>NC_133658.1:533810615-534158706 GCF_037893015.1 Macrotis lagotis
TTTTTTTAAAAAAACAATCCCTTTTGAAAGCATATAATCTTGCCACCTGATTGTTTTTCTTCCCTGACATTTCTTTCTCCCTTCCCTGCTGATTGGATGAAATAAATAAACCTGTTTTTTTTATTTCTGTATTGTATGTGTGTGTGTGTGTGTGTGTGTGTGTGTGTGTGTGTGTGTGTGTGTGTATGCTTGTATGTTTTTGTTTCCCTACTTTCTGTACATTATAACAATATAATTTGTGATTGCAGTATTTTTCCAGTATTAGATTTGTAGAAATCTCAAATGCAGATATTGCCTTCCACCTGAATCATAAAGCAAATAAAGCATTTAGAGATGAAGATGAAATTTGATTTCTAGGATATGGAAAAGAAAATTAGGAGCTTGGGGTCAAGTATATAGAAAGTATTTGCAGTGTCAAGGCTATGAGAAGAAATTAAGAGATTAGGTACCAATATTTTGAATGCCTTTGCAAAGTTTTGGAGTACCATTACTATATTGTAGGATTTCTTTACCTAATTAGGGGAATTTTCTTGTCAATCATAGGATGTTTTACATGTTAGAAAAACATGGATCTTTGGTTGCTTTTGTGAGTTGAAAGGAAGGTGGGTTGCTTTTTTCTCCAGTGTTCAGGTACTAGCTTGTACTGAAAACCTGTCTGCATTATGCTTGTCAAAGAAGAAAGAAAAGTAGCAAAAACTTAAACTGAAGCACGAAATTTGTGCTAATTGACTTACTTTGATATTGCTTCCTTTCTATAAGAGAGAACCTATTTTAGGTTATTTTACTCCACTAACTCTTGGCACTCATCTGCCAGATCTCTCCTTAACAAATTAGGCACAGAAACCCTAGCGGCAACTCTTCCTAAGATTTCTGATGAAATTGTCTGTACTATCAACTATTTTAGAACTCTAAAACCCTATGTTGGATATTTCTAGCAGCATGCTGGAACAAAGATAAACAATCAGAATGCTTATTACAAACTTTTCAACCAGTTTATTGGATTTAGAATGACTTTTTGAAAATGAAGAAGAAGGAGGAGGCAGAAGGAAAAGGAGGAGGAGGAGGAGGAAGGAGAGGAGAAGAAGACAAAGATGAAGATGAAGATGAACAAGAAGAAGAAGAAGAAGAAGAAGAAATAAAAAAAGAAAGAAGGAAGTAGAAGAAGAAAGAAAGAAAGAAAGAAAGAAAGAAAGAAAGGAAGGAAGGAAGAAAGAAAGAAAGAAAGAAAGAAAAGATGCCCTGTAGAACTTTGAATATGATTTTATTTCTCATTCAAATTTAGGATCAAATGAAACAAAGTATCAAGAAGGCTGATAAATATAATGTAATGATGGAGATTTTTTTTATTAAATGCAGAACAATTAAGTTTTATTAAGTACAGAATAAATTAAAGAAGCTAATGAAAACATAAGTTATGAATGAGAATTACAAAACAGTCTATACAATATTGTCAGCAAAAATATCAAAACCTATCAATTTATAACATAATGAACAAGTCCTCCTCCACGGACTTCTGATAGTCATCGGCAATGTCTTAAAATATTCAATATCACATGAAACCGCTTGTCAACTTTCAAATTTGTGAACTCTTTTATATCAGCTTCTACTACAAAGTATTGGCCTTTGGTATCCTTGGTTTCATCTTCAAATGAATCTATGATACAGATTTCTGATAGAAGAATTCATAGTTTTTTTGGCAAATTTATGATTTTATATTCACTAGTCACTGCCTTGTTCATTTCTTTAATAAAATCATTAATTTGACAGTATGTCAGATGAGATTTCATATACGCAGGCATATTATCAAATTCATCAGAAGTTATTAGCAAAATTTCTTTAATTGTCTTTTGCTTTTGGGGGGTTTTCTTTGAATGTTCAGATGATGTAATTTTAAGTTGCTCTTCAGGATTATTATTTGGTTCCACCCCACAGCTCTGAATTACTTTAGGCAAATGGGGAGGAATAATTTTCCTAAGATTTTGTATTTCTCTGTAATTTCCATTAAGAGATTCTTGTAATTTCCTAAGAGAATTCCTGACATGTTCTTGATATTGAACCTCCAACTCCAACTTGTTTAAAAGGTCATTTAGAAGAGTCATTTCATGTTTAATTTTCCAAAATACATTCTTTAAGGCTAGATCGTGTCCGAGGTTTCTTAGCTGTAGAATTTTCTTAATGTGGGAGATTTTTTCATTGATATGAGCGCATAAATCCTCCAGCTCTGTACCAGCCATCCCTTCTGCTTCCTTGAGGTTATCTAGCTCTCCACTCAGATGTGGCGTTTCCTTGGTACAAACGGGCCCAGCCGGGTGGCGTGACAGTTCTGGAGCAGGTGATGGCAGCGGTGTTGGCAGTGGGTCAAGCCTGTGCCACGAGCCTGGAGATGTTTTATATGACTATCCAATTATAACCTATGCTAAATTTGCTTTCCTTCTCAATGTAGGGAGAAGAAAAGGAGAGAATTTGGAATTAAAAATTTGAAAAAAATGTTAAAATTGTTTCTGCATGTTATTGGACAAATAAAATATTATTTTTTTTCAAAGATTGTCCTTACCCTAATTCCTATCCTAATAAAATAGATAGTGACTTTATGGAGAATGACATTTCCCACCCCCCAGAATCCATACTAGGATAACACAGTCAACAAATCAGATGAATCCCTTTGAACATGAGGGAAAAGTTAAAACCATGAATGCCCTTGAACAAAGAACTATGATCAAAGACTTAATGAAGACAGATGTGATGTTATACAAATTGTTACATAAATTGTTCTTTGCTACATGAATTAGGCAAGATATTGTGCCTATATTAAGATAATGATGATCCTTGAGTAGTTGAAAGATGAGCAGAGCATGAAGAAATTGCTTGTGACCATGATGCCCACTCCTTGTTTCTTTGAAGAGCCTCTGAGAAATATTGCATCACTCTCCTCCCAAATATGGTTGCAGCTGGCACTGTAAAGCAAAGAGGAATCAGGAATCCATAGGACCTAGAGATGAATGAACAAGAGGTGGACCAGGTGAGGGAAATCAAAATATCAGGCCAGGGTCAAGATGGCAGAGAGAAGCCCAGCATTGTTTCAACCTCTCAAGGATTTCTCTCAAAACTGACAAGAATAAAACCTCTTAATCTATTTTGTATTGACAAAACCCAGAAAAGAACACAGTGGAACATTTTCCAGCAAGATCTGTCCCCACAGAAGCTTGGATGTGCTGAGAGCAGAGACCAGTACACTGGCAACAAGGTGAGGCAGGTGACTACTCTGAGATATTCAGCTCTGGGAGTGGAAGACTTTATTTTGTTCACAATCAGAAGAATAGAAGAGCTCCAGGGCAGATTGGGAGAGCTCCAGTATGGCTGCTTATGACAGCCATATGGTCAGCGTAAGTAATCTGAACAACAATGGTATTTGCAGAGGAGACCCTTGCATTCCTGGAGGAGGGGTTGATTTTAACCAGTAAAAACATAGAAACAGCACCAGGTGTTCAACTCATAATCAAATATAGAAAGATAGAACTATTGAATGCATTCTTTTCAGATCATGATACAATAAATATCATATGCAATACAGGGTCATACAGAGACAAACCTAAACCTAATTGGAAACTAAATCACCAGATTTTGAAGAAAGAGTGGATCAAGCAAATGAATGCATCCTTTTCAGATCATGCTGAAATAAAAAATCACAATCAATAAAATATTATGGGAAAAACTGACCTAAACTTTCTTCAAAACTAAATAACCCAATTTTAAAGAATGAGTGAACCAAATAACAAACAATAGAAAGAATTAATAATTTCTTCCAAGACAACAAAAATAGTGAGAAAATTTACCATAATTTATGGGATACAAACAAAATAGTTATTAGAGGAATTATTATATCTCTAAATTCTTACTTGAATAAAGAAAGAGGAGATCAATGTACTGAGAATGCAACCAAAAAAGTTAGAGAAAGAACAAACTAAGAATCCCCAATCAAGCATCAAATTAGTAATTCCTAAAATTAAAGATGAAATAAAATTAAAAGCAAGAAAACTATTTAAGAGTTAATTTTATGAAAAATCCAAGAAAATGGAATAAAACTTTGATCAATTTGATTTGAAAAAAGAAAGAAGAAAACCAAATTATCAGGATCAAAAATAAAGAAGGTGAATTCCCCACCACTGAGGAAGAAATTAAAATATTAATTCAGAACTGCTTTGTCTAATTGTATGCCAATAAATTTGACAGTCAAAGTGAAATGAATAAGTATTCAAAAAATATAAATTGCCCAAGCTAAAAGAAGAGAATTTAAATAATCGACCCCATCTCAGAAAAATACATTCAACAAGCCATCAATGGAGTCCCTAAAAATGTCCAGGGCCAGAGAGTCTCATGTAGAAAAGGTCAATAGAGCAGTCAGAGAATCTCATAAGAACATGAAGGTTTTGAGGTTTCTGGGGAGGTATCCCCCAAACCATTAAATGCTTGGGAAGAGCTTTAAAACCATGTCATATACTGGAGAAATGAGTAAACAACAGAAAAACAAAGAATCTGAACATTATTAAATACTTTGGTCCCATGGAGGATCAATACACACACATTCAGAAAAATGACAAAATCAAAGTTTCTATTTCTAAAGGCTCCAAGAAAAATAGGAATTGGTGTCAGGCTGTAAAAAGCTCAAAAAAGCTTTTGAAAAGTAATAGTTGTAGGGGAAATATTGGGAAGAGAAATGAGAGCAATGCAAGAAAATCTTGAAAATCAAGTCAGCAGTTTGTGAAGGATATACAAAATGTACTGGACAAAAGAGCAAATCCAAAACCAGATTAAAGCAATGGACAAAACACTCCAAAATGTCAAAGAGCAGAAGAATGTCTAAGAACAGAATTGGCGGGATGGAAAAGGAGATAAGAAAGTTCTCTGCAGAAAATAACTCCTTCAGAATATAGGCTGGAGCTAAGGAAACTTGATGACATTGTGAGAAATCAAGAAACAATAAAAAAATCAAAAGAATGAAAATCTAGAAGAAAATGTGGAATCTCATTGGATAAACAACTGATCCTCAAAATGGTTCAAGAAGAGATCATTTAAAAATTATTAGTTTACCTGAAAGTCATGACCAAAATAAAGAAACTAGACTTCATGTTCAAAGAAATTTTCCAGGAAAATTGCACTGATATCCAAGAAGCAGGTGATAAAATAGAAATTTGTGGAATCCACTGATCTCCCCAGAGAGACCCCCCCAAAAAAAACTCCAAGAATAATATAGCCAAATTACAGAATTCCCAAGTGAAAGAAAAAAAAATTACAATCATCCAGAAAGAAATAATTCAATGTCAGGATTACACAGGATTTGAAAACATCTACATTATGTGCTAATAGGACATGGAATACAATATTCAGGATGGCAAAACAATTTGGATTACAAGCAAGAATCAACTACCCAGGAAAAGTGAATATCCCATCAGAGGAAATAGGGAACTTTCAAATTTTCCTATTGAAATGACCAAAACTGAACAGAAAGGTTGATCTCCAAGTACAGGACCAGCTAAAGTATAGAGGGTGAATGGAAAAGGCAAATTATGAGGGATTTAATTAGGTTGAACTTTTTAAGTACTGCATTGGATGATGATACTGATAACACAAACCTCATTTAATAGAGCAGTTCCATGTATAGACAAGGAGAGATCTGAATACGAAAGTATAATATATATTATAAAGATGGAGTCAATGGATGAAAAAGAGGAAATACCAGGAGAAACAGTAAGGGGATGTAGAATGTGTTATGATATTTCTCATAAAGGAGTCAAGAAAGACTTTAAGCCAATATGGTGGAAAAAAGACAGTTACAGCTCTAAAATCTCTTTATCTTTCCCCATATATGATATGAAACAAATATCTTAACAGAAATCTTATCAACAAAACCCAGAAAGAAAAGCCAGGAGAAGAACTTCTACCTCAGGATTTGTCTTCCATAGTCGTGGGTGAGTCAGGGCCCAGAGGGTGGACCTTGCCTCCAGCATGGGATTGAGGAGAGGCTGGGAACCTGATTGGCCACAAATTGGCCTGATTTGTGTTGGGGATAGAGCCTGGTTGACCACAGGGGCTTGTGTCAACTAAGGGGCAGAGGCATTGGGAAAAGAAACACAAGAGAAGATTAACACCTTGCACCAAGAAAACAAATCATTGGAAAATACAACTGGACAAATACAAATTGAGAATCATTCTTTCAGATCCTCAATTAGACAAATATAAAATGATAATAATTCTCTCAGATCCTCAATTGAACAAATGAAAAAGGAAAATAATTCTCTGAAAGCATCAATTGGTCAAATTGAAAGCTCTTTCAAAAATAGAATTGACTGACTAGAAAATGAGTTGCAAAAGGTAAATGAAGAAAATTCTTCTCTAAAAAAAAGGAATGGAGACTGTGGAAACTAATGACTTAATGAGACAGCAAGAGACTGTTAAACAAAACAAAAAAATAGAAAAACATGGAAGAAAATTTAAAATAACTAAGCAAAACCACTGACCTTCAGAATAGATTGAGGAGGGACAACATGAGAATTATAGGTCTTACTGAAAACATTTAAGAGAAAAAATCCTGGACTTATTATTACAGGATTTAGTGATGGAAAATTGCCCTGATATCATGGAACCAGAGGACAAAATAGTTATTGAACGAATACATTGATCCCCTCCGAAAGAGATCCTAAAATGAAAACACCAAGGAATATTGTGGCTAACTTCCAAAACTATCAGATAAAAGAGAAAATCCTGCAAGCAGCCAGAAAGAAACAATTTAAATGCCAATATAGTAAGGATTATGTATCAACTGGCTGCATCAACATTAAGGGATTGAAGGTCCTGGAACGAGATATTCCAAAGAGTTAGGGACCTTGGAATGCATCTAAGAATCCACTATCTGGCAAAGCTGAGCCTTCTCATTCAGGGAAAAAAGATGAACATTTAACAAAATGGAGGATTTTCAAAAATTCCTGATGAAAAGACCAGAACTAAATAGAAAATTTGGACATCAAACTGGAGGTTCAAGAGACACATGAAAAGGTCAAAAAAAGGGGGAGGGTAAAGGAAAAAACTGCTATCCAATAAGATGAAACTGGTTATATCCCAGAATGGGAAAAAGATTTTCGTAACTCTTGAGAATTGTAACTATGAGAGAATATACCTAGCCAGAAGTGATGGACACTTATGACTGGTCCATGAGTCTACTATCCAATGGGATGAAACTTGCTATAACCTTACTTTGGAGAAAGACTAATAACTCTCAAGAATTGTAACTGTATTAAAGAGAATATATCTAGCCAGAAGCGATGGCTCAGAATGATTTAAATATACTTCCTCTTTAAAAGGGGGATGAGAAGGAGATGGGGGGTGGGATTGAAAGGGGTGAATCTCATTACATTAAGAGGTACAGAAGACCCATGGTAACAGAGAAGGGAGGAGATGAGAAACACCTGAATTTTCCTCTCATGAGACTTGGCTTTAAGTTAACTTACACAAACACTCAGTTAACTTAAAAACATCTTACCTTTCAAGTATTAAAAATGGAAAAGATGAGGGGAGGATGGATACAGGGAGGGGGAGAAAAGGGGAACTAATAGGAGGAAGGGAATGGAAAAGGGAAAAAGGAAAAGGGGAAATAAAGGAAAGGGGTGGACATATGAGATCAAACACACTTAAGGGGGTGGTATTCAGAAACAAAATACTGGGGAATATGGATAAAGGGGGAAAAGGGGGTAAATACAAACAGGGAAGATAACATGGAGGGCAATAAAGAGTTAGTAATTATAACTTGGAATGTGAATGGAATGAACTCTCCCTTTAAACATAAGCAAAATAGCATAGTGGATTAAAAACTAGAACCCTACAATTGGCTGCTTACAAGAAATTCATTTGAAGCAGAGAGATACATGTACAGTAAAGCTAAAAGGTTGGAGCAAAATATATTTTGCTTCAGGTGAAGTGAAAAAAGCAGGGTTATCAATGCTTATTTCAGACAAAGCAGCTGCAATAATAGATGGCCTTGGGGGCGGCTAGGTGGCACAGCAGATAAAGCACCAGCCCTTGAGTCAGGAGTACTTGGGTTCAAATCCAGTCTCAGACACTAAAATAATTACCTAGCTGTGTGGTCTTGGGCAAGCCACTTAGTCCCGTTTGCCTTGCAAAATCCTAAAAAAATATATGGCCTTAAAAGAGATAAGGAAGGAGACTATATCCTCCTAAAAGGTACTATAGATAGTAAAGGGATTAGAATACTGAATATTTATACACCCAATGGGATAGCACTAAAATTCTTGTTAAAGAAGTTGAAAGAACTACAGGAAAACAAATAAGGCAAAACTCTACTAGGGGGAGACCTCAACCTCCTGCTCTCAGATTTAGATAAATAAAATCATAAAATAAACAAGAAAGAAGTTTAGTTAAACAGATTGTTAGAAAACCTAGATATGATAGACTTATGGAATAAATCGAATGAGGATGGAAAGGAATATACCTCTTTCTTTGTAGTACATGGCACTTAAACAAAAATTGCCCATGTGCTACTAATAATAAATTGCAGAAAGACAGAAATGATGAATATATCTTTCTCAGATCACAATGCAATTAAAAATCTTATGAATTATTGGACCAGGGAGATTATAGACCCAGAACTCATCAGAAAAAGAATAACATAAATTTAAAGAATGAGTGGATAAAAAAACAAATTATAGAAAAATTAATTATTTTACCCTTGGTAAATCATCCCCCAACTGACAAATGGCCAAAGGTCATGGAAAGGCAATTCTCAGATGAAGAAATCATAGCTTTCTATATTCATATGAAAAATTGCTCTAAATCATTACTGATTAGAGAAAGGCAAATTTAAACATCTCTATTGTATAACTTCACATCTCTAGTATTGACCAATATGAATAGAAAAGGTAATAATCAATGCTGGAGGGGATGTGGAAAATCTGGGAAACTAATGCATTGATAATGGAGTTGTGAAGTGATCCAATTTGGAATTATTCCTAAAGGCCAATAAAACTATGCCTATCCTTTACCCAACAATATCACTATTGGGTGTATATCCTGAAGAGATCATGAAAAAGGATCAAAATCCCAGATGTACAAAAATATCATAGTAGCTTTTTTGGAGTGGCAAAGAAATGGAAATTGAGGGATGCCCATCAATGGCTGAACAAATTGTGGTATATGCATGTGATGGAACACTTTTGTTCTATAAGAAATTATGAGGGAATGTATTTCCATAAAGACTGGAAATTCTTGAATGAATTGATGTGAAGTGAAATGAGCAGAACCAGAATAATTATTATATACACTAATAACAGCATGGGGTGATGATCAACTCTGATGGAGTCAATCATTTCATCAATACAATAATCAAAGACAACATTTACTGGTATTTACAAGGCAATGGGGTAGTATCTTGCCCAAAGACACATAGCTAAGTAAGTATTAAATGTCTGAGACTGGGGGTTGGAGCTCTATCCACTCTACCACCTCTATCTAGCTGCCACAATCAAAGATAATTTCTTAGGGGTTTTTTTGCAAGGCAAATGGGGTTAAATGGCTTGCCCAAGGCCAAACAGCAAGGTAATTATTAAGTGTCTGAGACAGGATTTGAACACAGGTACTCCTGACTCCAAGGCCGGTGCTTTATCCACTGTGCCACCTAGCCATCCCTGTCAAAGATAATTTTAAAAATATTTATGATAGAAAATGCCATCCATATCCAATGAAGGAACTCTTGCAGTTTTAATGAAAACCGTAGTTTGCTATCTTGTGTTTTATGTCATTTTTTTCTAATGTTTTCTTTTATGCCATTTGGATTTGATTTTTCTCTCATGACATGATGAATATGGATCTAAAAGAAATTAGACCTTGAGATTAGGGAGAGAAAGCAATCAGACTACTCTATATTAGTACCTCTAAAAACTGGGTGCCCTAGTTGGAGGTTTTTTGAAAGTCAGTGAGTGAATTGAGAAACCTCCTTTTAAGGCAAGGGTGAGAAATATCTGACCAGCTGGTTATTCATCTAACTCCCACAAAATCATTTGGTCTGACTTTGCAGGACTTAAAATTCAAGTAATCTAGGTGCATTTTAGGAGTGAATTAATTAATATATGACAAATATAGCACACTTATGTTAAAGTTAATAATTTTATTTCACTCACAAATGTTGTGATAAGTACCCAAATGACCCTTGGTAGAAAAAAAAGTTCCCTCTCCTGTTTTAAGGTATAAGTGGAATGGTACAGAAGCAACAGGAAAATCCTTTGTGATGGCCAGGAAAATGAAAATTAAGATGGTCAAACTCTGTCTCCAGCCTCCAGAAATGTCATTGTACTCAGAAGAAAAGCATAAGGATGCACTTGAGGCTTGCAGGGCCCAAGCACAAAAGTTGTCCTCACACCTATTTAGGTAATTGATGAGCACAATAATGCTTGTAAATGAACCAAAAAAAATTACAAAAAGATTCTCTTGGTTCCTCATATTTACTATCCATCTCTATTTTCTCCTTAAAATTCTTTTCACTTCACTTTGCATCAGGGTTTTTTTTTCTGATAACTTTCTGTACATTATTTCTTAAAGCACAAAAGTATCCCAACACAATCATGTGCCACAAATTCATCAGTCATTCCCCACTTGATGGACATCTCCTCAATTTCCAATTTTTGCCACATCTAAAAAGAACTGGGTTTTTGTACATATAGGTCTTTTCCCCCTTAATTTTTAGGATACATATCTAATAGTAATGTTGCTGGGTAAAAGAGGATAGATGATTTTATAGTACTTTGATCATAGTTCCAAATTTCTATACAGAATGTTTCACAATTGCACCAACAGTGCCTTACTGTCTCAATTTTCCTACACCACCACCAATATTTACTATTTTTCTTTTCTGTATTATTAACCAATCTGATAGATGTGAGGTGGTAGTTAAGAGATTTTTTTAATCTGCTTTTCTCTTATCAATAGTGATTTAGATTATTTTAATATAACTACAGCTGGATTTGAATGTTTTTTGAAAACTACTTGTTCATATGCTTTGATTATATATCAATTGAGGGAATGGTGTTATTTTTTATAAATCTGACTTAGTTCTCTATATATTTGAGCAAAGATACCTTTATCACAGATATTTTCATTAATTTTTAGTTATGATTACTATATTTCCTTCTATCCAATTTTATCCCATTTTTCCTACCCTACTTTTACCCTGTCCATCATCAACAATGCTTTGCTTCTGACTGCCTCCTGTACAATTTTCCCTCCCTTTGTCATTCCTCCTCTCCTATTCTCTTCTTCCTTTCCCACCTTCCTATGGGGAAAGATAGATTTCTATATTTCACTGAGGATGTATGCTATTCCCTCCTTGAGTCAATTCCAATACAAGGAAGGTTCAAGGACTCCCAACCACCTGCCTGATCATCCCCTCAACTTTACTGTGACATTTTAGAACTCTTTTACATGAGATAATTTGCTTTATTCTACATCTCCCTTCATATTTCTCCCAGTGTATCCTCATTGCTATTCCATAATTTTATTTCTTTTAGAGATCATTACATCATATTCAACTCACAATCATGTCCAGGGAATTGAGCAGGGGGCAGAGACAAAATGGCAAATAGAAGTCAGGGACTTACCAGAGTTCTCCCAAAAGACTCTTCCAACAATTCCAAAAACTTCAAATAATACCTCAATACAAATTCTGGAGAACACAAACCTAAAAGTAAACTAATCAAAACTGCTATTTAAATTCCAGAGCTTCAAAGTCGAGGGAAAAAAACATTGCAAGTGATCAGAAAGAAACAATTCAAATACCATGTAGTCACAGGTATAACAATTAAAATACTGGAGCACTTGCAATATGATGTTCTGGAGATCAAAGGAGATAAGATTAAACCAGCAATCATCTACCTAACAAAGGTTGTATTAATCCTTCAGGGGGAAAAATAGACATTTAAATACATAGTAGGTTTTAAGCATTCCTCACAACAAACACAAGAGATGAAAACAAAAATTGAATATCTCTTGAGAGAAGTATAAAAATGTGAAAAGAAAAGAGAATTCAGTAAATTTAAACTGTTTACATTCCTACATGAGACAATACTTGTAACTTCTTTATTAAGGCAATTAGAAGAATATATAGTTAAAAGACATGATTGTGAGTTGAATATGATGGAATGATTCATTTCTTGGAACGTGTGCATCACTCACTAAACCATTGTCCTCTGCTCCTGCTGCTTTGACTCAAATAAGCTCAATAGCTGACTATTAAACTTAGTTGAATTCTATAAAGATAAGCTAGTTTTTTCTACTCCTTGCCTTGGATTTGCATCTCAACTTCTTTATGGAATGTGTAGCAAGTAATGATGAGTAGGATAAATTATTTTTTTACTATTTCTCATACCAGTTTTCTGAAAAAAGGTGCCAGACATGTTAATAGCTCTCTTTCTTAACAAGTTGTTCTTTATTTTGCTTTTTCTGTATTATTCTTATTTGAGGTATGGATATACTAATTGTTCTCACTTCATTTAGAAAATCCAAATTGCAGATTCTGAATCAATAAATTATCATGGGTCAGAAAACTAGCTCCAACTAGCTCCTAGTCTATCTGTATTTAAATTTCCATGCAGTGCTGCTCTTCTACCTATCCCCTATCCTGACTATAGGATCATATTCTATTATTACAGTCTGACTATTTAAATATTTTTAACAAAATGTCATGATACAATTTTCACTATCAATTAGAAAGGAAATGTTCTTTTATTCCACATAAATAAAAAATCGGGGTCTTCATTCTTCTTGTCACTTTGGATGTTGTTGTTCTGCTTTAAATTGTGTTTTTTCCGAGAGGGAAGAAACAGCTCCTTTGTTCAGGAATTCAATTTTGACAGAAGTATCACTTCATTCTTCTCAGCTGAAGTGTTTCTTCTGATTGTAAAGGTGAAACTCCTGTAATGGAGAGCAAAAGGATTTAAGAGGCCTTATGCTTCAGACAGCTGTGATCCTCTAAGATACAGCCTCTCAAGAAGACTTTCATATCTAACTGACCTCAATATTTTAGCAACATCTTTCAAAGAACAAATGCTTTAGAGTTTAAGTGGCTTTCTTGGGGCTCTATACAGTGAGAAAATTTCATTCTGAATAGTCCAAATGAAAGTGTTATCACATAATTATTTTGTTTGTATGTACATATACAGATAAGCATATTCATGTATAATTTTATTTTATCATAGTGTTGATTTATACACTACCAAAGCTCTAAAAAGAAAACAACAACAGTTTATAAAGAAACTTTGGCAAATGTATGAAATCAGTATTCAGTTAAAGGATGAAATTAGGAAAGATACTGAAGCACAACTGGTCCAGAACCAAGATAGCAGGACAAAGCAAGAAAGCTCCCAGGACTTTAGATGAAGCTTCTAAACAGAACCTACAACTACAGATTTCACAAAAAGAAGAGAGAAATAAGTTCTCAACTCAAGTTATCATGTAGGAACTTGGGTAAAGATATGAATTATATGAATAAATGGGGAAGTATAACCCAGTTGGGGTGAGAGGAAGAAATGGAAACCAGCATGAGTCATAGAAGAGTTCAGGTCTAGACTCAGCAATCTATCAGTGCAGAAGGCCAGCACTGAGCTTTCCAACTCCAACTCAGAAGATAAAGTTCAAACCCTGGGAATGCTGGTGCAATAGGTGGGACTGGTTTGGACTACCCTAACACGGAACAAATTTCTGGCAACTGAAAAAAAGACAAAGCCCCAGACAAGTGGTGAGCCAGGGACCAGACCATGACCCCCAACACACACACACAAAAAAAGCTTGAAACTTACCCCAGGAGTAGAGCTCAACTATCAAAATGAGTTTTAAAATGTTAATTGTAAAAGGCTATTGTTCTGATTGTGATGACAAAAATGTCATCCCAGAAGGGGAAATCAATGTAAAGTACCTATATGTGAAGCTTCAAAGAGGTTATAAATTGGTCTCAAATCCCAAAAGACCTTTTGGAGGAACTCAAAAATGATGTTAAAACTAAAGAAGAGAGTGAGAAGAAAAATTAAGAAAAATAAATTACAGTAATGCAGGCGAAATATAAAAAAATTGGTGAAAAAGACATTCCCTCTAAAAGTAAAAATGGCCAACTGGAAAAGGAAAGATCTCATCAAAAAGTAAAATTGAGGGGTGGCTAGGTGGCATAGTAGATAAAGCACCTGCCCTGGAGTCAGGAGTACCTGGGTTCAAATCTGGTCTCAGACACTAAATAATTACCTAGCTGTGTGGCCTTGGGCAAGCCACTTAACCCCATTTAAGTTGCAAAAACCTAAAAAAACAATAAATTGACCTACAAGAAAAAGAATAAAATTCATCAAAAATTAAATTGACCAATTAGAAAAAGAATGTAATTCATATAAAAGTAAAATTTACCAACTAGGAAAGGAAACTCCAAACTAACTGAAGAACATAAACTTTAAAAATTATAATTAGATAAATGGAAACTAATGACTCTAGGAGACTCCAAGTTTCCATAAAAAATAAAACACAAAGAAACAAAAGACTGACAAAATAGAAGAAATGTAAAGTACATTTAAGGAAATAGAAATAATACTAAAAAGGAAAAGAGAAGAATCTCAAACAGATTAAGAATACAAAAAGGAATTTACTACTTTAGGCAAAATAGTTTTGAGAGTATTAAGTCATCTATTCTTAAGATATCTGAAGGAAAGAAAATTGTCATGAGGAAAATAAGTGTCCTGATTATTAGAAAATGAAAAACTAAAAATAGGACCCAAGAGAATATTAAAATAACTGGGGATCCATTTGTCTACCATTCCATCTGTATAAAAAAAAAAACTTAATTACATATTAAGGGAAATTTTCATTAGAATATAAGAATGCAATAAATAAGCTTTTATAAGAAATATTACACATAATATTTTACCATTATATAATTGACTGTTAATAATGCTCACTGACAAACATTTAATAGTTAACATTAATATAGTGCTGTATATATGTATCAATATAGCAAATTGACATAAATTATAATTGCATAATACAATATATGTATGCATAGAAATGCATATGACATGTATGCATTATGAATATAGATTTAAATAGATTATATTTGCATTGGGTGCATGTATGTATGAATTATGTATGTTTGTTGTGTAGGATGTGTTCAAGGAAGAATCATACCTCTCATGTGAGGATGAATGTGCAATTTTCACGGATGATTTCCACCTTTCATATACACCTGACTCACTTCCATCTGTGGCTCCAAAAAGTTGTAGTATGATCATACCTTCCTGCAAATAAACTAAACCTGGGTGAAGGTAACTGAGGTATCTCAACTTTGTTGATTTGGGGAATGTGTATTCCAAACATGTGAAGACTTTCCAGAGTGGAAAGGGAAGAGGAGACCAATTTGTTCTAACAGAAATGAAGGCAACTGAATCAATTACTATGGATTGCCTAGAGCTTGGGGAGACATAAAAGACACCAATATCAACCACTGCATCCCATACTAGGATGAGTTATCTTGAATTTCTCTCAATGACTTTGGTAGAAAGACTGAGACTGACTATTTCATGCAATTCTGCCTCACAAAGCCAATTTAAGTATAAATCAGAAGAAATCACCAATGCCATTTTACCATTTTTACCAGTCTCAAAGCCCTATAGGGTAAGTGATTAAACAACAAATGTGAATATTCTGGGAGCTGTAGCCACAATCCTGTGCATAAGTGGCCAGGTCATAGGGCTGTCTTAACATCAGAAAGACTAGTGGAATTTGGCAGTCTCCTGGGGAGGGGAGTTCTAAGCAATCGTTTTAATGGACTGAACTGCTCACCTCCTGATGATAGAAAGGGTCTAGAAAAGGTGCCCTAAAACTGTTGTTTCACCCAACCTACCCTGCTTACTGTGGTTGGTAGGGATCACACCTTATAGTTAAAAGGCATGAAGAATTTACACAAATTTTTGGAAAGTTGATTTTACTCACTATGAGTACATGGAATATGTTCACACTTATGGACAACATGAAATCCTTTATTCCTGAAAGGCAAATAGTACCTTTTGTAAGAGAATTCAGCAGTTATACATTTAAATAGCATTCCTTTATGGGAAAAAAAAAGGCTGTTAGAAGAAAGTCAATTTACTGAAGTTGGAACTGGATGCACATTTGTTTGGAGTGATCAGAGTAAAGAGGAGTATCAGAGTATCATGAATCTAATGTAGATCTAGTGTAGATATTGACATCAAAACAATGTAGTCAACAAACTTTAATGTCTACCCAAAGTAGTGAATGGCAGACTCATAGTAATATGGTCACTTCCAAGAAAGTGACATACTGCCATCATCAGTGTGTATGCTCCCATCATGATGAACCCTGATGATATCAAAGAAAAAAAAATCATGAGGATCTAGGAATCCTCTTCCCTATTTTGTTGAGACATGTTTCACTTCTGGCCAAGATGGCAGAGAGAAGACAGGTAATGTGCTAACATTCCCTGATTTTCCCTCACATATAATATGGAAAGAAACCTCTTAACAGAAACTTAATCAACAAAAACTCAGAAAAAGAAGCTAGGAGAAGAACATCTATGAACAAGGTCTGTTTTGGAGGATCATGAGTGAGCTGGGGACAGAGAGCAGAGAGCCTCCTGGGACAGGATAAGACCAGACTAACCTAGGATCAGTCATGGAGGCACTTACTATTGGAGACATGGTCCAAGAGCCAACTAGAGTGCAGAGGTTTTGGCCAAGGCACTGACTGTCTGGGGCTCCTACATGGCAGGAGGGTGAGTTCCAGCATGGAGAGTTGCAGAAATGTATCTGCCAGGCTTCTCTGGTCTGTAGGAACTCAGATGCCATACATTCACTTCAGCTGAACTCTCTTCCCAGAACAAGCATAGTAACAGCCCAGCCCACGCCCACAGGCTCAGAGTACCTTTAACTGAATAGGAAGAGTAATTACCTTGCCCCAGGGTATAGACCACAATGTTCAAGGATAAAAGTATCAAGCAGCCCCACCCACCCCGCTCCAGGCCAAGAAAAAGGGCCTCAAATCAAGGTCACAGACACTCCAGAGAAAACAATCAACACCCCCTACTAGCTGGCCCATTTGCAGTTATTAAACCCAGTGAGAAAAGCCTCTAGAAATGTCAACACCAAACCATTCCCCCAACACAAAATCTTAAGAAAATGAAGAAAGCCAGCAGAAAAGGGGGCTATAGAAAACTACCTGGAAGTTGAAGACCCTAACTCAGAGAGATCTAGAAACTCTGATGGGAATATGATTTGATCTCCAGCCCAAAAAGACTTCCTTGAAGAAATCAGGAAAGAGTATAAAAATCAATTGGAAAATTTGGGAGAGAAAATTAATGTCTTGGAACAAGAAAACAAATCCTTGGAAAATACAACTGGAAAAATGCAAAAAGAAAATAATTCTCTCAAAACCTCAACTGGTCAAATGGAAAACTCTTTTGAAAATAGAATTCACCTTAATGTATAAGCTGTTAAGTCCTGGGTAATCCTGACTGTAGCTCCATGATATTTGAATTGTTTCCTTGTGGCTGCTACTAATAATTTCTCTTTGACTTGTGTGTTCTGGAACTTGGCTATAATATTCCTGGAAGTATTTTTATTTTTGGATCTCTTTCTAGAGGAGATTGTTGGATTCCCTCAATTTCTATTTTGCTCTCTGCTTCTAGAATATCAGGGAAATTTTCCTGTGGAAATTCATTAAAATAAAGTCATGATGCTTTTCTTGATCATGACCCTCAGGTAGTTCAATAATTTTTAAATTGTCTCTTTCACATCTGTTTTCCAGATCAGTTGTTTTTTCACTGTGGTATTTCATATTATCTTCAAGTTTTTCATTTTTTTGCTATTGTTTTATTGTTTTTTGATTCCTCAAATTCATCAGTTTCCTTTAGATCCATTCTACATTTCAAGGAGTTGTTTTCTTCAGAGAACTTTCTTTTCTTTTCCATTTGACCAATTCTGCTTTTTAAGGTATTCTTCTCCTCCTTATCTTTTTGGTTTGCTTTATCCATTTGATCTAAACTAGATTTAACATGTTATATTACTCAGCATTATTTTGGACCTCCTTCACCAAGTTGCTGACTTCATTTTCATGGTTTTTCCCTGCATCTCTCTGATTTCTTTTCTCAATTTTTCTTTTGCCTCATTTACTTGATTTTCAAAATTTCTTTGAGCTCTGACATAGACTAAGTCACAGTCAGGATTACACAGAACTTTGCAGTATCTACATTAAGCGCTCATAGGACTTGGAATATAATATTCCAGGAGGCAAAAGAGCTTGAAATGAAACAAAGAATGAACTACAGAGCAAAACTGAACATCCTCTTCCAAAGGAAAAGGTGACCATTTTCTAAAAATTTCTTCAACTTTATCTCTTATTTTTTAATTTTTTTAAGATTTAAATTAAGATTTTATTTATTTTGAGTTTTACAAATTGTTCTACAGAATGGTTGAATCATTTCACAATTCCACCAACATTAATGTCTCCTTTTTCACAAATCTCCTACAATATTTGTCATTTTCCTTTTTTATTTTATTAGCCAATCTAAATAGTTATGAAGTGGTACTGCAGAATTGTTTTAATGTGTCTTTTTCCCAATGTGTTAGAACAATATTTTATTTTACCATGGATGGCTTTCATTACTTCATCTTTAAATTGTTCATACATTTTGATCATTAATCAATTCTGACTATTATTGCTATAAAATTGACTCCATTCTTTATATGTTTGAGGAATTTTATTTTATAAACAAAATCTACTTTTTTCCCCACAGTTGATATTGCTAACAATATTTCCTTCCATTCTCTTCCCCTCTTTATTCAAGTTTTCTTCCAGCCTGTTCCTCCTCAAAAGTGTTCTGCTTGATCACTTCCTCCCTCAATCTACCATCTCTTTTATTATAGCCCTGTTCTCTAATCACCTTCCCAACTTCAGTCAATTCTGATAAAAGTAAATTTCACTCATTTCTCCTTAATGTCCCTCTCTTCCACTCTACTATAAAAAGCTTTATGTTTTTAAAATTTATGTTCTACTTACATGGAAAGATAATTTTCAAAAACAATAAAAGAAAACTAAAAGAATAAAAAACTAAAGAAAATGTGAAATATCTTATTGGAAAAACACCTGACCCAGAAAACAATCAAAAAAGATAATTTTAAAAATTATTGAACTACCTGAATTTCATTACCAAAAAAGTACTTTTTTCAAGAAATTGTCCAAGCAACCTCCCCTAATATTCTAGAAGGAGAGAGTAAAGTAGAAATTGAAAGACTCTACTGATCACCTCCAGAAAGAGATCACAAAATGAAAACTGCCAGGAATGTTATAGACAAATTCCATAAGTCCCAAGTCAAGGAGAAAATATAATAAGCAGTCAAAAAGAAACAATTCAAATCCCATGAACCTGCTCTCCAGATAACACAGGCTTTAGAACCTTTCACAATTAGGGCTTGTAGGGCTTAGAATACTACATTTTAGAAGGTAAAAGAACTTGGATTACAACAAGAATCAGGATTTCACAAAATTAAATATAATTTTTGGGACAAGATGAATACTCAATGAAATAGGGGAATTTCAATTTTTCCTGATGAAACACCCTGAGCTGAACAGAAAGTCTGATCTTCAAATAAAGGATTTAGGTGAAGCATAGAAAAGGTTGAAAGGCAGGGCAAATAATGAAGGACTAATTGATGTTTCACTGCTTATATTGCTGCATGGGAAACATGATCCTGATAACTCATATGGACTTTCTCATTTATTAGGGAAGTAAAAAGGAACACATATACACAACAGACAGGAGGGAGTTGAATTTGAAGGTATAATGTATTATAAAAGATAGAATTAATAACGGGAGAAAGGAATGTACTGCAAGAAAGAGAAAGGAGAGGTTGTGTGGGGAAAATGTGCAATAGCACATAAAAGAGGCAAGAAAAAGCTTTGCAGTAGAGTGGCAGAGGGGTAAAGTGATGGGGGTGGTGCATGAGCCCTAATCTGATCAGAAGTGACTCATAAAGGGAATAACATACACAATTAGTTGAGTATAGAAATCTATTTTACCCTAAAGGAAAAAAAAGGGTTGTGAGAAAGGGGACAGGGGGGGTATAGGTGATAGAAGAGTGGAAGAGGGTAATTAGATGCAACACCCTTTTTGAGAAGGGACAGGGAGAAAGGAGAGAGAAATAGTTCAATTGGGGGTGGGGGGCAATAGGATGTAGGGAAAGAAAAAAATAAGTATGTTTCAGTCTGTATTCAGACAACATGAGCCCTCTCTTTGGGATACATAGCATTCTTTATCATAAATCCATTTGAGAAATTGTTTCAATAGCTTCCCTCAGTTTGTATTTCTATTTTACTAGATCAACCTAACCATTAGCAATTGACATTTTTCCCAATTATTTATATCTAACATTATTTGTGAGAAAAGTATTTTGCAATTGTGTTGTTGTCTTCTGAGGTAGATAACCAAGTATTTAATGGGGAATTTTTCTTTCCATCTCTTGCTCTTGGGCTTTGTTACTCAAATATGGAAATGCTGATAATATATGTATGTTGATTTTATAATTTGCTACTTCACTGAATTTGTTAATTGTTTCCTGTAGCTTTTTTTAAAAGATTATTTTCTTGGATTCTCTAAGTATAGCATTATATATTCTGCCAAGAGTGAAAGTTTTACTTCCACATAGAAAATTATAATTCCTTCAATTTCTTTTTCTTTTCTTATTGCTCAAGCTAACATTTATAATACTATATTGAATAGGAATGGTGATAATGGGCAATCTTGTTTAACCCATGACCTTACTGAAAATGGTCCTAGTTTATCCCCATTACATATTATATTTGTTGATGGTTGTACATAGATACTCCTAATTAGTTGAAGGCAAAATTCGGTTATTCTTGAACTCTCTGTTTTTTTTTAATACTAATGGATGTTGTATTTTATCAAAGGCTTTTCAAGTATTTATTGAGCTAATGATATGATTTCTTTTGGTTTCATTATTGTTTTATTAAATTAAGTTTAGTGTTTTCCTAATATTGAATCATTCCTACCTACTTATAAATTCCACGTGATCATGGTATATTATCCTAATAAGATCTAGTTGTAATCACTTGTATTTAAGAGTTTTGCATCAATGTTAATTAGGGATATTGGTCTATAATTTTCTTTGTCTATTTTGGTTCTTCCTAGCTTGGATATTAACACCATATTGGTTCCATAAAAGGAATTTGACATAACCCCTTCTTCTCCCCATTTTTAAATAGTTTACATAAAATTAGAATTAATTGTTCCTTAAATGTTTGGTAGAATTCACTTGTAAATCTGTTTGGACCTGGATACTTCTTTTTAGGGAGTTTATTGATGATTTCTTCAATTTCTTCTGAAATGGGATTATTTCCTCAGAATTTCTAATTTGTTATTTAATAGGGTATATTTAATTTTTTTCCTAGCAGCTTGTATTTTCATACAATTCATCTTTTTCACTCAGGTTATCCAATTTATTGGCATACAGTTAAGCAAAGCAGTTCCACATTACCTCTTTTTTCCCCCCAAATTTATTCAATATGAAACATATTTCTATGGTTTATTGAGGAGGTTGACCATGTCCACGACCAAATCCACCTCTAAATTGGAATTCTGTTGCTGACCCAGCCCCAGCTTCAGCCTTCTTGTCAGCACCAAGGGGAGCAACACTTTGTATGTGTCTCTGTCAGCTTCACCCTGAGAAAGCCCGGCAGGTCACTCACCCTCCAAACCTTTAGGCCTTGGCCTTCCCGTCTCAGGTCTACTTCTGCAAAGAGTGGAAGGCACAATCTTAGGGGGCAGGTGAAGGTAATCCCAGAGGTACTGAATGCCCTCATTGGTGAGATACCAGTAGAAATGCCTTCATGCAAACTGCTCCTTAACAGAGCCACGAGACTTTAGAGACTGCATGGCCTTCATGACATGGAGATTGGGCACATTTTTGTCTGCCAGCTCAGGATGCTTTGGCATGTGGACATCCTTTTTGGCTACCATTACTCCCTCCTTAAAAAGGAAATCATAAATGGCAATTTGGTTCTTCTTGGGCATCAACATCTCAGTGGCAGAGACAGGTGCTGCTCTACAAGGAGCCCAGGAAAGAAAGGCCACATTACCTCTTTAATTTCCTCCTCCTTGGTGATAAATTCTCCCCTTTCAATTGTGATACTAGTATTTTTTGTCCTTTCTTCTTTCTTTTTTTAATCATATTACTTAAAATTTATCTATTTTATTGCTTTTTCATAAAACCAATTCTTAGTTTTATTTGTTAGGTCAATGATGTTTTATTTTGCTTTCAATTTGTTATTTAATTCTTTGATTTTTCAGAATTACTAATATGTTATTTAATTGGGTACATTTAATTTTTTCTAGTTTTTTAAGCTGCATAGATTATCTTTACTTTTTCAATTTTATTCATATAACCATTTAGAGATATAAAATTTCCCCTAAAAGCTGCTTTGGCTTCATCTAATTAATTTTTCTGTGATGTCTCAATATTATCACTTTCTTGAATGAAATGACTGATTATTTCTAAGATTTGTTGCTTGACCCATTTGGTTTGTTTTAAATTGTTAGTTTCCAATTAATTTTCATTTTATCTTTCCAAGGTCATTTATTGCATGTAATTTAATTGCATCATGATCTGAAAAGTTTATTATTTCTGCCTTTTTGCTTTTGATATAAGTATATGATCAATTTTAGTGAAGGTTCCAGGATCTGCAGAAAAAAGGACATTCTTTTCTATCCCCATTCAGTTTTCTCCAGAAATCTATCATATCTAAGTTTTCTAAGAGTTTATTCACCCTGTTAACTTCCTTCTTGTCTATTTTTGTAGTTTCGTTTATGTAGATCTGAGAAAAGGAGGTTGAGATCTACCATGATTTATAGTTTTGTTATTTATGTCTCCTTGTAATTCATTCAGTTTCTCCTGTAAGAATTTGTATGCTATACCAGTAGGTTTCAGTTAAATAATAATATAACTTCATTCTTATGGTGCCTTTGAAAAAGATGTTATTTCCTTCTTTATTCCTTTAAATGAGACCTATTTTTTGCTTTTGCTTTGTTTGATATCAGCATGGTTGCCCCTGTTTTCTTTTCTACTTCAATTGAAAGATAATGTATTTTTCTCTTTTTACCTTTATTTACCTTTTCTCTTTTACCTTTATTTTGTGTATATCTCTGTGCTTCACATGTGTTTCTTATAAATAAATATTGGGATTCTGTTTTTTAATCATTTTGCTATCTACTTATATTTTAAGGGCAGGTTCATCCCATTCACATTTACAGTTAAGATGACTAATTTTTTATTTTCTTCCATGTTATCTTTCTCCATTTCTCTTTCCTGTCCTATTATTCCTCCTGATCAATGTTTTACTCCCTTTCCCCTTTTCTTTTAAATATTAACTGTTTACTTTCACTTATGCCTTCACCTTCCCTTTTATCAGTCTACTCTTACATATCCCCTCCCCCCACACACACACACATTTCACTGTAGAGTAGGATAGATTTTTAAACCCAATTGGGAACTGATCTTATTCCCTCTCTGGGTCGAATCTATTGAATAGGATTTACTTAGTGTTCCTACAGCTCCCTTCTTCCCTCTACTATAACAGGTCTTTGTATCTCATTAATTGGTGTTATTCATCTACTAATGCCTAATCTTCCCCTTTTGATATTTTCATTGTTTTCAAAGTGCTATCAAACAAAGCACAATCAATGAAAGGGTACTGGATTGCTTGACTGATTGATAAGAGGTATGTTCTTATAGTCACTAATAACCTACCCTCCTTTGTCTTATTAGAAATAAACTTCTCAAGAGTCATGAATCATAGTAACTTATAATTACAAAACCCTCTTGGATACACAATAGTCATGAAACAAAGCTTCATGCAAAGTCAACTTATTTCATGAACCATTTGTATACTGCCCCACCCCTAGGATACTTTCTCCTGCAATTCCCCCTTTTAGCCCCATTACTTAAAACCTTGTTACCTATAGTATGAATTAAGATAAAATCACTTCTTAATCTCTTTATGCCCTGCCATTCTAAGTAGGTTGCCACTCTCTGCCCCTATGGTACTTCAAATGGCTAAATATCCAGTAAAGTCAACTCACTTCTAATTCAATTAGGTATAGAGTACTCAAAGTACTGGGTCACTATGAACATCTTTCTTAATAGCTTCATAACTGATTTTAAGGTTTTGGAGATACTGACACAGGGCCTCTCAGTCTAGGATGCCCTGATAAGAGAAAGTGCTGAGCTCTATGAACAAGACAGAACTAAGTTAGGTCAAAGGAAACCCAAGACTCATAAGTTTAGATTAAACTTCACAACTTTTCACCTGGAATATTTGTACACCACCTGTGGTAGAGCCTACTGAACTTACATTGGTCTGAACAGTCACAGTCAGTTGCCATGTAATTTGTCTCAAACATAATGTTGCCATTTTGGACTCCTTCAAAAGCAGCACAAGAACCAAACATACTCATATCTTCTAAGTACAATTTCTTCAATTATATTCAACATTTTAACTATCCTAAGAGAAAGACAGTTTTCAAGTGATACAGGTGTTATCTTCCTTTGTAGAGTTGTATTCAAGTTAATGTTCTTGGCCACCTTTTATTTCCCTTTCCATTTATCTTTTTATTTATTTCATGGCTGAATTTTCTGTCCACTTGTGGTCTTTTGATCAGAAATTTTTTGAAGCCCTCTATTCCATTGAACAACTATCTTTTCCCCTAACAGAATATGATGAATTTTGAAGAGTAGAAAATTCTTGGTTGTAATTCAAGATTCTTTGCCCTTTCTAAAATACTGTATTCCAGGCCCTCCTATTCTCCAATGATGAAACTGATAAACCCTGTCTGAATCTGATTGTGCGTGTTTTGTATTTAAATTGTTTCTTTTTGTCTTCTTGCTGTACTTACTCCTTTATTTGACACTACTAAAATTTGGCTATGAAAAACCATGGAGTTTTTAACAAGGGGACCCATTCTGGAGGAATTCTGTTTATTGTTTCAATGGTTATTTCATTTTCTTTTTGTAGATTTTTAAAAAATTTTTGTTTATTTAAGGCAATGGGGTTAAATGACTTGCCCAAGGTTACACAGCTAGTCTATTATTAAGTATCTGAGACAAGATTTGAACTTAGGAACCCCTGATTCCAGGGCCAGTGCTATATCCACTGTACCACTTAGCTGTGACCACCCACCCCTGATTATTTCATTGTTCATTTTCTTGCAGATTTGAACAGTCTTCCCCAATAATTTCCTGAAATATATTTTCCAAGTGCTTTTTTTAAATCTAGGCTTTATGTTACAGAAATAATTCATAAATTATCTCTAGATCTATTTTCCAGGTCATTTGCTTTCCTAATAGGTACTTTACATTGTCTTCAATTTTTTGTCTTTTTATTTTGATGAAATTTGGGTGTCTCATAGATTCATTGGTTATTATTTATACAATTCTAAGTTTTAGGAATTTATTTTCTTCAGATAGCTTATGTGTTTCCCTTACTAGTTGGTTGATTTCATTTTACATGAGTTGTATTCCTCAGTCAATTTGAGTTTTAGATGTGTTGCAATTCCTTCCAATTGGTCAATTTATTTTTTGAAGAGTTATATTCTTTTTCAAGCTGGTTAATTTCACATTTAAGGAATAGATTCCTTTAGTCAATTTTTTTATAATATTCTTGCATGATTTTCATTTCTTTTTTGAATTTTTCTTCTTCTCTTTTTTGGTTTGTAAATTATTTTTTAAGTTTTTCCATGAGATTTTGGATTTTAGTTCAATTTATAGACTCCTTTGAGATTTCTTATGTAGTAGACTTTTCATTACTTTATTCCTCTGAGGTGACATTTTTATCATCTCTATCTGCATTGTAGCTTTCTAAGGTTAGCACTCTTTTAGGTTCTTTTGCTCATTTTGATTAAGTTCTTTTCCTAAGTTATAAGAAGTATATACCTAAGTTTTTTGAACTGTGGCTTGGGTGTAATCCCTTGCAAATCACTGGGCAAGATGTTATGTTTGTAGTCCAGGTTTTTGTCTATGCAGTGGTTTATTCCCAACTTGGTCCTATCTTTTGACCCTGTGCTCCCAGGGTTCAGACTTTTTGGGGTTGGGTCCCTCCCTCTTGGTTTGCTATCTAGCTGCCAAGACCTGTCTAGCTGCTGGGATCTAGACTACACTCTGGATAAAAGTTTCCCATTGGATTTCCTCATCTTCTGCCTAGCTGGGTTTTACTTCCCCTTTTTTCCCTCAAAAAGTCAGACCTTCACCAAAGATCCTCCATGATGTCTACAGTTGAAAACTAGTTTCGATTTTGTCTATTTTCTGGTAGGATTTAAACTTTAATGTCTGAGTAGAGGCTTCATTTAACATTGTGTAGAGAATAGCTGCAAGAAAATGCTAGAATCACAGAATCATCTTGGTTGTACTCCAAAAGTCTCCAAATCTTTTTAAAAACCTAGGGAAGAGCACTTGCTTCCATGTGAATTTGAAGGTGGTGGTGTTGATTTTAATCTAGATATGGAGACAGAGAAAAACAGAAAAAGATAAAAGAGAGCACAATAATGAAACAGAAATAAGGAAAGAGACAGTGAGGACAGTGGAGAGAAATCGGTTCTAAAAAGAGGGAATATTTTCACCCAACTTTCAAAGAAACCAGGGATTATAAGATGCAAAGGACTATGAAATTTGAGCTCCTAGAGCTAAGAATTGTGTTTTGCTTTTTTTTTTTCAATTGTCCAATGCACATAGCCCAGAGTCTGACACACAGTAGGTACTTAATATATGTTTATTGGTTGACTGATATTTGAGAAAGGCAAGGTTCTACCCATGGCAGTTCAGCAGTTCAATTCTTTTTCAGTCATATCCAACTCTTAATATTGTGACTGGAATTTTCTTGGCAAAAATGTTAGAGTGCTTTGCAACTTCTTCTCCATTCCATTTTACAAATCAGAAAACAGAGGTAAACAGGGAAAAGTGACTTACCCACAATCAAACAACTAGTACATATCTAAGACCAGATTTGAACTCATGAAAATGGATCTTCCTGACTCCAGAACCTGAACTCTAATCTATTGAACTACTTAGTTGTCCATACATACATGGAAACACCTCTGCTAAGGCATGTCAACAGGATATATAAAACTCATTAGCAAGAAAGAGAAAGAAGGTAAATCTGCTTATATCATGGAGTATTTAAAATAAAGTGAAGCAATTTATGATGGAGTCTGGAGAGTGAAGTTGGAAAGATATTATGAAGGATCAAGAGCATCAAATATGTAGTATCTGATAAATTAAACATTTTGCAAAAAGAAAGCAGAAAAATTGACTGAAAGAAACTTCTTTAAAAATACAATTGGTCCCCAACAAAAGGAAGAAAAACAAAACAAAACAAAGCAAAGCAAAACACACAGGAAAAAACCTCCTACCGAATCTGATGAACACTTTATAAAAATTATCTCTTATGTACATTTTCCTTTAATCCTAATTCTTCATGCAAAAAATTACTAATTTGTAAATATCTTTAACAAAATATGAATCTAAGATACTAACCTGACTATTCCCTACTGAGGGGAGGAGGGTGGGAAGGAATGGTGGAGGAAAATTCTGTAATTTGGAAATATACATGTACAAATGGATGAAAATTTTAAAAAAGGAACTTAAAAACTACAGTTGGAAATATGTAAAAGGAGATGCAAAAGTTAATGAAGAAAATATTTCTTGAAGAATAGCCTGGGGCAATTGTAGGTTAATGAATCTGTGAGACATCAAGAAATCAGTCAAAGAAAATTTTTAAAAATGAAACAATAGAAGAAAGACAAGAAGGAGTTGCCATGGGGATGGAGGAAGGGAGAAACAGATGGAGAAAATTACATCATAGGAAGAAGCACAAAGGACCTATTATTACATGACAGAGACAGAAGGGAGTGGGGTGAGAACTGTTTGAATCTTACTTTCATTGGATTTGGGATAAAGAGAGAAAAATATATGCACTCAGTTGTGTTTAGAAATTTGTCTTACTCTTTAAGCATTAGGAAGGAAAGGGGGAATGAAGGAGAGGAAAATATAAAGGAAAGGAAAAGAAGGAGGGTCTCGGGGTAGACTGAGTGAGACACTGATCAGAAGGAAAACACATGAGGAGGGATATGGAGACAGAAGAAAGAAAAGTACAAATGGAGGGGAGATAAGATAGAAGGTAATAAAGAAAACTATAGCTACCAATGTAAATGGGATGAACTCTCCCATAAAACGCAAATAAATAGTAGAGAAGATTAAAACCAAGAGTTCTTTAATATGTTGTTTACATATTTGAAACATGGAGAAACATACAGAGTAAAGATGAAAAGCTTTAGCAGAATATATTTTGCTTCAACTGAAGTGAAAAAAAAGGGTACCAATCCTTATCTCAGACAAGCAAAAGTAAAAATAGATTTCATTAAAAGGGATAAGTAAAGAAACTACATCTTCCTTACAAGTAGGAAAAACAATTAAGTAATTTTAATACAAAATACATATGCACCCAGTGGTATAATATCTAAAATTCTTAAAGAAGTAAATGAGATACAGAAAGACATACACAGAAAAACTGTCTCTTTATTGTGCTCTCTTTCCTCTTTTTCTGTTTCTGTCTCCATATCTAGATATAAGTCAACACCTTTCTCAGAATTATATAAATCTAACCACAAAATCAACAGGAAGGAAGTTAAGAAAGTTAATAGAAATTTTAAAAATTTTAAGAAATTTTAAGAAAACTTATGGGGATAGAAAGAAACATATCTTTTTCTCAGTGGTACATGGAACCTCCACAAAAAAGTGATCATTTAATAGGGCATAAAAACCTCATATAAAAAGCAAAGATATTAGATGCACTCTTTTCAGTTCATGATGCAATAAAAATAATGTGCAATAAGGATAAAGGAAACATAGACTAAAATAAATTGGAAACTAAATAACAATATTAAAGAATGAGAGTATCAAATAGCATGTCATAGAAATTATTGATAATTTTATCCAAGACAATGACAATGAGACAAAATAACAAAACTTGTGGAAACTTAGGGAAAAATGTCTATCTCTAAATGTTTACATGGATAAAAGAGAAAACAAGAGGATTAATGAATTAGGCTGGTAACTAAAGAATTTTAAATAATCAATTACATACAAAATTTGAAATTCTGAAAAAATCAAAGAAGAGATTAATAAAATTGAAAGTAAGAAAACAAGTCAACTAATAAAATTTAGCTGATTTTATGGGAAAACAATTTAATATATAAACCTTCGGTTAACTTTATTTGAACTCAAAAAGAAGAAAACCAAATTATCTTTATCAAATGTATGTCAATAAATTTGACAATCTAAGGAAAATGTATGAATATTTACAAACTTTTTTAAATGCCCCAGTTAAGAGAAAATTAAATAGTTAAATAATCCCATTTCAGAAAAAGAAATTGAATAAGCCATCAATTAATTCCCTAAGAAAGTACTGATAAGAATCTTACCAGTATTGACTAAAATAGAAATCTATTCCCTTTAAATTTATAGAAATGGACAAAGGAGACATGCTTGGATTCTTGGGGGATAACCTCTTCATTCTATATAACCTTTAAAATTTGAGTCAGTTTTTGGATGCAGTATCTCAGCTGGAATAGAATCAGCATCAGATGTTTTGCCACTTGAAAGGAGCTTAATGGCATTCAAAACCTCTTCTTCTGTCGAAACTTCAGTTAGGGACTGGTTGACTTTAACTTGAGGTAAATGGTCAATGGTTTCTGCTTTGATTGATGATGGTCTGTTAAGACACTTATGGAAGTGTTCAGTCCATGCATCTATGATCATTTCCATCACTTGATTATGTCTTTAATCAATGTGGATCCATTAGCACTTAGTAATTGAGAAGCATTGTAAATGTGAATATTTAGCTTAGAGAGAATGAGTCTGTGAAAAGTTCAGTGCTCTGCATCACATATTGCCTCACATCCTGTCTGTCTCTTCTCCTTATGAACACATAGTCTATTAGATGTCAATGTTAGCTATGAGGGTGCATTCAGGAAGTTTTATTGCATTTAGGTAAATGGAAGACAGTTTTTGTGATGAGGTCATGAGATGTGTAAGTCCTCAGTAGTAGATGACCAATGCTGTTGTTATTTCCAGCTCCATTTTGCCCAAGGATTCCTTAACATGTCTGGTAATCTGAGCCTACTCTAGCATTAAAGTCACCCAGAATTAAAAGCTTGTCCTCTTTGGTACATTGATGATAAGGGACTACAGGTATTCATAAAATTTTTCTTTTGTTCTATCAGTGTTCACCAGGGTGGGAACATAGGTACTCATGATGGTGGTATGTTGTTTTCTTGGAAGAGACAATCTCATTGTCATGATCCTGTTCTTCATTCCTTTTGGTATGTACTCAAGAGTGTTGATTTTTGATTACAAAATCTTCCCAACTTCCCAGCATTCCCCTTCACTGTGGACACTCCAGAAAAAAAGTGTATCCAGTTCTGACTTGAGTAAACTGGCCTTCATTTGCCAGCTTTATTTCACTCAAGGCTGCTGTTAGGATATGATACCTATTAAGTTCTTTGAAACAAGAACTGCATACCTTCCATGCACTAATGGTGAGTGAAATCTTTTCTGAAGAAATTCTGTAAATTTTTTTTGTTTCTCAATTGCACTTTGGGATCCTGCATGCCATACTAATCAGGTCAGGGTTGGGTAAGCAGACAATTTTTAAGGCACCTTTTCAGGGTGTAGGGTGTGTTCAAGGAAGATTAGTACTTTTGCTGCAAGGGCTGCCAAGGCCTTTTCAGGACTGCTTTCCACTTTTGAAGTCCATATCACCTGTGGCTCAAAGAAGCTGTAACATGCACAGGGCCCACGGCCCAGTAAACTGTTTTGACAAGTGGACTAAACCAGGCTGAGGGTAACCAAGGGAAATTCAGTCTCATTGGTGAATTGTGTGGGATGTCTACCCCAAGCATGTGAAGTCTTCCACTGGTGGAATGAGTGGATGAAAAAAATTCATTACAATGTCCATGAAGCCAACTGAAGTAGGTACTGTGGAGCTCTTTAAATCTTAGTTAGGCATCAAAGATACCAAGATCATCCACTCCATCTAGAGTGATCATTAGTTGTCTTGACTCTGTCTTGCTACTCTGAATCATAATGAGATTGGAAGAGCAAGCGAGGTGGATGACTTTGTGCAGTTCTAGCTCACATAAATCTAATTTACACACCAGTCAAAAAATATCACCCATACTTTTCTATTCCTCAAAGTCTTGACAGGCAAGTGATGAAGCAGCAGGTGTGAATACACTGGGAGCTGTAGTCCCAACCCTGCATACAAGTGGTCCAGACCAAAGGACTGTTTTCCACACTGAAAGTAGCAGTGAGATTTTGTAGCCCCCCTGGTTGACTGAGTAGTTCTTTTAAGGACTGTGTTCACCCCATGATGTGGGAAGGGATCTAGGATAATAAGTTATAATAAGATTGGATTAATACAAGGAATGTAATTTTATTCAATATTATTAAAATTAGGTACATAGAATGGCAGATGTAGAGGCAGGAACTCCTGCAAGCTCTTCCCAAAATCACTCCAATCTTTACATAATAACTTTAACCAAATTCTAGAGTGGTAGAAGCCACAAAAAGACAGCGTGAAACAATTCTGCAGCCCAAGACAACTTGGAAGATACACGGGAAAGGTTGCTTACGCCAGGGTTAGAAAGGTCCTGCAGTGCAGCCTGGCCATGATGGAGGGAAATGGATCCAGCCATCCACAGATTGCAGGGTACCTGGGTCCCTGAGTCCATGGAAGCCTTGACATCCCTCTCAGCTCAGGGCCAAGGAGAAGAGGGAAACTTAGCAGGAACCTTGCTGCACTACAGTGAGTGGGGAGCCAGGCCAGCACAACCTTGGCAAAACACCTGCCCTGGTAATCAGGAGCAGGTTTGCAGAGCTAGCAGGAAGCTGTTTCCAGAGTACTTAGTCCATGGAGCATAAGGGGAGGATCATAGAACTAATTCAGAGATGAAAAAGCATATACTTTCAATTATGTATAGAAATCTATCTTATTCTAGAGGAAAATTAGAGAGGAAAGGGTTGGGATAAAACGAACAGGGTGAGGGAAGGGGATATAGATGATAGAAGAGAGGGAAGATCATGGGAGTAAGTAGGCAGCTACAAAACATTTTTGAGGAAGGACAGAGTGAAAGAAGAGATAAAATAAAATAAATGGTGTTGGGGGGAATATAATGGAAGTAAATATAGTTAGCAATAGCAACTGTGGAAAAAATATTGAAACAATTTCTCTGCTGAACTTATGGAAAAGAATGCTATTCTACCCAAAGAAAGAATTGAGGGTATGTGAATACAGTCCAAAAGACATTCCTCCTGCCCCCACACTTTCGTTTTCTTCAGGTTTCTCTTTCTTTGAGCATGGGGAGAATCATGTTTACTTTTTCAGTATGAGTAATGCTGTAATATGTTTCATGGCTACACATTTTTAACCTATATGAAGCAACTGGCTTCTTCAATGCAAGGAGTGAGGTGGGAAGAAGGGAGAGAATTTGAAATTCAAGGTTTTGGAAGTAAATGGAAAGACTTGTTTTTTTCCCTCTGCTTGTAATTGAAAAGTATAAAAATAAAAATAAAAAGTTTAAATAAAGGATAAAAATTAAAAATAAAATCAAAACATTAAAATTATCAGCAAAACTGAATGAAATTAACAGAAATCATATAATTATCTCAATAGATGCTGAAAAAACTTCTGAAAAGTTACAATACTCATTCCTATTAAAAGTACTCGAGAGTATAGGAATAAATGGAGTGTTACTTAAAATGATTAGCAGTAACTATTTAAAACCATCAACAAGCTTTATATGAAATGGGGAGGAGCTAGAAGTATTCATAATAAGAACAGGGGTATAACCACTATCTTATATTTTTAGATTTTTGAAAAGCCTTGGGGTTAAGTGACTTTCCCAGGGTCATATAGCTAAGTGATTATTAAGTTATTTAGGCCAGGTTTCAACTCAGGTCCTCCTGACTCCAGGGCTGGTGCTCTATCCACTGCGCCACCTAGCTGCCCCTGGTTAACTTTAATTTTACAAGAGTTGTTTTTCTTCATTCCTTTTCCAATTGGGCAATTTTGCTTTTTACTGAGTTATATTCTTTTTCCAGTTGTTCATTTTTACTATTAAAGCAGTTGATCTCTTCAATCTATTTTTCATAATTTTCCTGCATGGTTCTCATTTCTTTTTTCATTTTTCTTCTTCCTCTCTGCTTTGAGTTTTTATTTTTAATTTCATCTGTTTTGCTTTTTTTAAATATTCATCCATATGCATATGTAAATATTTAAATTACAAAATTTCCTTCCACCCTCCCTTCTCACCCCCATCTTCTCAGTGGCAAAAAGTCAGGCTAATATTGTACATACATATTTTTGATAAACATGTATACAGATTAGTCATTTTCAGTATGAGGAATTAGGATTAAGGTAAAAATATAAATAAGAGATAATTTGTAAAAAGTGTACATCATGATCTGAAGAATTGTTTTTGTTTTGTTTTGTTTTTCTTCCTCTGAATGAGGATAACATTGTCCATAGCTGGTCTAAAATACTGAACTGCTTGAGAGGAGCTGCTTCCACAAAAGTTGATACTCTCACAATGTTGTTGCTAATGTTCTCTTGATTCTGCTCCCTTTGCTCAGCATCGGGTCCTGTAACTCATTCCATGCTTCTCTAGAGTCCAACCATTTTTGATTTCTTATAGAACAATAATATTCCATAGTGTTAATGTACCATAATGTGTTTAGCCATTCCCCTTGATGGACATCCCCTCAATTTCCAATTCTTTGCCACTACAAAAAAGAGCTGCTATGAATATTTTGGAACATGTGGGATTTTTCCTATTTTTTTTTTATGATTTCTTCTATAAATAGGCCTAGAATTGGAATTGCTGGGTCAAAGAGAATGAACATTTTTATTGCTCTTTGGACATAGGTATATATTGTTCTCCAGAATGGTTGGATCCATTCACAACTTCTCTAGCATTGCATCACTATCCCAATCCTCTCATAACCTCTCCAGTATTGATCATTTTCCCTTTTACTCATCTTAGTCAATCTGATAGCTGTGAGGTGATACATCATAGTAGTTTTAATTTTCATTTCTCTAATCAATAATAATTTGGAACATTTTTTAATATTTATATGTAGCTTTAATTTCTTCATTTGAAAGCTCTCTATTCATAATCTTTGTCCATTTATCAATTGGGGAATGATTTGTAAACTTGTAAATTTGATGCAATTCTCTATAATTTTTGGAAATGAGACCTTTATCGGAACTCCTGGTAGTAAAGATTATTTCAGAGCTTTCTGCTTTCCATCTACTTTTGGCAGTATTGATTTTATCAGTGCAAAACTTTTTTAATTTAATAGTGCCCAAATCATTCATTTTGCAGTTTATAATGAACTCTAATTCTTATTTGGTCATAAATTTAACCCCTTTCCATAGATTTGATAGATTTCTTAGTATATTAATTTATCTATGGTGTCACCTTTTATGCCTAAATCTTGTATCCATTATGACCTAATGTTGGTAAAGGGTGTGAGATGCCTGGTTTTTTACCATAATATTTTCAAATTTTCCCAACAATTTTGTCAAATACAGATGTCTTTGCGTTTGTCAAACAGAAGATTGTTGTACTCATTCACTGTGGTTCCTTTTGAACCTATCCTGATCTACTAATCCATTCCTCTTTGCTATGGTTTTTCAAATCCTTTTTGATTTTTTTCAGTAAGTGCAGAATTTGAAGCCTGTTCACATAAGCAATTTGTCACTGCTTTCTTCTTCTGTGATAGCATTTTTATCATCCCTATCAACATAGTAACTTATAAAATTTCCTTTGCTCATTTTCATTGTTGAATTCTGTACCTGGGATACAGGAGATATAGTCCCAAGATTTTTTGTACTGGTGCTGGGACCTAAACCCTGACTTAGTGTTTGCCAAGGTATTGCATATGCAGAGGTTTGTTTCCTCCTTTTTTTGTTTTTGATTTTACAAGGCAATGGGGTTAAGTTACTTGCCCAAGATCACACAGCTAGGTAATTATTAAGTGTCTGAAGCTGAATTTGACTTCAGGTCCTTTTGACTCCAAAGCCAGTGTTCAATTCATTGTGCCACCTAACCACCCCTGTTTCCTCCTTTATGCGAAGATTTCGCTTATACTGCAATTTTCCCCAATCCAGTCCTATCTATTGCCCCCAGTGTTCACAGGCTTCACAATTTGTCTGGGATTGGGATCCTACCTGCTGATCTGCTATTAAGCTGGCTTCCTGAGCCAGGACCAAGTCTATGCTGTAGCTAAGAGTCTACTGCTAACTTTCCTACCCTTCTACTTATGCTGGCCTATATTTCTCCTTTACTCAGAAGAAATTGAACTTTACTGAAGATCCTTCATGATATCTTGAACTGAGAGCTTTTTTCACTCTTTTTTTTGGTGGGATATGTAAATGTTTCATTTAAAGTTGCATTCAGAAAACTCAGAGCTTCCTAATGTTATGCCATCATTGTAAAGCGCATAGTGTGCTTTACAAAAAGTTGCATTACTAATTTTACAAAGTCTTCTCATTGTACTGAGTTCTAATATATGTATTAAGAAAAAGGTAAAAAAAATAATAGTGTTAAACATACTGTAACAATGGTCTGCTAAGAGTGCAAATCTTTGGTTTCTAGTTCAATTTTGCTTAATATTTTGATGCTCTTTTCAAAATCTTAGATATTTCATTAAATCATAGACATAAAAATCTAGGAGTTTGAGAGAATTTCTGCTCTACATTTTTTTCTAAAAAACAAATTATACTTTTTAAAATGTGCCTGAATAAAATAAAAGCAAATTACATTGAAAGGCACTTGAGACTTCATCTAATATAATGCAGACTTGTTATGTTTCCTTTTACAATATCTTAACATTTGGCAATTCAGCATCTACTTAATGGTAGCCAGTAACAGGGAGCTCACAATATTTATTTATTTTTTTTGCAAGGCAAACAGGGTTAAGTGGCTTGCCCAAGGCCACACAGCTAGGTAATTATCAAGTGTCTGAGACTGGATTTGAACCCAGGTACTCCTGACTCCAGGGCCAGTGCTTAAATCCACTATGCCACCTAGCGGCCCCTACTCACTACATTTAAACTCACAGCATTCTTAGCTTGGACAGCTAATCGCTAGTGAATTTTAACCTATATTTACCAAAATTCTACCTCTCACAAACTTCTATACAACTTCTAAGAGAAATCGAAATATGCTTATTGCCTCTGCAGAAATAGTCTTCCAATAATTCAAGATATTGATTACATCTCTACTGATTATTCTCTTTATAAAACCAAGGATCTCTATTGTTGGTGCCATGACTTTCCTTCACTTTTTTTTTCACCATATTGATCACCGTCTTCTGGTTGAGTTCAATTTGTCTTTCCTGAAGGTAATTAATAAATAAACTATTTCAAATTTCAAACGAAATCAACTCTCTGTCTTGAGAATTAAAGATATATCATCATAACTGATAAAAACAGATTTGTATACAATAATATGCTGATATCTGCACTTTCAATCTAAGAAAATAATTAGACTGGTTTCTTTCTTCTTTCTTTCATAAAAGGAGCTTTATTTCTTGTCAGAACTACCCTTTACTATTATTCTGGAATTTATTTTTGTGAAAACAAGATCTGGACTTGATACTTATCCCAACTAAATTATTAGAGGAGTCCTATTACTAGAGTCAGTTCATAACTTAAATGTAACAAGGTTAACATGATTTCTCAGACTGACAAACTTCACTTTCAGACACCACTCAACCTGATAATTTATTCATTGCCCTCTTTAATCATTTTTTCCCTGAACTATAGAGTGATTTGAGTGTTGGTTTAAGTTTCCCCACTGATAAAATTTTCAAATATTTCTCAAATAAGCTACAATATTACATATTAAACAGTTAAACTGAAGAAAATGTTTCCCTATAAGTAGATGCAACCATGTACCTATCTCAGCAATCAAAACCCTTCATTTCTTAGGATTAATTGATTGTTTAGTGTATATATATACATATATATATATATGTATATATACATACATATATTATATATATACATATATATACACATATATATGAATAATAAATCACTAATTACATAAAAAAGAATAACTATAATTTGTATGGATTCATTAGTAGGATAGTAAAGAGTTCTTCAAAATACCTTTTTTGACTCCATAACAGTGCTAATAACTAAACCATAAGAGTAAAAACATTCATTGTAATATAGATCAACCATGATGCATACAATGCCTCTCAGCAATTCATTGATCAAAGACAATCCTGAGAGATTTTGGAAAATGACATCCACATCCAGAAAAACAAAGCACCATGGAGTATGAATATAGATTAAGCCATACTTTGCTCACTGCTTATTTTTCCATTTCATGTTTTCTCCCTTAGTTCTAATTCCTCTTTTGTGATATAAGTAATCTGGAAATATGTTAGACATCACTGTACATGTACAACTTTTAGCAGATTGTTCACTGTCATGGGGAGAGAGGAAGGAAGGGTGGTAGAAAAATAACTCCTAAACTTGAAAATGGATGACTGCTGAAAACTATGTTTGTATATAAAATGAAAGAGAATAATTCTCTGCATTCATTTTCAAAGGTAGATATTAAGAATTATTTTATCAAGGAAGAAGTCCAACTCATCTTCCTGACTATATTTTCCAAAATCTTTATATTCAAGTAAAAGACTATGTGATCTGACAATGCCACTGCTAGGTCTATATGCCAAAGTGATAATAAAAACAAAAGAGGGAAAGGAATCTATGTGTACAAGAATATTTATAGCAGCTCTTTTCTGTAGTGACTAATAATTGTAAATTGAGGGGATCTAAGGAAGCTTGAAGTCATAGGAGAAAGAACTCAAATACCACCCCCCAACATGGGGGATAGTCAGGGGAAATTCTGCAGGTGGTGAGATAAGAAGTAAAATTTTGAGAGACTGTGAGGGAGACATTATTTTTATCATTTATTTTATGATTTAAAAATGTATATGATTTGCTTATGATCACAAAATTAATAGCTATACTATTATCCACCAATTGAGGAATGGCTGAATATGTGATATATGACTGTGAGGGAATACCACTGTGAGATAAGTAATGATGAATTCAGAGATTTTAGGGGAAAAAATCATGTTAAGCCTTGCATTCAATAATGAAGAGTGAAATGAGTATTCAGTATACTGTATATGATAGCAATAATAGCATTTTTAAAATAATTGAGTATATGCTACCTAATATAATAACCAAATTAACTATAAAGGAAACATAAAGAAATATGCTACCTGCATCCAGAGAAAGAATTGATAAATGTAAGTGTATGTAGAATAATTTTACTTAGATTTATATAAGGATTTATAAATCCATATATATGTATGTATATATGTATTTCTGTCTAACAGGAGTCATTTCTAGAGTGGTGGGGGAATAAAAGAAATTTAATTGAAAATGGTTTTGTATATTTAAGAAAAATTGCAAGTTGTATTTAGTAGATTTTTCAGTTACATGTAAAACTTTTTTTACATGTAAAGCTTTTTTAATCACTTATATTATGAAATTTATCATTTTATTCCATAATTAAAAACAAAAATACAGTTCTTAAAATGAACATTTCTCAGTACTTTTCCTATAATTTCTTAAACTATTTGCTTAAAAATTTAATTAAAAATGTACATTGTTTTGTTTTACAATATTTTGGGGAGAGACCAAAGAGACTTATATTTTCTTTTGTTTTGTTTTCTAAGTCAGTAGTTTTTTTTAATAAAAGATATATTATGCTTACTTCCAGTTTTGATCTTTTGAATTTTATCTAATATTTTTGAGGTTTTTGAAGTCTGTTTTCTCTATTTGTATCAGAGAATAAACTGACTTTCTAAGATTTTCCAGTTTTTGTATCCTATCCATTTCACTCTTTGCTTCTTTCTCTCTTCTATTAGACATTTCCATAAGTCTAGATGTTTTATAATATCTTCTGAATTTCTTTTTCTAGCAATGGAATAATTATACATTTCCTCTGGAACATTGGTCTAAATTCTGTCTGTGCCATTAGTTGATCATGTTTTTTCAGCATCTCTCTACTTTCTTACAATTTTATTTATGAGTTCCACACTGTTCAGTTAAGTTAATTGATTTGTGACTGAGAGGAGAATCTGATGAGTACTAAGTAAGGAACAATTTAATTATCATCCATCTCTGATAATTTCAAACTTTCTTCGACTCAGTAGACTTTTAAGCTACTACTACTACACACAGCCTGAAGTGCCATTATAGAATTGAAGAAGTGAGTAAATGAGACACTGCACAAGTACACGATAGGTTTTGATATAGGCCTCAAGACTCTTTGGTATTAAGCCTTGTAACTAGGCTTAATTTCTGGATTCATAGGATACTTCCTTAAAATTAATAGGATAATGGATAAAGTTATACCTATTTCACATTCTATATTTGATTAAAAATATTCATCTAAATGTGTTTCTGGACAAGTGAATGTCACTGTTAAGGATGGAAATGTAGAGAAAGATAGTCTACATAATTAAAAAATCTCATGTTAAAAATGAGAGTTATTGAAAAATGGTCTTTAATGTGAACTGAGACCTCAGGGTGGCTGGAAACAAACAAGAGTTGCTGTACATGTTCAAGTCCTCAATATGATTAGGATCTTTCCTTCCTTCCCTCTCTTTCCCTCCATTCTTCCATCCTTTCTTCCTTCTTTCCTTTCTTCTTCCTTTCAATGAATACACTTTTTTTTCCCAGATTAGTTATTTCCAATTCCTTCTTTTGGAGAGTGAGACGAGGATGGAGGGAGTAGGCTGCAGCATAGTGATTCCAAAGATGGCGTCACAGCTTTTCCTTCATATAACAAATTTCTTGTTTCTGATTAATATTGCTTGAGCCAAGGAATTAGTGCAGTGTTTGGGTGAGAAAACCGAATAAAGGCCTCTGAAACTTCCCTCTCATGTCTCTGAGAGACGGCATGGTATACTCTCCTGAATGCTGTATTTAGAATCAAAAAATCGAGTTCAAATTTTTAATCATGAATTTATCAACTATGTGACTCTAGGCAACCCACTTACTGTCTCTCACTCATTTTTCAGCTGTTAAATGAACAAAAAAGCCTGTCTCACAGGGTTTCATGTAAATAAAATAAGATATACAAAAAGCTTTAAAAATATTAAAGTCAAATTTCAAGGCCAGAGACAAGATGGTAAAACAAAATTAGAAAATTCTCAGAGCTTTTCCCAAAACAACTTTAAGTGAAGGCTCCAAATCGACCCTAAAGTGACAGAACCCACAAAACAAGAGTAAAACAAGTTTTCAACTCAATATATTGTGGAGGAAGTTCAGCAAAATCTGTCTCAAGGGGAATATAGCTCAACAAGGGTAGGAGACAAGAAAAGGCAGTGGGTGATTCTTAACTAGAGCAAGCCAGTGGTACATCAAGGCAGCAGTGAGGGGCCCAACCCCAGCTCAGTCTAAAAATACATTCAAACCCTGGGAATGCTGTTACAACAGATAGGGCTGGATTGGGCTGCCATAATATAGGAACAAACCACTAGCACTTGAAATAGCATACATAGACAATGGCCCAGGCAATCAGTAAGTCAGGAACCAGATTCCCAGTCCCAACACAAAAATCTGGGACTATGCCTCTTTTGATCCAGGAGTAGAATTCAACTAGCAAAAAGAAAACCCTGCCCCCCCCCCCCAAATTTTATCTTCATAAAAATCTATATTCTGTTAAGAACACTAAAAATGTTATTTAAAAGAGGAAAGCACTGACAAATTGCCTACATGAAAAGCCTCAAAGAGTTTTTTCAAGTAGTATCAAAACCAAAAAGGCCTCTTAGAAGAGCTCATAAAGAATTTAAAAAAACAAAGAAGAGAAGAAGAAGAAAAATGAAGAAAAACATGAGTCATGCATGAGAATTATGAAAAATTGACTGAAGAAAACAATACAATTTAAAATAAAATTGACCAAATGGAAAAAGAAACCAACTCCTATAAAGGGAGAACCAGCAAATTGTAAAAGAAATAAAATAAAAGTAAAATTAACTATCTGGAAAAGTAAAAACAAAAGCTAAATGTAGAAAAGAAAATCCTAAACATTAGAATTGGACAAATTGAAACTAATGATTCTTTGAAACACCAAAATTCCATAAAACAAAACTCAAAGAATGAGAAAAAAAGAAAAATGGAAAGTACTTATTGATTTAATTTATTTTTATTAAAGGTATTATTGGAGTTTTGCAATTTTCCCCCCAATCTTGCTTCCCCCCCCCCAGAAAGGACTCTGTTAGTCTTTACTTTGTTTCCATGTTATACCTTGATCCAAATTGGGTGTGATGAGAGAGAAATCATATCCTTAAAGAAGAGAAGTCTAGGATGTAACAAGATCAGACAATAAGACATCTGTTTTATTCTAAATTAAAGGGAATAGTCCTTGTACTTTGTTCAAACTCCACAGCTCCTTATCTGGATACAGATGGCACTCTCCTTTGCAGACAGCCCAAAATTGTTCCCGATTGTTGCACTGATGGAATGAGCAAGTCCTTCCAGGTTGACCATCACTCCCATGTTGCTGTTAGGGTGTACAGTGTTTTTCTGGTTCTGCTCATCTCACTCAGCATCAGTTCATGCAAATCCCTCCAGGCTTCCCTGAAATCCCATCCCTCCTGGTTTCTAATAGAACAATAGTGTTCCATGACATAAATATACGACAGTTTGCTAAGCCATTCCCCAGATGAAGGACATTTATTTGATTTCCAATTCTTTACGACCACAAACAGGGCTGCTATAAATATTTTTGTACAAGTAATGTTTTTTACCCTTTTTCCTCATCTCTTCAGGGTATAGACCCAGTAGTGGTATTGTTGGGTCAAAGGGTATGCACATTTTTGTTGCCCTTTGGGCATAGTTCCAAATAGCTGGCCAGAAAGGTTGGATGAGTTCACAGCCCAAACAACAGTGTAATAGTGTCCCAGATTTCCCACAACCCTTCCAACAATGATCATTATCCTTCCTGGTCATACTGGCCAATCTGAGAGGTGTGAGGTGGTACCTCAGAGAAGCTTTAATTTGCATTTCTCTAATAATTAATGATTTAGAGAATTTTTTCATATGGCTATGGATTACTTTGATCTCCTCATCTGTAAATTGCCTTTGCATATGCTTTGACCATTTGTCAATTGGGGAATGGCTTTTTGTTTTAAAAATATGACTCAGTTCTCTGTATAATTTAAAAATGAGTCCTTTGTCAGAATCATTAGTTGAAAATATTGTTTCCCAATTTACTATAGTTCTTTTGATGTTTGTTACATTGGTTTTATCTGTGCAAAAGCTTTTTAATTTAATGTAATCGAAATCATCTAATTGGTTTTTGGTGATGTTCTCCAATTCTTCCTTAGTCATAAACTGCTCCTCTTTTCATAGGATCTGACAGGTAGACTATTCCTTGATCTTCTAATTTGCTTATAGTATTGTTTTTTATTTCTATGTCCTGTAACCATTTGGATCTTATCTTGGTAAAGAGTGTGAGGTGTTAGTCTAATCTAAGCTTCTTCCATACTAACTTCCAATTATACCAGCAATTTTTATCAAAGAGGGAGTTTTTATCCCAATGGACAGACTCTTTGGGTTTATCAAACAGCAGATTACTATATCATCTCCTGCTTTTACACCTAGTCTATTCCACTGGTCCACCACTCAATTTCTTAGCCAATACCAAACAGTTTTGATGACTGATGCTTTATAATATAATTTTAGATCAGGTAGGGCTAAGCCACCTTCTTTTGCACTTTTTTTTCATTAAGCTCCTGGCAATTCTTGACTTTTCATTTCTCTATATGAATTTACTTACAATTTTTTCTAACTCGTTAAAGTAATTTTTTTGGAATTTTGATTGGTAGGGCACTAAACAGATAGAATTGTCATTTTTATAGCTCTACCTATCCATGAGCAGTTGATATTTGCCCAGTTATTTAAATCTGATTTAATTTGTGTGAGAAGTGTTTTATAATTGTTTTCAAAAAGATTCTGAGTCTGTCTTGGCAAATAGACTCCCAAATATTTCATATTGTCTGAGGTTACTTTGAATGGGATTTCTCTTTCTAGCTCTTCCTGCTGTTTCTTGCTAGACATATATAGAAAAGTTGAGGATTTATGTGGGTTTATTTTATAACCTGCAACACTGCCAAAATTGCTAATTGTTTCCAGTAGTTTTTTGGATGATTTCTTGGGATTCTCTAGGTTGACCATCATGTCATCTGCAAAGAATGAGAGTTTTGTCTCTTCCTTCCAATTCTAATTCCTTCAATTTCTTTTTCTTCTCTAATTGCTGATGATAACATTTCTAATACAATATTGAATAGTAGTGGTGATAATGGGCACCCTTGTTTCACCCCTGATCTTATTGGGAATGCCTCTAGCCTCTCCCCATTGAATATAATGTTTGTTGATGGTTTCAAATAGATACTGCTAATTATTTTAAGGAACAGTCCATTTATTCCTACACTTTCTAGTGTCTTTAATAGCAATGGATGCTGTATTTTCTCAAAAGCTTTTTCAGCATCTATTTATATGATCATATGATTTCTGATAGGTTTGTTGTTGATATAATTGAGTATGCTAACATTTTCCCTAATATTGAACCAACCCTGCATTCCTGAGAGAAATCCTACTTGATCATAATGTATTATCCTAGTGATGACTTGTTGTAGTCGTTTTGCTAAGATTTTATTTAGGATTTTTGCATCTGTATTCATCAGGGAAATAGGTCTATAATTTTCTTTTCCTATTTTAACTCTTCCTGGTTTAGGTAACAGTACCATATTGGTTTCATAGAAAGAGTTAGGCAGATTTCCATCCTTCCCTATTTTTCCAAAGAGTTTATATATGATTGGAACCAATTGTTCCTTCAGTGTTTGGTAGAATTCACTTGTGAATGCATCAGGTCCTGGAGTTTTTTTTTTCAGGAGTTCAATAATGGCTTGTTGAAGTTCTTTTTTCTGAAATAGCAATGTTTAAGTATTTCATCTCTTCTTCATTTAACCTGGGCAACTTATATTTTTGTAAATATTCATCCATTTCACTTAGATTATCAAATTTATTGGCATAGAATTGGGCAAAATAATTTCAAATTATTACATTAATTTCCTTCTCATTGGGGTGAGTTCAACTTTTTCATTTATGATACTAGCAATTTGTTTTTTTTCTTTCTTTTTTTAATCAAATTGACCAGAGGTTTATCAATTTTATCATTTTTTTCATAATACCAACTTTCAGTTTTATTTATTAATTCAATAGTTTTTTTGCTTTCGATTTTATTAGTTTCTCCTTTAACTTTTAGAATTTCAAATTTGGTATTTAATTGGGAATTTGTGATTTGTTCTTTCTCTAATTTTTTTAGTTGTATGTTTAGTTTATTGATTTCCTCTTTCTTCAATTTATTCATATAAGCATTTACAGCTATAATATATCCCCTGAGAATCACTTTGAATGAATCCCATAGGTTTTGGTATGTTGTTTCATTATTATTATTATCTAGGATAAAATGGTTAATTCTTTCTATAATTTGTTTTTTGGTCCACCCATTTTTTAAAATGAGTTTATTCAGTTTCCAATTTGTTCTGGGTCTACATCTCCTTGGCCCAGTATTGCATATGACTTTTATTGCATTGTTATCTGAGAAACATGTATTCACTATTTCTGCCTTTCTGCAGTTGATCATTAGGTTTTTATGTCCTAGTACATGGTCAATTTTTGTATAAGTTCCATATCCTGCAGAGAAAAAGGTATATTCTTTTCTATCCCTGTTCAATTTCCTCCATAAGTCTACCATATCTAATTTTTCTAACAATCTATTTACCTCCTTAACTTCTTTCTTGTTTGTTTTATGATTCGATTTATCTAGATCTAATAGCGGGAGGTTGAGGTCTCCCACTAGTAGAATTTTGCTGTCTAGGTTTACCTGTAGTTCTTTCCACTTCTCCTCTAAAAATTTGCGTGCTGTCCCACTGGGTGCATATATATTCAATATTGCAATGACTTTATTGTCTATGGTACCTTTTAGGAGGATAAAGTTTCCTTCCTTATCAATTTTAATGCTATCTATTTTTGCTGCTGCTTTGTCTGAGATAAGGATTGCTATCCCTGCTTTTATTACTTCAGCTGAAGCAAAATATATTTTGCTCCAACCTTTTACCTTTACTCTATGTGTATCTCTCTACTTCAAGTGAGTTTCTTGTAAGCAGCATATTGTAGGATTCTGGTTTTTAATCCACTCTGCTATTTGCTTACATTTTAAGGGAGAGTTAATCCCATTCACATTCAATCTTATGATTACTAATTCTTTATTGCCCTCTGTACTATCTTCCCTCTGTTTGTATTTTTCTCCCTTCCCCCCCCCCTTATCCATATTCCCTAGTATTTTGTTTCTGAATACTACCACCTTCAGTGTGTTTGACCTCCTATATCACACCATCCCCTTTCTTTACCCTTTCCCTTTTCCCCTTTTACGTTCCATTCCTTTTGTTATTTCCCCCTTTTTCCCCCACTCCCCTTCCCTTTCTCTGTCCCCCCTCCCCTTTTCCCCTTTTTAATACTTGAAAGGTTAGATGTTTTATAAGTTAACTGAGTATGTGTAAATTGACTTTCAGCAAAATCTGATGAAAAGATTCAGGTGTTTCTCATCTGCTCCCTTCTTCCCCTCTATTACCATAGGTTTTTGTATACCTCTTAGTGTAATGAGATTTACCCCATTCAGTCCCCTCCTTCCTCCCATCTCTTTCCTGTCCCCCCTTTTTAAGGAGGTAGTGGTTTTTTTAGATCATTCTATCTAAGTCATAGAAAATTCTGAGTGTCGGTCCCTTCTAGTTCAGTATATTCTATCAAATAGAGTCAAAATTCCTGTGAGTTATTAGAGTCTTTCTCCCAAGTGGGGTTAAAGCTAGTTACATCCCATTAGATAGCAGTCTCATGGATAGGTCATGAATGTCCATCTTTTCTGGCTAGGTATATTCTCTCTGTTAGTTACAATTCTCAAGATTTATGAGAATCTTTGTTTCCCCCCATGCTGGGATATAGCCAGTTTCAACTTACTGGGTTGCATTTTTTTCCTTTTACCCCGCCCCCATTTTTTTTTACTTTTTCATGTGTCTCTCGAACCTCCTGTTTGATGTCCAAATTTTCTGTTTAGCTCTCGTCTTTTCATCAGAAATTTTTGGAATTCTTCCATTTTGTTAAATATCCATCTTTTTCCTTTGAAAGAGAAGGCTCAGCTTTGCAGGAAAATAGATTCTTGGCTACATTCCAAGTTCCCTTGCTCTTCAAAATATCTCATTCCAGACCCTTTGATCCCTTAATTTTGATGCAGTCTGGTCCTGCGTAATCCTTACTCTTACTCCTTGATATTTAAATTGTTTCTTTCTGGCTGCTTGCAGGATTTTCTCTTTTATCTGATAGTTCTGGAGTTTGGCCACAACATTCCTTGGTGTTTTCATTTTAGGATCTTTTTCTGGTGGGGATCTATGTACTCTTTCAATAACTATTTTGCCCTCTGAATCTATGATATCAGGGAAGTTTTCCAACACTAGATCCTGTAATATTAAGTCCAGACTTTTTTTCTCTTCAATGTTTTCAGGAAGTCGTATAATTTTCAGGTTGCCCCCTCCTCAATCTATTCTTGAGGTCAGTGGTTTTGTTGATGAGGTATTTCACATTTGCTTCTAATTTTTCTATTTTTAAATTTTGTTTAACCGACTCTTGCTGTCTCATGGAGTCATTAGTTTCGGTAGACTACATTTCTTTAGCGGGGAGAGTTTTCTTCATTAACCTTTTTCAACTCCTTTCCCAATTAGTCAATTCTACTTTTGAAAGAGCTTTCCATTTGATCATTTGAGATTTTGAGAGAATTAATTTCTTTTTTCATTTGCTCATTTTGTATTGGTCCAATTGATGATCTGAGAGATTTATTCTCATTTTGTCATTGTCCAATTGATGATCTGAGAGATTTATTCTCCTTTTGTTTGTCCAATTGTACTTTCTAAGGTTTTGTTTTTTTTTCAAGGTATTAATGGTCTCTCCCAAATTTTTAAGCTCCTTCCTTATTTCTTCAAGGAAGTCATTCTGTGCTGGAGACCAGATTGTATTCTCCTCAGAGGTTCCAGGTCTCTCTGAGTTAGGGTCTTTCCCTTCCAGGAATTTTTCTATTGATCCACCTTTCCGCTGACCCTTCTTCATTTTGCTAAAACCTTGAGTTGGGGGCGGGCAGCTGGTTCACCCGGGCTTGGGATCGCTAAAGGCTTTACTCACTGAGTGCAGTTTCTCTGGCTGGCCAGTAGGAGATTTTGGTTGCTTTCTCTGGAGTGTCTGTGACCCTGGTTGAGGCCTTCTCCCTTTGCTTGAAGGGAGGGGTTAGAGCTATTGAATTCTTTTTCCTTCAATCAATGGTGGACCTTACCCTGGCCTAAGGTCATTTCTAGGCTGGGCTGGCTCTTCTACTCACACACCTGGGCCTGAGGCAGAATTAATTTGCATTTGTTTGCTTGGGAAAAGGCCTCAGGCACAATGGAGGCATGGACTCAGAGTTCCTCAGACCCAGGGATGGTGTCTGCAGCTCTCCTGCACCAGAACTCTACCCCCAGCCCTGTCCCCAAGATCCAGGGTGGACAGCACCAACACCAGCACCTCTGCTTCCCCACCAACCCAAGCCCCTGTCATCCAGCCCCCTCCCCCTCAGCTGATCCAACAAGTCCTGCTCTCTGGCCCTCAGACTCCCAGTGCCAATTCAGCTGTTAATCTGGCTTATTGGGACTGATCCTCCCTCTGACCCCAGACTCACCCACCCAAATTTGGCCAAAGAAGCTGCCGGAGACAAATACTGAGGTAGATGTACTTTCTCCTCGCTTTTCTTTCTGGATTTTGTGGGTCTGATTTCTTTTAAGAGGTTTGTTTCATGTGAGAGATGGGGAAGAGATCAGGAGACTTTAGAACTGTGCCTGTCTTCTTTCCGCCATCTTGGCTGGAAGTCCTGGAAAGTACTTATTAAGGAAAATGACTGATATGGAAAATAAATCCAGAAGTCATAATTTACAAATTTTTATTCTATCTGAAAGCCTTGAGCAGAAAAAGAGCCTGTACAATATCTTACAGAAAAATACCATGAAAAAACTGTCCTAATATCCTAGAACAAGAAGATAAATTAGTCCTTGAAATTATTCATCAATGTCTCCCTGAAAGAAACCCTCAAAATAAAAATTTCAAGGAATATTGTAGTCAAGTTTCATAATTCTCAACTAAAGGAGAAAGTGATATAAACTACCAAAAAGAAGCTATGTGAATACCAGAGAGCCACAGTTGGGATTACATAGGGCATATGAACTCCCATATTAAAGTATCAGAGGGTCTGGAATATGATATTCTGAATGGCAAAGGAGCTTGGATTACAATTAAGAATCAACTACCCTGAAAAATGCAGCATATCCTTTCAGGGGAAAAGATTTTCTTTTTTTTTTTATTTTAAAGAAAGATTTTATTTATTCTTTGGGGAGAATTGGAGGAAGTATAAATGGAGAGAGTCTGTGTGGGTTAATTGATCAAGATATGTACTTTATGTCACGAGGATGGCATTTCTATTAGGAGAATAGGAAGAAGGGTACTCGGACAAAGAGTGTAAGTAATTATGATGTGATGTGGGTTGTGGCACCTGAAAATTGTATTTTGACTATTAATAAAGTTGAAAAGTGTATCCATTGACAGAATGTGTTGGTACAAAATAATGAATAAAACAATCTAGATTTGAAAAAAGAATTATTCTTGGAGAAGATGGAGGCACTGAAGGATAACTAGCACCAAAGGAAAAGGCATATTAAAGTAGAGGGAAAGTAGGGAAAGTGTAAATATTGAGTAAGGTTTAATCTCAACAGATTTGGCTAAAAGTGGAAATAATATAAATTCTCAATTGGCTTTAGAGATGTATACTACCTTGTTGATCAGTTTTTTTTCAGCAATGCTGTGATCCAAGAGAACTCTGAAGGTGTTGTGGTCAAGAATACTGTCCATACCAAAAACACATCTGATCGTGAGAGAAAACAGATTGATTCAAACTTTTTACCTATATTTTTCCTAATGTTTCTTTTCTTGGGGGTGTGAAGGCCATGCTTACTCTTACAACATGAATATTGTGGTTATGTTTTTCATGACTGTACTTTTCTACTTTATACCAAATAACTTTTTATTCTCAATGAGGGTGGTTAGGGTGGGAAGGAGAAAGAATTAAGAGCTCAAGGCTTTTAAAATGAATATTGAAACTTATTTTTCATGTAACTAGGGAAAATAAAAGAAAAAAAGTGATTTCTACTACCCTATAGGGAAGTAGTGGGGAACAGGAGAAATGACAGTGTGAGGCAGGAAGTAAACAAAAGCAAAACATTGTTGAAAAAGTAGAAAGAAAAAAAGGAGACAGAAATTACAAATAATGGGAAGGTGAAATGGAGGCAAAGAAAAAGTTTTTGCACAAATAAAATCAATGCAACTGATATAAGCAGAAACAATTTTCACAGCTATTATTTCTGTAAGAAATAATGAGTGAATGTACTTTGGAAAAAGATTGGAAAGATTTGCATGAACTTATGGATGCTAAGTGAAGTGAGTAGAATCAGGAGAACATTGTACTCATTAGCAGGAACATTGTGAGATGATCAACTATGATGGAAGCAGCTCTTCTCAGCAGTTCAGTGATCAAGAAAGACTGTTATGTACAATGCCATCCACATTCAGAGGAAAAAAATTAGCATCTGAATGCAAAGTAGAGTACAATATGTTCACTTTTGAAAACTTTTCTCTTTCTTGCTCTTTCGTTTTTCCTTTAATTATATTTCTTCTTTCACAATGGGCACAATATGGAAATACATTAAACATGATTGCACATTTACAACTTATATCAGATTAATTGTTGCTATGGGGGCAGGAAGTGATAGATATATGTAGCACTCAAAACTTTGCAAAATGATGACTGCTTAGGGGGGAAATGATAGATTTTCAATGAAATAGAGGACTTTCAAACTTTTCTGATAAAAAATAAAAACAGAACAGAACATTAAATTTGATCTTCATATACAAGACACAAGAGTTGTATAGAAAGGTACACAGAAAGAAAAACTGTTAGTCGATAAGACTAGATAGAAAGACAATAACTATAATTCTGGAGGATCATATTTGCATGTCATGCAAAACTATATTTGCATGCAATTGGAAAAAATAAAGGAAAAATAAAATAAATAAATCTATAAATAAATAAATGTTAGCTAATATCCATACTTTATGATCTTTGTGTACTGCCATTGGCTAAATAAGATGAGGGATATGGGATAAAAATATTTCTTATTATTCTTGCTAATCAAGGTCAGTTAATAACATTATAAGAATGTTACTTGCCAAATGATGCAAAATGAGGTCCAGGTAGAAAGCATTACAGGTCTAGAGGTATATAGAAGAGGAAATCAAATTTGCATGTGAATTCTACTAAGCACTTAGGGAACAATTAATTCTTATTATATATAAACTATTTCTAAAAATTGAAGAAGGTATGTCAAATACCTTTTATGACACCAAAAAGGTGCTGATGCCTAAACCAGGAAGGAAAAATCAGATGAAAAAAATTAAAGACAATCTCCCTAATGAATATTAATACAAAAAACTTAAAATTAGCAATGATATTACAGAAAGTTATTACTAGTATAATACACCATGATCAGATAGGATTTATATCGGGTAGGCAAGGTTGGTTCAATATTAGGAAAACACACAACATAATTGAACATATCAATAGCAAAACCAACAGAAATCATATGATTATTTCAATAGATGCTGGAAAAGTCTTCGATAAAATACATCATCCATTCCTATTAAAAAAACACTAGAAAGTTTAGGAATAAATGGAGTTTTTCTTAAAATAAGAAGCAATATTTATGTAAAACCCATCAACAAATATTATATGCAATGGAGATAAACTTGGAGCATTTCAAATAAGATCAGGGTGAAACAAGGATGCCCATTATCACCATTACTATTCAATATAGTATTAGAAATGTCAGCAATAGAAATGAGAGAAGAAAAATAAAATGAAGGAATTAAAATTGGCAATGAGGAAGCAAAGCTTTAACTCCTTGCAGATTACAAATTGGCATTTTTAGAGAACAGAGAAAATCATCTAAAAACTCCTTTAAACAATTAACAAATTCAGCAAAGTAGCAGGCTATGAATTAACCCACTTAAATCATCAGCATTTCTATATATGAACAACAAAACCCAAGAACAAGAGATAAATAGAGGAAATTCCATTTAAAGTAAGTGCAGACATTAAATAATTCAGAGTATATTTCCCTAGACAAACTCAGAAACTATATATACACAATTATAAAGCTTCTTAGCCAAATGAAATAATTGGAAAAATATTGATTGTTCATGGTTAGGTCTAGCAAATATAATAAAAATCACAATTCCACCAAAATTAAATTATTTATTCAGTGCCATGCTAATTAACCTACCAAATAATTATTTTACTGAGTTGGAAAAAAATAGTAACAAAATTGATCTGGAACAGGAAAAGGTCAAGAATAGCAAGGGAAGAGATAGCTAGCTGGCACAGTGGAAAGAGCACTGGCCTTGAAAGTGGGAGGACATGAGTTCAAATCTAAGTTCAGTCACTTAATAATTACCTAGCTATGTGTCCTTGGGCAAGTCACTTGACCCCATTGCCTTAAATAAATAGAATTTCTTTTAAAAAATTAAAGAAAAATAATATCAAGGGAACTCATGAAAAAAAATGTGAAGGAAGGTACCCTACCTCTACCAGATCTTAAACTATACTATAAAGTGACAGTCATCACAACTGCCTGGTATTGTTTGAGAAATAGAGTGGTAGGGATTTAGAATAATTTCAAAAGAAATAGTAGTAAATCATTACAGTAATGTATTCTTTGACAAACCCAAACACATTTGTTTCAGGGATATGAGCAAACTATTTGATAAAAATTGTTGGGAAAACTGGAAAATAATATGGCAAAACTAGGCTTAGACCCACATCTCATAGTTTATACCAAAATAAGGTCAAAACGGTATTAGGATTTAGATCTAAAGGGCAATACCACAGATAAATTAATAGATCAAGAAATATTCTATCAGTTCTATGGAATGGGGACATTTATGATAAAACAAGAGAGTATATTATAAACTGCAAAATTAATGATTTTGACTATATTAATTTAGAAACATGTTGCTCAAATAAAATAAATACTGCCAAAATTAGAAGAAAAGCAGAAAGCTGGGGAATAATCTTCACAACTAGGAGTTCTGATAAAGGGCTCATTTCTAAAATATATAGAGAATGGCATCAAATTTGTAAGGTTGCAAGTCATTCCTGAACTGAAAAATGGTCAAAAGATATGATTAGATGATTTCTAAATGAAGAAATTAAAACAATATTTAATCATATAAAATAATGTTCCAAATCATTATTGATTAGAAAAATGCAAATTAAACACATCTAAGGTATCACCTCACACCTAATAGATTGGCTAAATGACAAAAAGAGAAAATGATTGATGTTGAAGAGGTTATAGAAGGATTGGGAAATTAATGCATTGCTGATGGAGTTATGAATTGATATAACCATTCTAGAGAACAATATGGAATTATGCTCAAAGAACAATAAGACTGTTCATAACCCATGACCCAGCAATTCCAATTCTAGGCCTATATCCAGAAGAAATCATTAAAAATGGAACAAGTCCTACATTTTCCAAAATATTCATAGTAGCTCTTTTTGTAGTGGCAAAGAATTGTAAATTGAGGTGATGTCCATCAATTGGAGAATGGTTAAACAAATGATGATACATAAATATTATGGAATATTATTCTTCTATAGTATAGAAACCATAAATAGTAGGACTATAGCAAAAGAAGCAATGACTTAAAGGATTTGATGCTGAGCAAAGGGAGCAGAACCAAGAGAACATCAAGATTGTGAGATAATCAGCCCCAGTGGATGTCATGCTCTCAGCAGTTCAGAGAGCTAGGACACCTGTATTAGACTGGTTATGGATAATGCTATCATTATCCAGAGGAAGAAAAACAAAACAAAACAAAACAAAACAAAACAAAACAAAAATCCTTCAGAATCTGATGAATACTACATTCACTTCTTAAAAAAAATCTCATGTATTTCTTTCCCTTAATCTTAATTATTCATTCATTCTGAAAATGACTAATCTATAAACATGTTTAACACAAATGTGTATGTACAATATTAACCTAACTGTTCACTTCTGAGAGAGGGGGGAGGGAGGGTGAAAGGAAACTTTGTTACTCAAAAATGTACCTATATTCTGTTGTGTTCTGTAGACTTCAGCAGACTGACAAAGGGATCCATGATAAACAAAAAAGGTTAAGATTCCTGAACCGTTTGACTCATAAGCCTCCTATGCTTCATAAGTAGACTGGAAATTTGCTACCTACAGGTGCTGTAGTTCATAAAACTATTAAAAATACTGAAAAAACTTCATAAAATCCATATTTGTTCCTTTGAAAGCCATGAAAATTGAGATATAAATATGGGAATGATTAGTAGAGTCAAGTGCAGAGGTGATAATCAATCCAAGCACCATGTAGTTATTAATTTGAGTGCTTCCATATTCATTTTAATGGATATTGGGAAAAAAACAATCAGGCAAAATATGAAACATTAACCATCATAGACTGAGAGGCAATAAGCATTACTATGTAAGTGCTATACTAAACAAGAGATACAAATACAAGCAAAAAAGACAGGCATTCCCCTGAAGGAATTTAAACCTAATATGGGAAAATAGTGCATAAAAGAGAGGGAGAGGAAGATATCCATAGGGCTTAGTAGCAAAGTAAAGAGAGCCTAGAGGTGACTTAAATATAAATACCCTGGAACTATCATTAAGTTCATAGGTGCTGAGGGATGTTCCAGAAGAGAAAGAGAGAGAACTATGTTGGAGGTATATTTAAACCCATAAGGGAGAAGAATTGGAACAATCATGGGTAAGGATCCAATTCATGAGTAAGGATGCAATTCAAATTAGAATGTGAAGTCAAACATTTTACACAATCCCCCATATTTGTCCTAGTTCCCAGAATTAGCTTGACTACTGACTTCAATCAATCTTACATGAAAATGTTTGGAAACATGTAGTGGAGATATTTGGTCAAAAATGGTGAGAAAACAAAAAGAGAAAATGATTAATGTTGGAGAGGTTATGGAAAGATTGGGAAATTAATGCATTGCTGATGGAGTTATGAATTGATCCAACCATTCTAGAAAACAATATGGAACTATGCACAAAGAGCAATAAGACTGTTCATAACCCATGACCCAGCAATTATACCAAAAACAAATAACAAACTAGAAACCGAGGCTTATGAAGAACTTTGGATGATTACTATTAATCAATCAATAGTAGTTGCTATTAGAAACTAATCTTATTATACTATATATATCTTTCTTTTTCCAGTTAAGTTTCCTCAACTTTAAAATGGGAAAAATAATAGCAATTATCTCATAGTGATGTTTTGATTATCAAAAGAGAAAATGTTTCTATAATATTAAACATAGTGCCTGGTACTTTGCAAGGGTACATAAATGCTTATTCCCTTGCTAATTTAAAAGACTGCCTTTGATCAATAATTACCTGAAGAATGAGATTTTACTGATTTCCAAGAACTTTCATTATTGCTGAAGAACTCTAATATTTGTTGTTATTTTCCAGTCATCCTGATTTAGTAAGTGAGATGAACTCATTAAGAGCAAGATCAGCTGCTCCAAAGAAGGGTCCTTTGCATACATCAATGAGCCCCAATCAAAGATTTTCTAACATCTCTGTAAATACATAGGACCTTTCACAGGTCAGAGAAAACAGGGGAACTTCATTGTAGAGATAGTAAGGAAATTAACCCATGAGTCTACGACTCTATACCTCAGGTTTGGATTTGAGTTGTTCAAGGAGTAAAATAATAAATATCAGCATTAAAAATATACCAGTATGGTATATTTCCTCTAATTAGTGGTCTTCCTCTAGAAATTATTTTCCTGACTAGCCACAAAAGAGCATTAAATTCCCAAACATTAAGGACAAAACCCACAACTGCTAATTGTAGAAAATATTGTCAAAAAAATGTTTAGGGTCTTCTGGAATACAGAATTGAGGCTAGCAAGAAATCTTAGCAGGGATAAGAGATTCCATATGTTCCTATATTATCTGAAAAGGAATAATGGGGCAGCAATGTCAGAGTGACAAAACTTAATACCATCTATGCATTCAAGATAGTAAAGCATTCAAGAACAAGGAAAATATCCATTTGAGGAATAAATACCATTGAGCCTCCTGAGAAATGAACCAAAGCTATAATTTTGAGAATAGCCTTGAGATGAATCCTGAGTTATACAAGGCTGAATAAAAGAAAGTCTGCTTCCTAAAGTTAGAACTAGCTACAAATTTCTTTTGTTCCTGTTGTGAACACTGTGATAAGGGACTCTAGAGAAGCTACCAGATCTTATCTGCTGCGGTCCAGCCTCCACGGTGTCCTTGGAACCTGACAGGAGTGAAAGAGTCGGCAAAATTAGTTGAGTCAACACAGGGTTAAAGGCAGGAGCAGGTTGACTGTCAGCTGCTTAGATTTATTTTTATGATCTCAGAATCATATCAAATAAGCAAACTAAAATCATTTCCTTGGTTACAAAAGTGTACAATTTTCATCATTAATCATGTAGTTCATATGGTTATGAGTTTGATCATGTAATGGTTACAAGTGTGATTAATAATCATGTAGTTAATTTTCTTGTCCCTGCTCAGACCGTGAGGACCTCACCCCATCTGTTGCCTAGTTTGTTGCTGCACAGTAAAGTTATTAATTAAGTGGAACTTTCCTGATAATAATCTTTGATATAATTTGTTTAATGCAATGCTTTTATGTTTTTGTGCCACATATGTAATGTTTTTCAATATGCTCCCTTGACAACCTATAAGGGCAGTTATGTCTGTCCACCCGTCTGTTGACTCCTTCAATAACCAATTTTCCTTTGAGCCCTTGTTGGTAGATGCTACAGTTTCCAGAACATTCTTTCCCAATAATCTAAGGCTGTTAGAGTTCACATATCGGTCACCTATACTAACTATTCTCTTGCCATCTTTATCATATTTTCCTGTGTGGGATAAGGGGGGCAAAACTATTAATTTCCCTGGAATTCTATCTGACCCATCTTGTATCTGTTTTCCCTGTATATATTTTGACGTCTCTCTGGAACTCCCAGTGATGTATTTTCCAAAGATTTCATAATGTTGAAGCCTTTTGTATGTCTCAGGGAGGGGCAATCCTGTTAAATTTGGACAGAGTTCACAATCTGTTTTATTCAAGGAATTTCTCTGAAATCCTTCCTTTATAGTCATTCCACTATTAGGATGAGTAATTTTTGCATTCAATAATAGACCTATAAATATGGGTATACATGGAATCCCTATATATATTGAAGAAGTAAATGTTCCATCAGGCAGTGTGACCACCTTGAGTCTTCTTGCTGCGACTGTCAAACAGCTTAGAGACCCTGGCTCCCAACACTTATCTAGTCAGCAAGCCTGTCTCCCTCCCAAAAGGAATAAATGACAAGTTCTTGATAATGTGACTGCCACTTGAAGGGAAGTGTCATTCCCTTATGATAAGTGTATATACCTTCACAATGATGAACCTTGATGAGATGGAAGAAAAATTCCATGAAGATTGAGGGACCCTAAATGTTAATGTGCCAAAAGAGGAAAAACTTTACAATTTTAGGTGACTTTAACACCAGGATTTAACATCTGTTAGAAACTAACAGAAGAGACTAGGGAATCATCATGGAGAATGCAGTTGGAAATAGTAAGAACAATGTTCACTCACTACTCTAGATTTGTACATCTCATGACCATATCAAGGGCAACTGTCTTCTGTTATTATACCTCTGAAAATGGTCGTGTATACATCCTCATAGCAAGGACTTTATTAATAGGCTAAGTTATCAGAAGAAGAAGAAATAGGAAGCATGTAAAGAGGGACGAAAGTGATGGGTAATTCAGAGTGATAAACCAATGATAGGCTCATCATCTCCAAGCTAAATATTGGCATTAAATAAAGGTAGTGTCCTAAAGCAAGACAACAGTCAGGGGACTCAATATCAGTAGACTCTGTGTGTGAACAGTTCATTTCTGACTTTGATAGAATTTTGAGTCACTCTAGAGTTAAAAAGAGGAGTAGAAAAGGTGTAGGGAACTTTCAAAAACTTGGTGAAGAGGACCATATTTACTTATCTGTGCAAACACTGGGAAAAGTGATAAACAAATTATAGGCATCTGAAAATATCAAGCTAAAAATCATGGGAGCAATCACAGACTTGCTTCACTCCATTGGTGAGTGGGAAAATGAGAGTTATTAACCTTCAAACAGAACCTATACAAGCAAGCCTTCATGAAATTTGTGAAGAATACTGATGGGGAAATTCTAAATGAGAAAAAAAGAACTCCACAGGATTTATCAGCAGCTAAGTTCATTTGTCTCCTAGAAGGCAATATTAAACTCTTTCAAAAGAAAATCTCAAAATAAAACTTAGAGGGGTGCAAAATTCTCAGCACAGTAAGAAAATAGATGAGTAAGTTTTACACTAATAGCAACAATCCAAAGTGCTTCTGAGGCCCTGAAGATTATTTATAGAACTAAGACCTCTAGTGAATATTAACTACCAACCAATGATCAGTGGCAAGGACATGATCCTGGAGAGATACACTGAACATTCTCATCGTGTTCTCCACACAATGCCATGAACAAATGCTTAAGCCCTCTCCTGCCAAACTTCCAAATGAAAAGGAGGTTTTGAATGTTACCAGGCTCTTCTCTAGTGGCAAAGATCCCAGAACTGATTCTATCATAGCAGAGTTCTATAAGTGGACAAGTATCTACTGCTAATATAAAAGTTGATGGAAATCTTCTGGGGCATATGGCAAAATGAGTATGATTCCATTGTCCATCTCTATAAAGGAAAGAGAAATAGGTTGTCCTGTCATAATCATAGTAAGTTCTCTCTCTCTTAGTATTACTTGCAAGATTCTTGCCAAAATCTTCCTTAGTAGGTGGAAAATGGTCTTTAGTGTTGACTATTTGACAAATGAAGGGGAAATGCCAGGAGTAGAAAAGAGGTCTTTACATGTCATTTATTTAACTGATTAATACCTTTGATGTTATTCACAAAGATTTGTGGAAGATCTTGATGAAATTTGGTTTTTTTAGTGAAGTTCATCAGTATTCTACACTAATTTCCTGATGGCAAGTTTGCAAATGTTAGGGCTGAAGGTTAATGCTCTGAAACATTCCTAGTCACCCAGGAGTGAAGCAAGGATATGTGATTGTGCACATGATTTTTAATTTGATGTTTTCCATGATGTTTTCATATCTTCAGTAAGCATGAAAATGCCATCAATGTCACCTATTGCACTGATGGTAATTGGTTTGAATTGAAAAAACTACAAGTCAAGTTGAGCACATATCCCTGACCCATACATTAAACATGTGCCACTCAACCCTTCATAATCAGAGATGAGGCTCAGGTGCTTCTCCCTAGCCATATGTCCCTGAGATAGATAAATATAATTATGGATATAGATATGGATTAGGGAGATTTGTAGATATAAACACATGCATATATATATATATATATATATATATATATATATATAAATATATAAATATATATGTATACACACACACACACACACACACACACACACACGTATATATACATTTATACCCTCATACTATGTCATCTGTTTTGCTAAATATGGCTAGCGTCTTCCTTCAAAAAATCAAAATTTCCACATTATTTTTATAAACAATAAATTCATCATTTCTTGTACCAAAGCAATATTCCAATCCAATTACATTCTGTTTGAAAGACTGTCTATGGCTGCAGCTAGGTGGCACAGTGGATAGAATACCAGCAGCACTGGTGGAGTCAGGAGAACCTGAGTTCAAATCCAGCCTCAAACACTTAATAATTGCCTAGCTATGTCACCTTGAGCAAGTCACTTAACCCCATTGTCTTAATAATTTTTTTTAAAAAGAAAGCTTGTCTATGAAAGTTTTTCCTACTTTCTACATTTCTTCTATTCTCTACTACATAAAATTTATTTTTACAATTAAATCTTAATTCAAAATACTCAAAATTATCCATTTTACATTTCAACAATGTACTCACCTTATAATTTGATTTGAGACAGGATGTTATTGAATCTGCTTCCTTTTCATCTTCCCCAGTCCCCCCACTGCCCTGATTTCTTTGAAGTTCATGACCTTTTGTTCTTCCAAATGACTTTTGTTTTTTTAATCCAGTATGATAACTTTTAGTAGTTTAATATTGATGGTCTTGCATAAATTGATTAGTTATTTTTAAAATTATATTGGTATCTATGAACAATAAATATCATTTCAATTATTTGGTTCTAAATTTCTATTTTCCTGGAAAATGTTTTATGTTCATATTCATATAGTTGATGCATCTATTTTGGCAGTAATACCCTCAGGAATTTTATACTGTCCAGTTATTTTAAATGGTTTGAATAATATTCAATAATATGGTCAACATATAGTGAAAATTTCCTATTTTTTTATTAATTCTATGTTAGCTTTAACCATGTCTGAGATCATGATTATTATCCCTGATTTTGTTTGTTTATTTTTTATTTTTTTTAGGTTTTTTTGCAAGACAATTGGGTTAAGTGGCTTGCCCAAGGCCACACATCTAGGTAATTATTAAGTGTCTGAAGGCAGATTTGAACTCCTGACTCCAGGGCCGGTGCTCTATCCACTGTGCCACCTAGCCACCTCCCTGATTTTGTATAATAAATTATACCCCTGAACTTTATTTTATGTTTATGTGTATCATCATTTTATAGTATTTCCTTAAAATATCATATTGAATTCAAAATTTTAATCTATTATAAGTTTAACATTTTATGAGTTAATTCTTCCCATTGACATTCTAAATTATGATTATTTGTATATTTTCCTTCCTATTTTCTTACTATCCTTCTTACCTATTCCTATCCCTTGTCACTTGCTTGCTTTATTTCTTCCTGCTACCAAGCCCTCCTTTTCCTTAACCTACCTACTCCTCCAAAAATGGTTCCCTTATCCTCTCCTCCACTCTATCCCCTCATCCTCTTATTTCTTTATGAATTTAGACAACATTTTACCCTTCTGTGTGTTCTTACCTCTTTATACCATTTTTGATGGGAGTAGGATTTCACACTACCCACCTTCCCCCTACTAGCTTGTTCGTTATGAGTTTTTCTTTTCATGCCTCATTGAATAAGATAATTACTCCCTTTAATTCCTCCTTATACAGTTTTTTTTAAGAATCATAGTCATCAGACCCTATCATACTCAACACAGCTCACACCTTTCACCTAAACCAAAATGACAGTCATAAAAGAACTGATAATTTGACTTTATTGAGTTCCTTATAATTGGTCATTAATGATTAATTTAAATTTCTCCTGGATATTATATGTGGAATTTCCCTTTAAGGTCTGCTGATTTTGTCACAGATACCCAAAAGTCCTACTGTTCATTATTCAATTTTATCATATTTCATATTTCATATTCAATTTTTTCACCTAGGATTATGCTTAATTTTGTTGGGTAGTTTATCCCTTATCATAATTCCAGCTCTTTTGCTCTGTAAAATACAGTAGTCCAAGACCTATGGTCCTACAATGTAGCAGTTACTATGTCTTGTGTAAACTCCATAGTATTAACAATTAAATTGTTTTTGTTTTTTTTTTTTTCTTTTGTTAACCTGGGAGATTTAAAACTTGGCTATTCTATTCTTGTAAGTTGTCATCCTGAAATATTTTTCAGGTGGTCATGAGTGGATTTTTCTATTTTTGCTTTTCCTTCTTGCTCCAGAACTTCAGCACAATTTTCCTTGATAATTTATTGTAATATTCTAACAAGATTATTTTTATCATCATTTTCAGTTTATTTTAATATTATTTCTCCTTGATCTGTTCTCCAGATCAGTTGTTTTTACAATAAGATGTTTCACATTCTCCTCTATTTTTTCAATCATTTGATTTTCTTTTATTACTTCTTGGTTTCTTAGATCATCATAAGCTTCTTTTTTTTCCCATTCTAATTTTCAAGGAATTATTTTCTTCCTTAAGTCTTTGATTCTCTATTACAAGTGGGTTGACTTTCTTTTCATAATTTTCTTAATGTTTTCAGATTGCCCTTATATTTTTCTAAATTTCTGTTGATCATTCCATTCTTAATTTTTCAAATCCTTTTTAAGTTCTTCCAAGAAATGTTTTTTTTTGGGGGGGAGCTTGGGACCATTTGATGTTTCTCATTGAAAAATATGACATTTTTAGCTCCATTATCTTCCTATGAATATGAACCCAAATTTTCCCTATTCGCATGGTAGCTCTCTGTGGGTGGGTTTTCTCTTTTGTTCATTTTTATTTACTTTTTGCTTTATTTTGTTTTTAGCAACTATTAATGTGATCAAGTTCTAGTCCTGAGGTACAGACAATAATAACCTCACATTTTTGCTGTTATTTTCTGAGGTTTTACTGGGGCTTAACACTGGGCTCTCTTTTCCAGTGTTAAACCAAGGCAAGAGACCCTGATCACATAATCCACCAATGATCTTACATCCCTGCAGCCCCGCTCTTTACTTCAAACTATAGCTGTACTCTTTTTCCTGGAACTGAAACCAGGGACTCTTCTCCTGCAAGGACTCAGAATCAGCAGAGTCCCAGCCTCTCTGCTACTGCACTCACCAAGCTAGTGTTAACTTCTTCTTCCTGCAGTCATGGCCTGGGCTCATCTCGTCAGTACAGTTGTACATGGTAGCTCTTGACAAGGCAAAGGATTTCAATTTTCTATTCATTTAAGATATTTGTACTTTGCTTAAGTTGAAGTTTCACCCCTGGAAGTTGGGTCTTTTCTGGGGTCATCTTAGTTTGCCTAAGGAAAACAATTGCTTTATGCTGTCTTTTGTTTATCCTCACTGCTCTATATTCCCTTTGTATCAATGTTCTGTGCTTATAGCCATAAAGTGGAGATGAAAATAATCATGCAATGGCCAGCAGAGTATCCTTTGATCTTGGTGTACACAGGGTTGCAAAGCAAAAACACAGTAATACAAAGGAAACATGTTGAAGAAATTCAGAGCTATCACCATCCCCTACTGGAGCCTTCTGCACTCTTACTAGATTGATCAGCCGTTGTCAGATTATGTGACATCATTGGTCCTCTTAAAAACGAAGAATGAACAAGAAAACCTGACATCAATCTGATTAGAGATCTCATCAACTTCCTCCTGAATGATTGTAATAGACTTTTGATTGGTCACTCTGCTGCAAGAAACTCCCCACTCCAGTCCATCCTGCATTCCACTGTTAAATTTTTTTCTTATTAAAGCAAAGTCTGGACAATGTCATTCCTCTATCCAATAAATTACACTGCTCTCCATCACTTCCCTGAAAACAAGGAATGTCATTTAAAGCCTCAATGAGCTGGATTCCTCCTACCTTTCCAACCTTCTTTTCCTTCTTTTTTTATTTTTATTTTTTTTGCAAGGTAGTAGGGTTAAGTAGCTTGCCCAAGGCCACACAGTTAGGTAATTATTAAATCTTTGAGGCCGGATTTGAACTCAGGTACTCCTGACTCCAGAGCCAGTGCTCTATCCACTGGACCAACTAGCTGCCCCTCTTCTTTTCCTTCTTAACTATGCCTAAGCACTTTGATGTCCAGTAACACTAGTTTCCATATTATTCCTTACAAACAACACTTTATCTCTCTTCTCAGGAATTTTTATTTTTTACTATCTGTCCCCTATCTCTGTAATTAGTAAATTATTACTAATGGCAACTTCCTGAAGTCCCTGAATTCCTTTAAATTCCAGCTAAATCATCTTTGCTATATGAAACCTTTCTTTAGCTCATTTGTTGTTAATGCCTTTTTTCTTTAGATTATATCCAAATTATATTATATGTTTCTTATTTGTAAATAATTATTGGGATGCTGTCTTCATCATTATACTCAGAAGTCCTTGAGATCAGGAGATTTTTTTGGTCTTTATTTGATCCTCAAACACTTGAGCAAGTAATTGGTGCAGTGGATATTTTGCTTGTCTTAGAGCCAGAAAGACATGAGTTCAAAACCATTTAAGGTACTAGTTGTGTGAGCCTGGAAAAGTCAATTAACCTGTATTTGTCTGAAAGTCCCCAACTGAAAAATTAGAATAATATTAGCACCACCTCCCACTGATATTTTGAGAGTCATATAATAATGGCAAAGTGCTTAGCACTGTTCATGGTATAGAAATTGGTATATGAGTATTATTTATTTTATTATTTATCCCAGGGTCTTGCATATAGAAGGCATTTAATATGTATTTGTGAATTTAGTGGATGTTATTCATGAATTAAAGCTGCTCAGAAAATACATCAATAGGAACTGAGTCCTTGAGCTGAAAACTAGATTATACTATTAGAATCCCAATTACATTGTTTTCCTTTGATTTTTAGCAGTCAATGAAAATCACTTCCAATAATCTATTCCTGGTCATACGCCATATAGCTACATATAATAGCAAGCTTGGCTTATAGCAAGACAAATAAAAATGTCAGTCAAAGGTTAAGGGGAAGTTTTATTTCTATAGAATATGAGCTTGTTCTTTTCAGTCCTAGTATTTGAGAAGCCACAAGATCACTTCTAACAGTTTGGTATTTATGAACATTGAAACTATTTCTCTAGAATAATAAGATTTTTTTGCCTTAATAGGAACAGAAAATTGAGTAGTTTCACCAATGCATTTCACTTCTTATGCTTGGCATGGAATGATTTTCCAAATGAGTGATCCTCTGGCCAATCAGAATCCATATTAGGGAAGGAAATGGAGTGAAAAATACAAAATTTTGTATCCAAACATGATTTGTTGAAGGCTATGTTTTAGAATTGACTTTAGTTTCAGAATCATGTAGCTGGCATAACATATCACCCAATATGTATTGGGTATAATTCATGCATAAAAGGGTTGAGGGAACTAGTTCATAGTATTTCCAAAAGATGGCTTCCCAGCTTTGTTCTTCTACGCAGGGAACATTCCACCTCTGATCTTTTGTCCTAATAGGTTATTTAGATTATATATCTAGAATTGGAAGAGATGTTATTCAAAGTATTTCCCACACTTATAAATGAAGAACATGATTTCTATACAGGTTTAAAGTATTGGCTGAGGTCTCCTAATTAGGAAGTTTAAGATATGGGATCTAGGCATTTTAATTACTAAATAGGATGTGGGACTTAGAATGTTAAGTTCATGTTGCTGAATGAAGTGGGCAGCACCAACAGAACATTGTATACAATAAGAGCAACATTGTGCAATGATCACTTTGACTAACTATGCTCTCATCAACAATACAATCTCCCAAGACAATTCCAAAAGATTCATGATAGAAAATGCTATTTATATCCAGAGAAAGAACTGTGGAGTCTGACTGTAGATAAAAGCATATTATTTATGCTTTTTTTTGGGGGGGGGGTTGTGTGTTTTTTCTATTTGTTCTTTTTCTTTTACAATATAACTGATGTGGAAATATATTTACATGATTCACATATATAACCTATAACAGACTGATTACCATTTTAGAGACAAGGGACAGGAGGAAAGGAGAAAAAAGTTGTAACTCAATATTTTATAAAAATGAACATTGAAAACTATCTTTACGTGTAATTTATAAAACAAAATAGCATTTACAACAAAAAATATAAAAAAAATGACAAAAATGGAATATTCATTTTCCCAAAGAAGGTTATGCCAAAATCTTATTCATTATGGGGTTCTTTGATTTGTGAATTCAGGGGACATCTTGGCTGGTTTATTAGTATTAAGTAAGACATAGCAATTAAAATTATAGAGGTATGTAGTTTATATCTATAGATCTATATAGATTTTTGTTTTTATAAATTTATCTATATGTTTATGTATATATCTGTAAATTTTAAATTTAAATCTATAAAATATATGGACTCATTGATACAAGATAATTCTATCTCTATTACTACCTGGGAATAACCTGGGAAATATTTTGTTTTGATTTTCTCCATTGATAGGACCATAGTAATGAGCAATGATTCTAAATTTTCCTTTGAGAAGCTACATATGAATCCTGGACACAGTGAGTGAGGAGGGTAGAACAGTTCCATAGTTGAAAAGACAAAAGTTTATAATATACAAGGAACCTAGTAATAAGGAACACCAGATCTTAGCTATAAATATAAATATCTATAGAAAGATAGATATATGTATGTATGTATGTTTACTTTCTCCAGGAGGCAAATCACATGGGAGAAGTAAAACTTGTACTTACAAAAATTCTAAATATTCAATAGGACAGAGCATAAAAATCACAAAATAGACATTATTTATTTGACTTCACTATATATTTAATTCCAAATGCAATTATCGTCAGACTTTTCTTGGCTCAGAATTTTCTGTAGCCACCAATGCTCAGACCTGAATTCATGGACAATACAATTGGTATGGAGTACTCATGAAACTTATGACTTCTAACTAAGTTTGGCCTAGGGGATAAACAGAATCCTTAACTTTTTCAAGCCAGTCATAAAGGCTTTTGGATGTTTTTTTTTTGTTTTTTTTTTTTTTTTACTCTTCACCTTCATCTAACTTTACATTTCTTTGACTCAATAGCCTTTGTAAGGACTGTTAAATTGGATTGAAACTGGTAAGAGAAAGAGCAAGGTAAAATTGGCATTTTCTTCTTTTAAATTTTCTGAGATGATTACCTTCTGGAAATATCCTTTCATTTTCATTGGCATTATTTTACTTCATTTTCTTTATTTCTTACTTTTTTTTAAGATGGTGCTGGAGATAACTGAGTTCAGCGGTACATTTTTATTTACACATCTTCCTTAGAATCTATTGGAAAAAAAAGTACAGATTTTTATTTAATATTTCATTTTAATTCTATCTCCAAGGGGATACTCTAATATCTTATTTTTGTAGTCCACCTGGACATTACTTTTTCTTCCTAGACATTCTGATAAAATGAATAAGAGACATCAGTGGAAATACCCTTACCCAGAACAGTCTAGATCTTTGGCAACACCAAGATTGCTCCAATGTCAACATACCCATCCCATCACTTGATATCTTGTCCCAACATCCTCAATAATAAAGGTATCTGAGTAACAGTAATGTCACCTGCTAGACTCCATTTGTCATCTACCCTAAAGCTATGTAAAATCTTATCCAGGTTTTTCTTTCAATCTACTCTGTAGACAAGTTAGCCACCTGATAAACCCTTATTAGTCGATGTGAATAAGTCTTTTTATGTTCTAAGCATACCTCTTGATTTATTGACAAGTCAAATAGAACTCCATGGGTGGATTTACTCTCCAGAAGGATCTTAGGATCTTTGGGCTGAGAAATTCCCCAACAGGACAGTGTCTGAAAAAGAATCACCTCACTTTACAGTCTAGTTGCTGTAAATCAGCAACCATGTATATTTATGTTTCTCCTCTAAAATAAAGGAAGTCTTTCATAAGTCATGGGTTCGCTGAAATGTATAACTGAATCCTTGAAATGCCTATCAAAGTTGAAACAGATTTCCCAATTAAGTGAATCTTTTCATTTACCTTAGATTTAAAAGAATTTCTCCCGAATCTAATCACCCAAGAGGAAAGCAATATGTTGTTATTTGTCTATATTTAATGCATTTTCAAAAACAAGTAAAGCTATCCAAAGTCAGAGCAACAGAGCAATTCATTTAACACTTTTTTCCCCAAGTTTTTGCAAGGTAATCTAGTTAAGTGCCTTGACCAAGGCCACACAGCTAGATAATTATTAAGTGTCTGAGGCTGGATTTGAACTCAGGTACTCCTGACTCAAGGGCCGGTACTCTATTCACTGCGCAATCTAGCCATCCCTCATTTAACACTTCTAATAGTGAAATTATCTAAAAAGCACATACCTGGAAATTTATTCCAAATAAGAAAATCACTACTTGTTTACCATGGAGAAAAGACTTGAAAATAACAGAAAAGTTATTTTAAATGAATCTTCTCACTTAGTCCTACTGTTGTTAATCCATTGTTTACAATTGTTTACAAAATTTTGGAGACTATCAGAAAGGAAAAACATGGCAGGTATACTATAACTGTAACAAAGTATAGCTATTCACAAGGATAATCTTTCATTTGTGCATGTGTATTTTATTTGTATTCAGCTTTCAACATCATTAATATCCTCTACTTTCTGAACAGAGGAACTGAGCAGTTTGGTCTTTGTTGACATTTGTTTGTATTTAAAAACAGGTGATAATCTGCAATAATTGATATTATAGTATTATTGATGTTTTCCCTTCTGATTTTTGGGGAAATATTAAGAATATTGACAAGGCAATCAATTTTATTGATTAGGGAAAGAATGAAGGAAACCACAAAAATAATCTTATGAGGAAAAATTTGGTTAAGGAAGTGATTCCAGACAGGCTATGTATCTATCTATATCTAATCTATATGTATATGTATATGTATAGGTATAGGTATAGGTATAGGTATAGGTATAGGTATAGGTATAGGTATAGGTATAGGTATAGGTATAGGTATAGGTATATGTATAGGTATAGGTATATGTATATGTATATGTATATGTATATGTATATGTATATGTATATGTATATGTATATGTATATATCTATATCCACATATATGCATACAAAAATAATATTAACAGTATTTTTGGTTGGCTAAGAATGTCAAACTAAAGAATGTCCATCTGAGATATTATTATACCATATGACATAATAGAGAGTTTCAGAGAAACCTGAAAAGTTTTGTGAGAATGAACAAAATAAGAAGAATCAAAAGTAGAATTTATTGTACTTAGATTGTACATTGTACAACTGTAAATAAATTGTAAAAGATAAGAAATTACAAAGTCAAGAATTCTAATAAATATAAAAATAACTCATCATGGACTTCAGAGAACTAATGATGAAGTGTGATCTTAACAGAAAGGTTATGGACAAGAGATATGTAATAAAATATGAACTTCTAGTCATAGTTATAGTCATGTGAATTTGTTTTGTTAAATTTGTTATGCAAATTTGTTTTGTTATCACAAAGAATGTATAATCCCATGAAGAAGAGAATAAAGGGGATCACAGGTAAAATCACTGTAATGCAAATATAATTTTAAAAAAGTTGAGAATGCATTTTAAAAGCTATTAGAGATATAGGAGGTAAATAAGAAGACAATGGAAAGTACAACTGTGACATCAATATGCTATGATTGTAGTATGATTTAAAGGATTTTTTTTCTTTAAATCTGACTTTATTTGGGTGAAAATTATTTTTTCTAATTTATTTATTTACTTTTCTTTGAATTTTACAATTTTCCCCCCTAATCTCACTTCTGTTCCCCCCCACCCCACCCCCCACAAAAGGCAGTCTGATAGCCTTTACATTGTTTTCATGCTATACATGGATCAAAATTGAATGTGTTGAGAGAGAAACCATATCCTTAAGGACAAAAAGCAAAATATAAAATAAAGTAAGATTACATAATAAGATAAAGGTGTTTTTTAAATTAAATTAATTAAATTAAATTAAATCTTTAGTCTTTGTTCAAACTCTCCAGTTCTTTCTCTGGATACAGATGGTATTCTCTGTTGCAGTTAACCCAAAATTGTCCCTGATTGTTGTACTGATAGAATGAGTAAGTCCATTAAGATTGATCATCACTCCCATGTTGCCATTAGGGTGTATAATTTTCTTCTGGTTTAGCTCATCTCATTCAGCATCAGTTCATGCAAATCCTTTCAGGATTTCCTGAATTCCCATCCATCTTGGTCTCTAATGGAACAAGAGTGTTCCATAATGTACATAATACCACAATTTGTTCAGCCATTCTCCAACTAATGGACAGTCACTCCATTTGGCACCACAAAAAGGGCTGCTATGAATATTTTTGTACAAGTTATGTTTTTACCTTTTTTCATGATCTCTTCAGGATATAGACCCAGTAGTGGTATTACTGGATCAAAGAATATGCACATTTTCATTGTCCTTTCAATATAATTCCAAATTGCACTCCAGAAAGTTGGATGAGTTCACAGCTCTACCAACAATGCATTAGTGTCCCAGATTTCCACATCCCTTCCAACATTGATCATTGCCCAAAGGATATTTTTTTTAAAGGTTATACCATCGAAGATGTATATTTCTGGTTTTTTGTATCAATTTGATTTTCATTTTCCTTTTGTATGTGAAAATGTCCATCTTTGCTGGTATCTGTAGAACATCCTCACTAAATAGTGGAACTATAAATGATGTTTCTATGTTTTTTGATATTCATTTCTTTGATGTCTATGATTACTCAATAAGGGAATTTTCCCCCTTGTTTTATGCTGATTTTGTTCCATATGAGGCAACTTGGTTAAAAAAAAAGATGGAGAGACCAACAACTGGAGTCAGATGATCTGAATTTAAATATTAATTTTGATCTTTACTTGCTGGGTGACATTGGATAAATCAGTAAAAAAATATGGAATTGACACCTACTATTTGATAAACACTGTGCAGAGTGCTAGAGATATAGCAAATACACACACACACACACACACACACAGGCAATCTCTGATCTCAAGAAACTCACAACTTAATAAGGGAGAAAATGAGAAAACATATATATATATAATATATACATATATATTATATATATATGCATACACATACACACACATAAGATTGACATATAGAGGATAAATCAGATATACTCTCCAGAGGAAAGACATTAAAACTACAAAGGACCAGGAAAGTCACTACACCTCCTTTCTGGTCCTTCAATTAATTCCTCATCTGGAAAATGATGGAGTTAGTCAAGATAGTAACTTTGGTTCTATTATCAAAGTGAACTCATCTACAGCCAATTTAGTCTTAGAATTATGAAAAAAAAATTGTCATTAAAAGGATCTCAGAAGCCATATAGTCCAACTCTTAATTCTACCTGCAACATCCCAATAGGTGGTCATTCAGACACTATTTAAAGATTTTCAGTGAGAGAGGTGGCTAGGTGGAGTAGTGGATAAAGCACCAGCCTTGGAGTCAGGAGTACCTGGGTTCAAATCCAGCTGTGTGGCCATGGGCAAGCCACTTAACCCCATTTGCCTTGCAAAAACCTAAAAAAAAGGTTTTCAGTGAGGTAATTAATTCTGCTTTTGAATAAAACTAATAAATAAGGAATTCTTTTCTTCATCTATCCTAATTTTATTTTTTTTGTATCTTCTACCCACTGATTCTACTTCTACTTCTGCCTTTTGGAGCTAAGCAATAAGTACACTTTAAATTCTTCTAGGCTAATATCTTATCCCACTGCACCCCTCATCCCAGTTAAAACTAATTTTTTCATATACCATGGTTACCAGCCATTCATCATGCTAGGTCTCTTTTTGGGAGGGAATTCTAACTTGAAAAAGCCTTCCCTAAGATTTTATCTCCAGAACTTAATATAATATTTCAAATGAGATCTGACTGAAACAAATCATAAATTTTTCTTTTGATTATTATTAGTCTTTACTGATTCTTTTTATATAGACAATGATCATTAAATGCTGAGTGACAGCATTAAATTATATTATGTTTTTAGTCTGCTAAAATTTTATAAAATTTAATCAAATATTTAGACATGCCTCCATGGATCTGCATTGTCACATTTACAAAATTTAACATAAAATCGTACGTGTATCTAGTATGTACCTACATATGTATATGTTTTGCATGTGTATATATTTTAAGGTTCCATACAATCTTTTGGAATTCTTATTCTGCTATATAACATCAGTGCTATCTTCAATTTTGTATCATTTGAACATTTGATAAGCAAACCATACATGTGGAAAATACATCTTTGGTTCAGGTCATTGACAAAAATGTGAATATAACATGCCAAAATCTAATTATTTGGGTATTCTATAGATAACACTTAAGTTATTTCAGTTAAATAAATTTTTATTAAGCATTTAATTATGTAAAGGGAAATTGTTAAGTATTATAGATCCAATGACAGATGCAAAATCCACTTTGATTATAAAGAATACATAATTTAATAGGAAAGAAAGGCCTACATATAACAATCCTGCAAATGATCATATGATAAGTACAAAGTAGGATTCTAGGTAAAGTTACTGTTTTTCAGTCTTTTTAGTCAGGTCTTTCATTTTATGACCCCATTTGAGATTTTCTTGATAAAGATATTAAAGCAATTTCCATTTTCTTCTCCAAATTATTTTACAAATGAAGAACTGAGGCATTGTGTTTAAGTGAATTTCCCAGCATAAAATACCTAATAAGTATCTGAGGTGAGATTTGAGCTAAGGAAGATAAGCCTTCCTGATTTCAGACCTGGCATCTATCCATTATACCATTTAGCTTCTAAGCAAAATGCTATGAGAAATTTGATGAAGTAGATGACTTTTATTTAGATTAAGGTATTAAGAATTAAGGGAGAAAGTAGGTAGCATAGAGCTTGTACCTTGAAGGAAAGAAGGCACTTAAACAGGAATGGAATTGGGGATAAAGGAGTCCATTCCATGAATGAGGAAAGATATGAGCAGATGCATTAAAATGGAAAGGGTATAGACAAGAAAGAGGATGTAAGGTAATCTAGTTCATCTCTAATATAGGATAAATGATGAGATGTAAAAAATAGCCAATAAGATAAGTAGAAAGGTTGGGAGCAAAATGTTAAGTGCTTTATATATTAGAATAACTATTTATAATTTATAATCAGATTTATAATTTTTTTCACAGTCAATTGAAAAGATAGATAGATGTAGATATGTTATATGTTTTAAAACATTAAATTCAACTGCCTTCAAAGAAGTAAAAATGAATATATGGCATAAATATAAAGGTAACCACATAGAATTTGAGTAGGTTGTAACATGATTAATAACATGAAGGTGGGAAAAGAATAAAAAAATATAACTAGGAATACTACAATAGGAAAAGAAGAATACTGAATCATATAGAAAAAGAAAAAATTGACAAGTGTGTACCAGAGTACTTCACTCATAATCTCAACTATTGGAAAGGTCTTCATCCCAAGATGGTTCTGCTGTTACATATTTCTGGGAATAAGTACTTGACCATGAGTCACAAGGGAGAGAAAGGCATGGGTAAGTTTGAAATTGAATCATTGAAGAAATTATGAAAATTGATGAAAATTTGCATATTTTTAGTCATATAATCAATTCCTTAAAAGGGCTATTATTTCATTAGTCATGTGAAATATCAGTTGAAGATGGTATAAACCAGAAGAAGACAGACCTATAATAGCAAAGAGGCTAATATTGTAATGCAACCCAGAAGTGTTGTGTAACTGAACATGGATAATTGCAAAGGGTTCTTAGAGGAATGTATTGCATTAGAGCTGGGAATAATCTCCATAAAATTAATAAAACAATGAGAGAAGATGAAAATAAAAACAGGTACTTTGTAGAGACAAATATGAGAAGAAAGTTAAAGGACAAATTAAAGAGAATACATGTGTTGAAGGGTAAAGAAGAGTTTGAAGAACCAGGCAAAAAGAGGAAAGGAGTAAGCGAAAAAAGGGAGTGAAATATTACAGGTACCAAAAGAAAAGAAGGCATCTTAGTGGAGGACTTTGTCCATAAAGGCAATACCACAGAGTGGTCAGAAATGATGGCATAAATCCTGTCTTCCTCCCCCCTCCAAATATGATAAAATATGATTCACTTAAATGGTAATGAAGTAGTGGAAGTCATCTACTGAGAGGGAGTAAAATTGATGATGTGTAGAAAATGGAAGGTCTGGAACATCTAATAATGTGAATAATGTAATAAAGAGGAAGGAAGAAATGAAAGACTATAAGTGGCATGGCTTAAGTTGAAATCAGAAAGTTCTGTGTTCAAATCTTGCTTTACTTGTTTACAAACTGTGTAAACACAGAAAAGAACATTGTTTTAGTATCACATTCTCCATCTGTAAAATTGACATTATAATAGTTTAATTATAAAAATAACAGTAAAATTATAAAATATAAAATAAAATTGTGCAATAGTATAAAAGTTTAATGCAAAGTTTTTGTAAGACCAAATGTGCTAGTAAGATATTAAAGCACTTTGCAAACCTTAAGCAGTTATGCAAGTGCAACAGCATCTGTTTGGGGGTTTTGTTTGTTTTTTAGAATTTCCATGAAGTTTCCAGGATCCTGTTAAGGTTATCTAATATAAATTTTCAGTTGATCCAAAAAGCATTATTTCACAATTCCATCCAGCAATTTTCATCTCCAGATTAAGAGAAGTATTTGATTTATTATTCACTTCTTTCTAGGACCACATGTCAACAGGAGACAATCTTATTTATCATTTTTCTGATAAGAAGCAACACTGTTTCATTAACTCCTTGAATCCTTGCCTACTCACTAGTATACTGGTATACTGAGAGTTTACCTATTAAAATGTGGGCATAATTTTCTAGTTAAAACTACAACTGTAGCAAAATTGCTAACATATCTTATTTTAAAGGAAAAATCAAAACAAGGGTAATTTAGCATTATGGAGGTAGAAACAGAAGGGAGGTTGACATAACATAATTTAAAATGCCAAAAGTTAGACATTATCCATTAGACCTAAATTTCTTTAAAATATTCAAGTTATTTCATAAATATATGTGAGATTTTATTTTATTATAGTTTGTATCTTATAAGAATATGCAATAATTACTACTAAGAACACCTTTCAAAAACAATTTCTTACACCATTGTTAAATTTAACTAAGAATATTTTCCTTTTTATGGCAATGAAAGTAATTAGGATTTTATTCATATAACCATCATTATGTTTTGGGTGCAGGGATCTACTTTGAACATGATGGGAAAACTAATGTCTTTGGCTTTTTTTAATTTTTTGTTTATTTTATTTATATTTTAATTTATTTTAGTTTTTTATTTTTCTATAGTAATTTTCATTATTTCCTACAAGTTACTTGATACAATTGAACCTAAAAGTATAATACTACAATATTCATTTCAGTGTGGGTTTCTGGAAAGTCACATATATGATAGAGAAAGTAATCTAGTTAGAAAAAGAAGACAAACACACACACACACACACACACACACACACACACATTTAAAAGCATGGTTTCTCTAATACCCAATGTGGTTGTTTAAAACAGAAATTAATTTCAACAATTTGTCTTCAGATTTTTATTGTCAATTTTTTAAATAAATCCATTTTTCTGTCTTAAATATTTAATGCTAAAGTATATAAGAAAACCTCAATTGTTTTTATGTTGTAGAATTAAATGATAATTCCCTCCAACTTAGAACATCCCTTTGTTAAGACATAAGTTAACTGAAGCACTCTATGGAGTTATATGCATAGATAAAAATCAAACTATGGTAGAATAGCTTGGGTTATGTAGCTACATTAGAGTACAAAGAGTATTCTATTTTCTATAAACAGTTTGTTTGGCCTAGACTCCAAGAACTACCACATCCCACACCAAGATAAGTTGATCACCTTATATGTCATCAACATGCATATTAAATCATATTCTAATTGATATCAAAATATTCTAACTTACCTCAGATACCTCACCCTTGTGATTGGAGAGCATTCCAAAACCCAACTTTCATGTAACATTTTTGTTGTTTGTGCTTTGTTCTTGAGAACCATGATATCAGGAAGGTGATGCCATGACTTTCAAAGTAGTTGATTAAGTCAGGGAAGGCTTTCCACCAATTTCAAGTTCTCCTCTGGAATCAAATGGGTTAAGTGGCAAGATATAGATCAAGAGTCTTTTTTTTTTTAGCTTTTTGCAAGGCAATGGAGTTAAGTGCTCAAGGACACACAGCTTGGTAATTATTAAGTAACTGAGGCCAGATTTGAACTCAGTTACTCCTGACTCCAGGGCCAGTGCTCTGTCCACTGTACCCACCTAGCTGCCCTCATCATGAGTCTTTTTAAGCTATGGCTTTTCCCAGGTCAGTCTGAATGAGGTAATATCCATTCAGGGATTAAAACTAGATAACTCATCTATAAAATGGGAGTAATAACATACTATCTTCTAATTATAAGTTGAGAAGACAAATATTAAGAATCAAAAAAAACTTGGTTTCAAATTCAGATATTGGCATCTGGATATGTCACTCTAACAAAATCATAGCCTCGTAGTTCCCAGAAAACTTTCCAAGATTTCAAATTACAGATGACTAACTTATTTGACTCAAGAAGATAGTTTTCACCATTGGAGTCCTCTAGGGAGGGAGAGAGAGAGAGAAAGAGAGAGATCTGTTTGAACACAAACTCTAGACAATATAATTTCTTGCTGTCTATTACAGCTGCAGGAATAAGTCATCAGTGTGTAACAGCAGTAAAAATAGGAAAGTTTTGTCATCAATAAAAGTTCCATATAGTGAAATAGGTACCCAGTGACAAACTCAGAAGGGGGGAATAGTGTCAGGCATCCCTTCCTAACTAAGTATTGAAGTTCATAGCAGAGAACAAAGTGTAAATGGGGATAAACAGACTAGAAATAACAGTAGAAACATAGGAATATAGAAGGCATTGGCTTGACAATAGGTAAAAAGAATAATAATCTCTAAGTTTTTGATAATATATTGTCATTTTAAATCTCACATTTTATATCAGGCATTATCATTGCCCGGGCTAAGTTTCTTGAATTTTCCTGGTATTCCTTAGGTAGTTTTTTTTAACCTAGATTTAGATTCAAGTAACTGTCAAAAATTTGTCTAGCCAAGTGTCTGCTTCAATAGTTAGACTACTAAGTAATGTCACTTTGTAAACAGGTTTTGCTGTCACTCAATTATCACTTTAATGTGACTACATACACATTATGTATTCATTAAGACTCTTACAAATATCTCATAATAATTTAAAAAAGATTTTTTCCTATCCTTCATCCTGACATCTTTGAAAAAAAAAAGTCTCACAGATGCATTTTGGATTTCTCTCTGGGATCCTGAGAATACATTAATGAAACTGAATCCTAAACTAAAGAGCAACACACTTTCTAGTCAATTTATGCCACTAACTAGAAAATTCTGCAATATTTCTTTTTCATCACATTTTGATTTAACACACACAATTTCTCCCTCATGCCTTATATCAATTTCCCTTAATTTATACTTTCTATACTTTAGATAAGTAATGACCAAATACAAGTCACTGATATGAAAATAGATGGTGAAAAGTATGACATTTAAAGTTCTCTTCAAATCCAGGGTGAGTAGACAGAAATTAGTAGTAAGAAATACTTCATGGTGCTAAATTGGCATTGTGTTATCAAAAACTATGACAGACAATTGTCTTTTGACTTGAACCATTGAATTTTCTGTCAACAGTTCAATGGATTTGTTTTCTTATACATGTGGAGAGTTCCTTTTCTGTAGTGACAATAGAATGTGAATATCATTGAAGACAGGGACTGTTTCAGTTCATCCTTCTAACCCCAGTGCCTAGCACATTTTATATCACTAGGAAAGGTTTTATTTTTGTGTTTTTTTTTTTAACAAATCCTGTTGATTTACTTGGGAGTACAGCTGGTGGCAATGAGACATTAGTGCATGTGTTTTTTCTCATTGCCTCCAATTGTTCAATTCCTTTTTTGTCATCTTGGCCAATATGATGAATGTGAAGTACAGTTGTTCTTCTCTAACTTGTCGTACTTTATATTTTTCTTATTATGCTTGATTTGGAGCATTGCACACTATATTGCTTAGTTTATTATATACAATTTCTTTTCAGATACTCAATATTCCAAACAAATTTCCCCAATATCTGTTCCTCTTAATATAGCATTCCATCTCTTATCTCCATGTTTTTTCATAGACTTTTCCCCATGCTTGAAATAGGCTCCCTCTTCAGTTTCTATTATCATAGCATCATAGATATAGAACCGGAAGTTACTTTACATGCCATCTAAACCAATGACCTAATTTTTACAGATGAGGAAAAAGGTGTTAAAAAAAAAAGTCAAAAGGTGGATTAAATGCCTAGACTTATGAAAGTACAGTCTCTGTTATTGTCTAAAAGAAAGACAACTTCTTGAGGTAGGTAGCTGGTTGTGAGGTTTTATCTTTGTATGACCCCTTCTTAGAGATACTGGACTGATCCATAGCAAATGCTTGGTGAAATAATTAATGATAGTATTTTTAAATTTTCTTTATTTTTCTATATTTGAGCAACTACCTCTAAAGTACCATGTTACCCAGTCCTATCCCTATTCTTTATGCCCTTAGCTATAATATTCTTCTTCTGAGCTGATAGGCAGTACAACCAATAAGAGTACAAAGGGAAGATTCCTACGTCCACTCTTTTCTCAGGGCAAAAGGAAGTAAGTATTCTTTCAGTCTTCCTTACGAGGGAAAAAAAATCGAATAGTTCATTCCCTAATCAATCCTTCTTTTTGACAGATTTTTGCACCATCCGCCAAGTTAAATAGACCATTTTATGAACTTGAAAGATGACTATTTGTCCTCCTAGAAGAATCAAATCACATGAGATTTTGGCTGTCAGGATGATTTTATTTTTTTAGGCCATAATGTGAGACACCTGGTTCTGGAAGAATAATGACAGCATTCATTTGAATACTAACCTCAGCTCATTGGTATGAAATCCACAATAACACTTTATATTTTCCATATCTATATAAATATATACATACACATACATGCATACATATGTATGATATATACATATACATGTGTATAAATGTATCTGTGGGTATGTATATATTCATATATATGTGTATCTTCTATTGCTTTGTGTTTAATTCAGGTTTCATCTGTAGAATGCAAGTTCATTGGAGCCAGAAACATCCTTTATGATTTTCATACTCACTACTAGGTACAGAGTGGGGCAGCTGTATATAATTAAAAGTACTTTCAGAAATTGAAGTTGAAGGACATGAAAGGTACAGAAAATACATTTTCAGAAAAGAAAAAATTAAATAAAGTACATTTAAATGTTCTATTCAAAAATTTTGGGGGGAGTTTAAAACTATTTTATACACCAGATTTTCACTAAAAATAAGTCATATCCAAAAAAATTTCCATTCTTTAAAAAAATAATCCTATTTGAATTCTAGATCAGGAGATTCAGGACTATAAACCCAATGTATCTTAATGTCACCAGTATACCTGTCAAAGTTACATATGATATCCTTGTCGAGAAGATGGAGAGATAGAGGCAGGATAGATTATGGTAAGGTAAATTCATAAATGACCCTAAAAAATATTGATTCCTGGATGAGAAGTAAAAGAATAATTATTTGAACCAAGAGGGAAGCATGGAATGGAAAATTAGAGAACATGGACTTAGCCTATATCTAGCTTTGAATTCCAGATTCTGATACCTCCTAATTATTAACTTGGACAAATAACTTGAATCTATATGAGCCTCTATTTCATTCTCATTATAATGAGATAATACTATTTGAAATAATTACCTCATAAGGTTGTTGTGCTTAAAATCTTCACATATAAAAAGATAAAATACAAATGTGATCTATTTGTATTTTTTAAATTGGAGTGCTATAGTTCTCTGTTCCTTATTGTGTTTTATATTTTTTATTAATGGCTTAGAAAAATGAATGGAAGGAATGCTTTCTAAATATATAGATGACACAAATCCAGTAAAGATTACTAAAACTTTAGAAGATTACAAACCATAAAGTATCCTATGACAATTATTATAAGCATAATAATAATCTTCCCATTCACTTTCCTCATCATTAAAAAAATTCATACATCCATGTTCAAAATATCAATTGAAAATTCAGTACTTGTTTCCATTCATACTACTTCCTCCTAAGTAAATGGTATACCTTAGAAATTGATAGATTCTATCACTACATATGTTTAAATAGACATCACCTCTAAAACACTGAATGTTCCAGAGCAGAATCATAAATAAGGGTAAGGATTTGACTAGATCATTCTTAAAGAGTGACTTTGAGTTGGTATCATACCATCAAGTGATGTATCCAATTTATAATGCATGACAACTCTTATCTATTTACAACTTGGTGGGAGACAAAAATGAAAATTTTACAGTGTTATGAGATTAGACTTGATGGCCTTAATACCACCATGAAGGTTTGCTCTTAAGGGAGGCTATAGCTTAGAGAAAGTATTGTTAAAAATTTAAATGTGATTATTTTGATGACATTATGATCATCTCTGGAAGTTTATTGGACATATTTATCAAAAATACTGACAAGAATATGTCTTACAATACAATACAACAATATTTTTGAATGTTAGTACTACTATTTTTCCCTAATTGTATTTTGCCTGTTACTAACTTGTTTTTACTTCTTCCTAGCAACAAACCTTCAAAATAATATTGTCTTCTGACACCTGATCAGCATCTGTTAATTTTTAAAGGGTCCATAAGTTATAATCATCTGGTCATCTGTGAATGAGGCTTCTTTGACCATTACTTTACTTCAACTCATGTGATAACTGAACTTCACTGAAGATGTCTAAGAAACAACCTGCTCTGCTGACAAATCCAGAAACTCTCCATGAATAGAAGGATACTTTCATATGAAAGCACCTCTTTCTCTGAATGGACCAATGTCCCTGTGCTCCCCAATGAACCATTGCCTTTACATCAGTTATGCTCTAGGTTCACGTTATATCTGAGTTGTATGGTGGGTCCCTTCTGCTTTTCCTCATCCCTCTTTCCCATTATTTGTCATAAAATTTTTCATTGAATTAATTATCACTATTTTCTATGTTATTCTCAACCCAAACTCATTATGAAGTTGTTTTCCTTGATGTCTCTAGTTGACTCAACAGGTTTTTCCTTAGAATTCCACTGTGTATTCAAACAAGAACTTAAACTATTGATAGTTGCACCTACACTGGGGGGAGTTAAGGATTGTGTGTGTAGAGATGTAAAAAGCAAAGGGCAATAGGGGATTCCTATGTCCTCCTGAGAGGGGATTCCCTTATAGCAGAGGACAGTCTGAAAACAAATGATGCTGCTGTCAGGGTCTCAAAAAATAGATTTAAAAAACAGACTATTTCAGCTATGAAAACAATTTCAGAAAACACTTTTAATCATATAGAGTTATGTAATCTTCCTAAATATCTCTATGATCAAAACTATTGCCTTTTGTTTACCTGCAGTTCATGAGCATATCCTATTAATTGACTTGATACAAAGTGCTAGGTGAAATGTAGTCATGGTACTTCCAGTAAATATGTAGGAATGAGAATTAAACTAAACATTCTTCACTTTATAGCAGCATGAAACTATTTTAGGCAAAATCATCTTTTCTTCCTTATAATACTACTCCCATAAAATATTCCCTCTCTCTCTCCCAGGTCACATTTAACTATCTCTTTTCTGAAAATCTGGACAGGTCACTTAATCCTATGTTCTTTGGTTCCTTATAAAATGAACTGAAGAAAACTGGCAAACCACTTCAAAATCTTTACCAAGAAAATCACTAATGAGTTCATGACAAGTTAGACACATATGAAATGAGTGAACAACAATAAATTGCTGTCTTTGTTTTATATATAAGAAAATTAAGGCCAAGAGAGACTAATTGATGCTCAGGGTAATATAGGTAGTAAGTGTCTAAGGTCAGATTTTTAACTCAAATATTCTTGATACCAGGGTCAGAACATTATCTTCTGTGCCATCTAGCTGCCTCACATGTGTCAGTGGAAGAATAAATGCACAAATGTTTCTCACTCTAGAGACCTGTACACTATACTAGATTGACTCACAGTTCATCTTATTAGGCTAATTTAGAAATTTTAAATAAAATGCTTTGCTTTTGCCTAGGCCATCTGGTGAAATTTCTTGTTCATTTTTTATATGCCAAAGACTTCTTATGACCTCTTCCTTTTGTATGGAAAAAAGTATAAAATATCAATAAATTACATACTGCAAGGTACAAATTCAAAAGGTGTCCCAACCAATCCCTAGGTAAAAATGAGAGTAACCCTTTTAACAGATTATCAGTGTACTTGATTTAAAAGATTCACAAATCCAACATATCAGAGTTTCTTGATTTGTCAACAGAGCAGGCTGTTCCTTAGACATCTTCAGAGAAATTTAGTTATCACATGAGACAAAGTAAAGGAGTGGCCAAGGAAGCCTCATGCACAGATGCCCTGATGATTATATCTTATGGTCACTTTCTAAGGAGATTTTAAGGTATTAAGAAGCCAGAGTGTGTTACTGTGACCAATGTGATCTTAAAAACCAACTGGTACCTTTCTCAGTAACTTTACCATTATTCAGTTTCTTCTTTTCTACTCCTCAGCTTTGGTATTAAGCCCAGAAGTGCCTTGCTGGTTTCCATTGCTGGCATTTTTATTATTACGTAATTCTCTGTAAGATTCACAGAAAAGATCATGTAAAAGCACACATAGAAGTCAACAATTGCTTTCAATTGTCTTTGTGATCTCTATTTCCAACCTCCAGAGTCTGTTTGCAGTCATCATTTAAGGTAAATACCAGGGGTTTAACTTGAAATGTTTAAATATAGAGTCTATGAATTACCATAAAATCCTCTTGATTGTGGTATAAAAGGGGAAGCAAAATATAGGAATTTATTCCTTCTCAAAGTATTTTGTGAAGAGAATATCAGGAACAGTAAAGGGGCATTCTATTTCTCCTTTTCCTACACTCTTCTCCTCCATCTCCTCCTCTTCCTCTTTTTCTTTCTTCTTTTCCTTCATTGTCATCATTTTTATCATTATTGTTGCTCTTATAATGATAATGAGCTAGTTATCAATTAATAAATCAATATTCATTAAGAAATGCCTTGTATAAAGCATTGGACTAAGTAATAGGAGAAAGTACCTTTGAAAACACCATGAAATGATATGCCAGTTTTTTATGAAGCTGGGATTAGACTCCATATATCTGAATTCTAATTGAGGTCTCAGCTTTAATGAGAATAATCTAATACTGGGATGCATCATTTTTTTTATTGTCATTGTGGATCTCTCTGGTAATTTGATGAGGACTATAAAACCTGTCTTTGAACAATGTTTTTAAATGTACATAGGAAAATATATAGGAATACAAAGGAAATCAATTATGTTAAAATACAGTTGTCACCAATTTGCCTTTAATAGTCCTTTGTAATGACTTTCAATGTCCTTTATAATTTATAAGCACATAAACACAAAAATAGCCTGTTTGCACAGTTTTAATCTTAGATATTATAAATCTCAAGAGATGTTTTAATGGGCAATAAAAATAATTGCAGAAAAAAACTGAAAATTTCTTAATAAGACTATTTTATTCCTATTGCAACCAAGTATGAATTCTCATCATTTTACTGAGGACATGTTGACTATTGTGATGTGCATCTTCAAATGCATGCTTTATTTATTTCTGTGTCATGCTGTCCATATCTAAGGATAGAAACATGATACACTGCAATGCTTGCAACATTTTTTCCAAATGAATTAGATAGAGAGATAGAGAGGTAGATAGATATAGATGGATAGAGCAAAAAGGAAAGAAAATTACAGAAATTAATGTACCATTTTCCCCCTTAATAAAAAGACAGATTATTTTCTTTAAGGGAAATATTCTAGAGGCACAGTTGTATTTTAAAGGGAAAAATATAATTTCATTTTCAAATTTTTATGCATTTCTCTTTTTAAAAAATAAAACATTTGGCACTTCTTACCCAATTTTATTCAGAGGACTAGACATGTCCTTTCTCCTAAACATTCAATTTATTTTAAATGTAAATGTTATCAGGTGAATCAAAATATCTAAGCCAGGTAATTGATATTAACCCATAAATTTGCTAAAAGCCACATGAAAATTTTGTTGTTAACAATTTGTATGAGTCTCCACTATTGTATTAATGATGAGAGGCACACTATGTACTTAAAATCAGAAATAAAAACATGTTTGTGGATTTGATTCTTTGAAACTTTGAAATCTTTTATGGATGTTCATCTTAATATCTTCCACCTTTATGGAACAGTCATAGGACTATCTTCTCATCCGTTTCCAGGATAGCAGTGAGTGGTGGAAGTGACTTTATTGGGAACTAAGAACAGACTGGACATAGTTTCTCAATTCTCTGAAGACTTCAGCAAAAATCCTGTCATGTGTAACGGATATGTCTGGAAAACCCTAGAAAAGGGAGCAAAGTACTACTAGAAACCAGGAGCATCTAGGTACTCCTTCATCACATGTTCTACCCAAACATGGGTCTACTTTCCTTTCGACTTCATATGTAGAGTGTTTCACAGCCAACTGGAGTTGAGATTAAAGTAGTATCTCTTCCTGAAATCTTAGTTTTGGTCAATTAAGTTAATCCTAAGTGATAATTATAACTAGCTGTTTAGGGATTTAAGAAAAATTACATACATTTATATTTTATGCATATATATGTGCAATCTATATTTATATACATATTATAAAATGTGGCTACATATATGAGAAAATGATATTTTTCTTTAAAAATATATCTGTTGCTGTATAGTGCTGTTCAATTAAGAATATGCCAGTCAAAGCAAACATCTACCATTACCTCCAAGAGTAGTGAGGAGCTTAGACTCAGTCTAGACTATAAATCAATGAGCACTTAATAGGATGAAAAGTCCGGGTAATACCTATTTTTTTCTTGCTTATGCAGTTCTACTGATACTTTGGACTTAGATTTCTGATTTTCCTCACTCCTTGAACTGCCATTGACTTGCGAATATACATACATACCCTTTGCCTCTTGCTCTATGTTTGACAGGCAGGAATTTGATTTCAACATATTCTCTACAAAACAACCTGATACCCTTCCCTCTTGTCCATCAGATGTCTTGTCCATCTCTTATTCCTTCCCAAGCCCAAAACTAGCTGCATTAGCAGCACTCTCACTCAACCCTAAGTTTCAAGTTAACTTCCCTATAGCCCTAAGTCTTATATCCTAACTGTATTTGTAAGCAGGGCTAGAGGGGACTAAGACAAAAGTCACATGTGAAGTTTCACTATCCCTAGTTCAAAAGTTATGTATTTAACCAATACATATTTATCCAATGCAAAACAATACAATACAATTATTAGCAATTGAATATCTTTCATTATGTTTCTCCTTAAATGATCAAAATTACTATGTGATGAGGTAAACTCACAAGAATACTAGACCCAGGATCAGAAGACTTTGTTGCAACTCATGGGTCACATCTTTTCTGAAGCTAATTTTAATTATGTATTATTTAATTCAATAAGAATATATTGAGCACATATTATATAGGAAATACTGTAATAGAAATTAAATAATAGAAGTGACTTCAAGGAATGTATAATTTATTCAGGAAAACACATGCACATTGGATCAGATATGCAGTTGTGAAATCAATCTCTGAAAATATATAAAATAGTTTTTGAGATTCTGAATTGAGTCACAAAATATTAGATTGTGATGCTTTTCATATTCATAATAATAGTGTTGATATGCATATGAATTCTTTAATAAGAGATGGAAATAAAAAGTAGAAGATCAGAGGGGAGGCAGAAGGGATTATATCAGAGCTTGAAACTATCTGATAAATCAAAGAAGTAGTGGGGGACTTTGAGACCTGGATGTTGATAAATTAGCAAGAAATATTTGAAGTACTCATTCTTCAATTGATCACATCAGCTAGATTTAGAGACTTAAAATGCCATAGAATGGATTGCTCCATATTGTGGAGGAAGAGTGCAGTATTAAGCATATTTTTCACTCTGAACTAGTGGCTCTTGTGGAAGAAAAGGGTGTCAGTTGCCTCAAGTTCTCTACCCATAAAAAAATGGTGACAATATTATCTGCATTTCCTACTTCTCAAGATTATAATGAAAAAAGTATCTATAATATAAAATGAAATATACAAACTTAAAAGTATCAATCTATCTCTTACTGAAATTTCTAAAATAAGACTTAATTTTGTATCAAAGTAATGACTTTCTCTCCATCCTATATATGGACATTTATTGATGCTAGCATGAGAGAGCATGCTTGTGCCTATTTTAACAATATCTGCTTCAAGAAATAATGCCTCAAAAAAAGGAAGAAATAATACTGCAATTATACCATGCTTATATTTGAAATATGTTCAAAAAACTTATCTGCAGTCTCAGAATATGTCATTATTATAAGTCTAAGAGGTTAGAGTGTACAGTATTGAATATGAATTATATATGCTTTCCTTATTATGCATATGAATTGACTAATGAAATTATATACTGTAATCTTAAATTTTTTCAAAATCATTTAATTTCTAAACATAAATTTTAGGATGATGTACTTGTTATGTCAACATGCATTATTAGTATAGTTTATGTATATTGAAGCTGTATCATTGTATTAATATAAATTTTTTCAAGGTTTTATTTTTAAGATACACTCTCTTGTGAAAACACCACAAAATGTGGGTAATTGTTTTAAATAATAAAATGAAAATGGATCTAGAACAGAGCAGGTCATTTTTCAAACTATTCCAAATAGTTTAATGGGTAGCTATTTATCAAACTTGCCTATTATCATTAGGTTTTTGAACCATAAAGCTAATTAATTAGAAATAAGTGAACCAGATAATATGCCTACACCTGTCCAACCTTTACCAGCATGACTTTATGATGCACAGTGGTAGCAGAAAGGCTTTAGCTAGGAGGCTAAAGATAAAATATTAATGCTTTTAATATTGAATGCTTTTATGCCTCTGGAACTATGATTCAATCATATAAGTTAGACCATGGGACTCTCCAAAGTGTTAAGGTCAGACATGAACAGAATAATAGTTCTACTGCCAGTCTCAGGCATTTTAAATCAGGAGCTTTAGCTAAAATTGTCATGATCTCCCTTCAAATATTTAATTAAAATTAGTTGTCATTGACCATGCTGTAAATTGATATGTGGAAAAATCACATTTACTGAATAATTGTATATTATAAATAAACTTCATTCAGTCCAAATTATTGTTTTGTCAAAGTTTCTTAACAAACAACCTGCAGATAAAAGCATATCAGAGTGCTATACATTCTGCTGAGAAGCAGAATGTGAGTCAGAAGGCATTGATTACAAATCAGGTACCACATATGAGCTAAGAAAATAGGTAGGAACCTAGATCATATCTAGGAAATGCAAGAGTATTATGACTAGTCAGTTAGAGTTCTCTTAGAATTAAGATTTAAATCCTTACTTTAAGAACTCATTGAAACAAGGTCCCAAACCACAGGTAATGCAATGTAATTCATGATTTATTAAAGTTTGAGACTGAGGAGCAAGTTCATAAATTGGAGAGGATGGAAGGTGTTGAATATGTGATAGTGGTACAAACAAGCTATCAAAATATCAAAGAATCACTATTTTACAACTTTACAGTTTCAATTGATACAGCTTTCTCAATTTTAGGGATGAAACTGAGGCTCAGAAAGTTTAATTTACTTGCCTTAAGTAAACAAGCTGTAATTTTATTAAAAATTTGTTATTCTTGGGACATGTCAACAGATATTATAATACTGGAATAGCAAATGAATGCTATAGAATCATCAGTGATTTCTATTTTTGCATTTATGTTTGACCCATTGGATTAATAGAATACAGAAGGAAAATTTGGAGAAGGGTTGTTGGTCTAATCAAGGGCTTACACTAGAACCAGGAAATTAGAAGGTACCACCGAAAAGAAATTTGACAAGCTATCCAATTCAATTATTTAAAAAAAATCAGTAAAACTCTTAGATGAGTGACAAAGTTTTAATTTTAAAATGACAGTATCCTGATTTTGCTAAACCTTTATCATTTCTCTTTTTCTCTCTCAATATTTTGCCCATACTATTTGTCTAAATAATATTTAAACCTGTGACATTAGATAATATCTGGCCACCAGACAACCACCTGGAAAGATGTATCTAAGTATTATTATATTAGGTAATATTGACCCTGTCATTTGGTTGATCCCCATCAGTTCGTCTCACAGTTAACAATATTTAGTGACAGTTTGCTAGGTTTATCTTAATTATTATAATCAAAAGTATGAAAACTGAAATAGAAATTATAGCTAACACTGGCTATCTTAACATGGTTTATATATATATATATATATATATATATACATATCTATATATCTATATCTATCTATCTACATATATATATATATATACATACACACACACACCTGCAATAGAAACATTTAAGTATGAAATCACAACCATATAAAAGAGAATTTTGAATGTCCACCCAAGATGTGCTTAGAAGATGGAATCTTCTCTATGAAGATATTAGCAGATTGCACAATATGAATATAATATTATTATTGGGCTTGAAATAGACAGATTACCTATTTGTTATAGTTCATGCTATCTCATCTTTATAAAAGACATTTGTAAAAATAAATGGCAACTAATATACAATGAGAAAGATTCTGAGACAACTGTCTTAGAAAATCATCTATTCAAAACCTAAGTACTAAAATTATATTCAGAAATATGATATTTTTAATTATGTCTTTTTCAATAAAACTAAAAGGTCAAATAGTGCTATTTCATTAGTTATAGGTAGTTAGAAAAGAGCATAAGCATGTTGGAAATCTTGGCATTTAATGACTTTTATGGGTCTTTCCTCCTTCTGAAATATCCTTTGCAATACCAGATTGCACATTTTCCTCTTTGGTTGAGTTAATCTACTCATTTTTGCAACTAGGAGCCAAGACTGAACTTACTTGATAAAAGAATAAATGCAAACTTACCTAACTACATCTCCTTATACCCAGATCATCTATGTTTCACTCATCAACATGTGGGGATATCCTACTCTCAGTATACCACTACTTCCTTTTCGCTTATTATATCACTGCTAGGAACTATAATCATTAAAGAAATTATTATCATTTCTGGGAATTATAATCACTACACTATTATCATTTCTGGAATTCAAATGTACTTCCCTTTAGATCTATTGAAAATTTCTATCACTCTCCCACCAAAAACTAACTTTCCTAGTCACTCTTCCTGTATGTATCATGTTCTTTTATGATGTAAAATCCCAGAGAGCAGGGACTCTCTTAATTTGCAACCTTAACTACTATCATGGTGCAAGACACATATTAAGTATTTAATATTTCTTCCTTCCCTCCCTCCCTCCTTCCTTCCTTCCTTCCTTCCTTCCTTCCTTCCTTCCTTCCTTCCTTCCTTCCTTCCTTCCTTCCTTCCTTCCTTCCTCCTTCCTTCCTTCCTTCCTTCCTTCCTTCCTTCCCTCCTTCCTTCCTTCCTTCCTTCTTCCTTCCTTTCTTCTTTCCTTGCTTCTTTCCTTCCACCTTCCTTCCTTCCTTCATTCATTCTTTGAGTAATGAGTAAAGATTATTTGAGTAATGAGTAAAGACAGTAAATATTACTACCTCCTTGACTGTATTTAAATCATTTGGCCTCTTATAAAATTGTTGAGATCTTGTCCACTAAGTTATAGATATATTATCTCTGAATTTTTAACTTCTGCTAACCTTAAAAGAAAGCTCTTTTACAGAGTAAAACATAGATCTATTATTTCATTTTGTCACTATTATTGCTAGTTTTGCAAAATGAATTAAAAAACTTCTTTAAAATAATAATCAACATTATAATACAGGTTTAGTATGGTAGAAAGAGGACACTGATTCAGTGAAGGTATACATACTAAATTCAGTTCCTAAGATAAATGTTTCAACGAATGGGCTTTAAAATTTTATTGAAAATAATGCTTCAACTAATCCTATAATCAAGAATCCTTGGGTTTCTATATAACTTTTTATAAACCTTCTCTATGTTCTTTTTTAGTAAAGAACACAGCAAATCAAATTTCTGGGACTTTTCTGGTATATATTTCTTCTTCTCCATGAAGGTAGAACTTTCTGGAAATTTAAAATTGCACACTCATTTATTGAAAGAAAAGAAAAAGAAATCTAACTCGTATAGTTAGTGAAAAGCAAGCATGTACTGTATCAATCTGTTTTCAGTTGTAGTATCGTGAATTCTAGTCTTAGAATCATAAAACTTCATTTCAAGTCCCGAATCTTCTATTTATTATTTGTGTATCCTTGGGCAGATCATTCAACATTTCAGAGACTCACTTTTCTGTTTCATAAGAAAGGAATAATAACTTTATTTACTTCAAAAGATTATTATGAAAATCAAAGGAAATATTATGTGGAAGATAATTTATGAATATAAATGATTAGAAAAATGTGAGGTGGCATAAGAATAACATTATTGTCATTTCCCCCACTGTTCTAGCCACAATATTGAGCAACAGTAACAACACAACCTGTATAAGATAAATATAATGCAGCATCTTCACAAATAGGTCTAATATATTTCCCTCCTCTTTCCTACTAAGATCCCTTGGGTGTCCAGGGTCCACATATTTTCTTCTCTTAACTGGCAAAACTGCTTTCCTGGGGTCAGCTAGGTAGCACAATAGTTAGAGCACTGGCCCAGTAGTCAGGAGGACTTCAGTTCAAATCAGACCTCAGACACTTCAGTGCCTAGTTGTAGTGACCTTGGGCAAGTCACTTAACCCCTTTGCATTAAATAAAAGAATTTTAAAAATACCTGCTTCCCTGTTATTTCATTCTTATTCTTGTATCAATAAGATGCTCTCTATGACCAAAAATAATAGCAACCTTTGCACAGATAATCTCAGTTTTGTAGAGACTCAAAGCATTAAATTGAAGAGATGAATCTGAACTGAGTGAAATAAACTATTTTTATCAACTGGTGAAATGCTTATAAAGTTGATTGTGTCTAAAACATTACTCACCAGGGACCTATATTTTCAGCAACTGTTGATTGGTAGATAAGTTAAGCTTATAAACATGTATAATTTTACTGGAAAGTACAAATGTTCATTACAGGATCAGGTTCTTCTCTGAATAATGAGGAAGCTTAAAACTTTAGATTTTTGGTGTCTTTTCAGTCATAACATTTTGTAAAGGGAAAAAAACCACGTAAATATGAGAGTTTCATGAAATTTCCTGTCCAGTCTTCTTAGCTAGTATAATTAATGCTTATATAGCTTTCTTAAACTCATGAAAACAAGTATCCTTTTAAAATATTCAGTGCTGAGTAATTAGAGAGCTGGATCTATGCCTAGGTGATTTGCCTTCTGACCCAAATAATTAAAGGAGGCACTGATTCTCCAAGTATTGCTCTACTTAGATCTCTGGCATTTTTTCAGCCTCTTCTCCAATGAAAATGTGTTTTGTTTTGCTTTGTTTTGTTTTCAAATATAGGTTTTGCTAATAATATTTGTTTTTGCATCATAATCCATAGCTCATGATCTTCCTTCAAGTTGAATGTACCCTATGACAAAGAAAAAATATTAAGTAAAATTACCTAATATATGGGTAATGTCTATTAATGTATGTAATCTTCTTCATTCATGTCTTAACATATACCCTTCAACATAGACTTTCTCCATTTTTTAATTGTAGATTTAAATTGAATAAAATGAAATCTAAATTTTTTGTTTGTTTTTAGTTTGTCTTTTCTCTAACTTCTAGAAAGAATGGAATAGCACATTTAAAGACAAGAAGATGTGGGTAAATCCTGTTTTAACACAAACTAACTGTCTGATCATCAGCAAGTAACTTAATTTCTGTGTTCTAGGCAATTCTCAACAACTGTAATTGAAAGAAGAGGACTAAATGTATTAGACCTTGCCAGTAAAACTATTGTTCCAGTCCCTTTTCTTTCTCTTACTTCTGGTGTTCTGAATATATTTTCATGGGGTTATATACAGATTGTAAATCTTTTGAAATCTGTTTATATTCTATGATCAATTAAATATTTTGTTGTTGAATTTTTTTTCCCAAATTTTAGCCATTGCTTTTAAATGTTTGTTTCATTCGTTTATTTATGTGATACCTTGGATCACATAGTATATTTTTGGATCCATCAACATTTATTTTTTTAATTTAGTTTTGTTTAGTTTAGCTTAAAAAAATTTCCCCCCAGCTATATGCAAAAACCAAATTTAAACTTTTACTTTCAAAACCTTGAATTATAAAATCTCTCTCCCTTCCTCCAGCCCCACTCCCACCATTGTGAAAATTACTTGGTGTAGACTAAAAATGTGTAACCATGAAAAACATTACTACAATAGTCATGATGAAAAAGTGAACATAACTGCCCCCCAAAGAAGGAGATACTACAATAAAAATAAAGTGGGGGGGAAGTATGTTTCAGTCTATATTCAGACATCAGTCTGACTTTGGGAAGCATAGCATTCTTTATCATATGTCTATCAGATAAATTACTTCAATATCATTTTCCCATAGTTGCTGTTACTACTTCCATCCTATTTCACCCACCTCCATTTATTCTTTTCTCTGCATCCTTTCACCCTGTCTCTCTTCAAAAGTATGATGCATCTGACTACCCTCTCTCACAATCTTCCCCCTCTTCTATCACCTATACCCCACTCCCTCCCTTCCCTCATTCCCTTTCTACCCTCCCTTTCCTCTCCTATGTTCCTCTAGGGTACAATAGATTTCTATACCCAATTGAGTCTGTATGTTATTCCTTCTCTGAGACACTTCCAATGAGAGTAAGACTCACTCATATCCCCCTCCTTGTCCTTTTTCTACACCATTGCAAAAACTTTTTGCTTACCACTTTTATATGAAATAACTGATCCGATTCTACTGCTCCTTTCCCTATCTCCCATTGAATTCCTTTCTCACCCAGTAACTCCATCCTTTTAATATATTATACTTTCAAATTCAACTCTCTCCTGTACTTTGTCTTTATGTACTTCTAACTGCCTTGGTAGATAAGAAGGCTCATATGAGGTATCAGTATCATCTTCCCATGCAAGAATGCAAGTTCAAGCCAGCTGCTGCTAGGTGGTGCAGTGGATAAAGCACCAGCCCTGGAGTCAGGAGTACCTGGGTTCAAATACGGTCTCAAACACGTAATAATTACCTAGCCAAGTGGCCTTGGGCAAGGCACTTAACCCCATTTGCCTTGCAAAAATGTAAAAAAAATACAAGCTCAATATCATTAAATCCCTCAACACTTGTGCTTCTGGATCACCATCTCTATGCTTCACCTGAGTTCTGTACTTGAAGATCAAACTTTCTGTTCAGTTCTTATCATTTTATCCAGAAAGTTTGAAAGTATTCTATTTCATTGAATGTCCATCTTTTCCCTTGAATACATTAAAATTTTGCTCCGTAATTGATTCTTGGTTGTAATCAGAGCACTTTTGCCTTCCAGAATATCATCTTTCAAGCCCTACAAGCCATTAATGAGGAAGTTGTTGCATCTTTTGTTATCCTGACTGTAACTCCATAGCATTTGAATTATTTCTTTCTGACTGCTTGAAATATTTTCTCTTTGACTTGGGAAGTTCTGAAATTTGGCTATAATACTGCCAGTTTTTATTTTGGGATCTCTTTTTGGAGGTGATTGTTGGACTCTTTTAATTTCTATTTTTTAATTTCTATTTTACCCTCTGCTTCTAGGATTCTAGGTTTACCTGGAGAATTTCTTGAAAAATGATGTCTAGATTTTTTTTCATTATAATGTTCAAATAGTCCAGTGATTTTTAAATTATCTCTCCTGGCTCTGTTTTCTAGGTCAGATTTTTTTTTCCAATGAAATATTTCACATTTTCTTCTAGTGTTTCATTGTTTTTTTCTATTGTTTCTTGATTTCCTCCAAAATCATCAGCTTTCCTTACCTCCATTCTACATTTGAAGGAATTATTTTCTTCAGAGAGTTTTTGTATTTCCTTTTCCATCTGGTCAATTCTGCTTTTTAAGGCATTCTTCTCCTCCTTGGCATTTCAGACTGCTTTTTCCATTTGATCCAAACTGTTTTTTGTTTGTTTGTTTGTTTTTTAGGTTTTTGCAAGACAAAGGTGGTTAAGTGGCTTACCCAAGGCCACACAACTAGGTAATTAATTATTAAACACCTGAGGCCGAATTTGAACTCAGGTACTCCAGACTCCAGGGCCAGTGTTCTAATCACTGCACCACCTAGTCGCCCCCAAACTGGCTTTTAAGTTGGTTTTTTCTTCCTTACTTTTTGGTATCTTCTTCACTGAACTGCTGACTTTGCTTCCTGATTTTCCTCATTGCTCTCATTTTTCTTTTCATTTTTTCCACTATGTCCCTTTCTTGATTTTCAAAATGGTTTTTGAGCTCTTCCATAGCCTAAGACACATTTTCATTTTTCTTGGAAGCTTTGGATGTTGTAACTTTGACTGTTATTTTCTGAATGTATATTTAGATCCTCCATAAGACCAAAATAATGATGTATGACCAGATATTTTTCTTCTGTTATTTGCTCTTTTCCTCAGCCTATGACTTGATTTTAACTCTTTGTTGAGATGAACTCTGTTTCCAGGTGGAAGAAAAACTGTCCCAAATTTTGAGGGTTTTTGCAGGGATACCCCCAAGGACCTGCAAGTTTTCATTTTCTCCAAGGTCTTATGAGAGTTTATAACAGCTGCCCTGGACTGTACTCTGGTGCATGACCACAAGCACTGCCCTCTGCCCTGGAGTTTTGAGAGGGGCACCTTCTCTGCTGCAGGTAGTAAGCTCTTGCTGTTTTTCCTGAGATTAGGGTCCCAGATTGTGACCCAGATCTGAATATGGGTGAAGTCACCAAGTCTTGCTTCAGGGAATAGCAAAGAGAATTCTGCAATATCTCCTGACTCCCTTAGTATGCATGGACTGATTGCTCTGGAAGCAAGTGCCTGGAGACTCCCTGCCAGGTGACTCCCCAGGTCTGGGGCCAAGTCTGTACTGAGGCCAGAGTTGAACTGGGCTCCCTCTCACTCTAGTGTGGCAGAGTTTTCCTGCTGACCTTCCAAATTCTCCTTGGCAATCCCTGGGCTAAGAGCTCTGGAAATAACTACCTCAGTCATGGAACCAAGTGCCCCAGGGACCCAGTCACTTAGTGGTCTGTTCTTAGACAGCTAGAACTAGTTCTCCATGGTGGGCCCTTTCTAGCCCTCATACAAAAGACCCTTCCTGTTGATATTCCAAATTGTATTGGGCAACACAATTGGTTCACTCAGTTTTTTGTGAATTCTGTCACTTTATAATCTATTTTGAGTAATTATTTAAAAGTATTTTTGTGATTTGGGGGAGAAGGCAAAAGGGTCCCTGCCTTTACTCTGCCATCTTGGCTCCAATGCCCTCAGTCAACATTTATTAAGTGCCTATTTATATTTGGACCAGGTATACCAAGGGATACAAATATTGTCAATAAAATGATTCATACTTGAAAGAAGGAGGATTTTACTTTAGAGAGGGTAGGAATAATATAATTATCCCTTTAAAAAGAAAGCAGGTAGATTTTGCTATGCAGAGGAAGAGGTAGAACCTTGGAAATGTAGCTATTTAAAGAGAGAAAAGAAGACCCTCACTTTCTATTATACTCAGAAATGGGGTTCATTCTGTGAAATCCAATATGTGTATGGGAAAGTAGGTTTCCAAGGAGACATCAGATTTGAAGTTGAAGAATTCAGAATGGGAAGTCAAGGTTTCAAGAAAGCAAGGCTATGTCAGATAGGAAGCTGGGGTCCAGGGCTCTCAGACTGGGACTAAACCTTGTCTATGGTTTTGAATGTATATTTACTTAGATTTCTTACCAGATGACAATTAACCACAGAGAAGCAGCAACAATGTCAATATCAAGAAGGGGAAACTATCCTCCCAACAGATGATACATGAGGCAGAATCAAAAGCAAAGAATTTAGCAACAACTTCATTGGAATTTCTCTTGTCAGGGTTAAACCACATCTGAAGATATTTGATACTGCCCAGGCCAAAAGAGCTTGCCCTATAAGTGTGACTCCAAGCAGTCTCACATGAGTAGACTGGTGTTGGGAAGCAAAATGTAAAAGGGTGGCAGGCAGCCCCAAATGGCCACTTAATCCCTAAAGTCCAATTTTGAATCAATTCTCTTTGCAGTTAGTTATATGAACATCAACAATCTTTTCATAATTGGTTACATCCTTTTTGCACAGAGGAACATTTAGGGTAGTTATATGAACATCAACAATCTTTTCATAATTGGTTACATTCCTCTTTGCACAGAGGAACATTTAGGGTCAAATCCCTCCACTAGCTGGTGTACATTGACTGGATTCAGGGAATGACTGGAGGTGTAATTGGAGAGATGACATGGATAAAGTGGCATCTGAAGTTCAGGGTCATCATCATACAATGATGATCATTGAAGTGATTCAAGTATGACAGGTCTTTGTGGACAGCAAAATTTGTGTTTATTATGTAGCAGGCAATTTTCTTCCACGGACTGCAGTGGAGATGAAAGTCACCTTTTGGATTGGGCTTGAATGTATGAAGTTTAGCATCCATGAAAATATTAAACAGATCATTACCTTTCTGAAGTCCATGTAGCATGGCTATGAGACCCAGGAACAACAACTGCTATTATGGTCTCTGAAGCCTGTTACTGTTACTTTGCTCCTCTGGACACCTTATCAAAAGGAAATCAATTAGTGCTATTCCCCTCTCTCCTGTAGATTTTCAGATATTCTAAGGACTTATGGAGCTCAAAATAATAGCAAAATTTGATATCAGAATTTAATGAGTATTAGTTGGTACAAATTTTCTATACTAGAGAGTTTAAGTGTCCTATAAACTCATTAATTTTCTTAAGGTTTAAAATTTTTAATTTTTAATTTTTTGTTTGTTTTTTAGAAAGATTTATTTTTCATATTTAGAATATTCCCCCACCCCCCACAGAAGGCAATCTGTTAGTCTTTACATTATTTCCATGGTACACATTGATCTAAGTTGAATGTGATGAGAGGGAAATCACATCCTTATGGAAGAAAAATAAAATAAGAGCAAAATTGCATAATCAGATAACTTATTTTTTCTCAATTAAAGGTAATAGTCTTTGGTCTTTGTTCAAGCTCCACAGTTCTTTCTCTTGATATAGGGTATTCTCCATTGCAGATAGACCAAAATTGTTCCTGATTGTTACACTAATGGAATGAGCAAGCTGATCAAGGTTGATCATCACACCCATATTGCTGTTAGGGTGTACAATGTTTTTCTGGTTCTACTCATCTCACTGAGCATCAATCAGTTCATGCAAATCCTTACAGGCTTCCCTGAATTCTCATTCCTACTGGTTTCTAATAGAACAATAGTGTTCCATGGCATACCTATACCACATTTTGTGAAGCCATTCCCCAATTGAAGGACATTTACCACAGCACAAACAGGGCTACCATGAATACTTTAGTACAAGTCATATTTTTAACCCTTTTTCATAATCTCTTCAGAATATAGACCAAGAAGTGGTGTTGTTGGATCAAAGGGTATGCACATGTTTGTTGCCTTTTGGGTGTAATTCCAAATTGTTCTCCAAAAAGGTTGGATGAGTTCACAGCTCCATCAACAATGCATTAGTGTCCCAGATTTCCTAAATCCCTTCCAAAGTTGATCATTGTCCTTTCTGGTCATATTGGCCAGTCTGAGAGGTATGGGGTGGTATATGAGAGATGCTTTAATTTACATTTCTTTAATAAATAATGAATTGGAGCACTTTTTCATATGACTATGGATTGCTTTGATTTCCTCAGTTGTAAATTGCCTTGCCATATCTTTTGATCATCTGTCAATTGGGGAACTGCTTGTTTCTTGGAAAATCTGAATCAGTTCTCTATATATTTTGGAAATGAGTCCTTTGTCAGAAATACTAATTGTAAAAATTGTTTCCCAATTTACTACAGTGGGTTTTGTCTGTGCAAAAGCTTTTTAATTTAATGTAATCAAAATAATCTAGCTTCTTTTTAATGATGTTCTCCATCTTTTCCTTGGTCATAAACTGTTTGCCTTTCCATAGACCTGACAGGTATACTACTCTTTGATCTTTGAGTTTGTTAATAATATTGGTTTTTATGTCTAAATCCTATATCCATTTTGATCTTATCTTGATATAAGATGTGCAGTGTTGGTCTTATCTAAGTTTCTTCCATAGGAACTTCCAATTTTCCCAACACCTTTTATGGAAGAGAGAGTTTTTATCCAAATACCTGGGATTCTTTGGGATTATCAAACAGTAGATTACTATAATCATTTTGTGCTATTGCACCTAGTCTATTCCACTGAACCACCACTCTATTTCTCAGCCAATACCAGATACTTTTGATGACTGATACTTTATAATATAATTTTAGAACTGGTAAGGCTAAGCCACTTTCTTGTGCACTTCTTTCCTTTTGATTGAGTTACTGGCAATTCTTGACTTTTTTATTTCTCCACATGAATTTACTTATAATTTTTTCTAAATCATTAAATTAATTTTTTGGAATTTTGATTGGTAGGGCACTAAACAGGTAGTTTTTTGGAAGAATTGTCATTTTTATTATATTATCTCAACCTATTCATGAGCAGTTGATGTTTGCTCATTTATTTAAGTCTGATTTATTAGTGTGAGAAGTATTTTGCAATTGTTTTCAAAAAGGTTTTTGAGTCTGCCTTGGCAGATAGACTTCCAGGTATTTTATATTGTCTGAAGTTACTTTGCTCTTTCTAGCTCTTTCTGCTGCATCTTGCTAGTCATATATAGAAATATTGAGTATTTATGAGGGTTTATTTTAAATCCTGTGACATTGCTAAAGTTGCTAATTATTTCTAGTAGTTTTTAGATGATTTTTTGTGATTCTCTAGGTAGACCAGCATGTCATCTGTAAAGAGTGAGAATTTAATCTCTTCCTTCCCAATTCTAATTTATTCAATTTATTTTTCTTCTTTTATTACTGAAGCTAACATTTCTAATACAATTTTGAATAGTAGTGGTGACAATAGGTATCCTTTTTTCACCCCTGATCTTATTGGGAATGCCTCTAGCCTATCACCACTACATATTGTGCTTGCTGATGGTTTCAGATAGATACTGCTTAATATTCTAAGGAGCAATCCATTTATTCCTACACTCTTTAATGTTTTTAGTAGGAATGGGTGCTATATTTTGTCAAAAGATGATTTTTTAGCAGCTACTAATATAATTCTGTGTTTTCTGATAGGTTTGTTATTGATATAATTAATTATACTAACAATTCTAATATTGAACAAACCCTGCATTCCTGGAGCAAATACTACTTGGTCATAGTGTATTATCCTCGTGATAACTTGCAATCATTTTGCTAAGATTTTGTTTAAGATTTTTGCATCTATATTCATCAAGGAGATATGTCTATAATTTTCTTTCTGTATTTTAACTCTTCCTGATTTGGATATCAGTATCATATTGGTGTTGTAGAAGGAGTTAGGCAGAGGTCTGTCTTCACTTATTTTTCCAAAGAGTTTATTTAGAATTGGAACTAATTGTTCCATAAATGTTTGATAGAATTCACTTGTGAATCCATCTGACCCTGGAGATTTTTCTTAGGGAATTCAATAATGGCTTTTCTGAGATGAGGTTATTTAGGTATTTAATTTCCTCTTCATTTAACCTGGGCAACTTATATTTTTGTAAATATTGATCCATTTCATTAGATTGTCAAATTTATTGGCATATGGAGAAATAAAAAGTCAAGAATTTCCAGGAATTCAATTTAATTTCCTACTCATTTGTAGTGAGTTTAACTTTTTCATTTATGATACTAGGAATTTCGTTTTCTTCTTTCTTTTTTTAATTAAATTGACAAGAAGTTTATCATTTTATTGGTTCTTTCATAAAACCAACTAAGGTTTTGTTTATTAGGTCAATAATTTTCTTGATTTTGATTTTATTAGTTTCTCCTTTAATTTTTAGAATTTTTAATTTGGTAATTAATTGGAGATTTTAATTTGTTCTTTCTCTAATTTTTTAATTGCATATTTAGTTCATTAATTTCTCTAATTTATCCATGTAATCATTTAAAGATATATTGTATCCCCTGAAAGCTGCCTTGAGTGAGTCCCATAGGATTTGGTATGTTGTTTCATTATCAACATTATCTAGGATGAACTAATTAATTCTTTCTATAATTTGTTGTTTGATGAACTCATTTTTTAAAATGAGACTATATTGTTTTGAATTAGTTTTGGATCCGTATCTCCTTAGCCCAAATGGCATACAGTTTTTATTGCGTTATGATCTGAGAAAGATGTATTCACTATGTCTGCCTTTCTGCAATTGATTATTAGGTTTCTATGCCTTAGTACATGGTCAATTTTTGTGTAAGTGCCATTTACTTCTGCAAAAAAGCATATTCCATTCAATTTGATCTAGAAGTCTATCATAACTAGGTTTTCTAACAATCTATTTACCTCCTTAACTTCCTTCTTGTTGATTTTATGATTCAACTTATCTAAATCTGAGAGTGGGAGGTTGAGGTTTCCCACTAGAAGAGTTTTGTTGTCTATGTCTTCCTGCAGCTCCCTCAACTTCTCTAAAAATTTGGATGCTATACCATTGAGTGCATACATATATAGTATTTTAATTTCTTTTTTGTCTATGGTACCTCTTAGGAGGATATAGTTTCTTTCTCATCTCCTTAAAGTCAATCTACTTTTGAAGCTACTTTGTCTGAGATGAGGATTGCTACCCTGTTTAAAATTTTTAATTATTCCAATCAAAATTGTACATATTATCTGTTATGACTTCTCTCTTTTGTGAGGTTGAGAATTCTTGCCTTACTTTAAATTCCTTTTTGGTGTGACCTTTTTCATTTTATCACAAAACAATTTTGACCTTATGGTACCATATCATTTAAGATAAACTAGGCTACTGTTGTAGTTTGTTACTATCTGTTCTTTATCTAAATATATATGCTTAAACCATTTTTATTTATTCATTTGCTTTTTTATTAAGTTACAAAATAATTTTCATGACCACTGCATTGTACTATAGTTTGAAGTCTTTTATTGTTATCCTTTCTTTACTTCCATTTTTCTGATTAATTCCTTTTCATGTCACTTGTAACTTTAACACTTTGTTCTTCCAAATGAATTGTGTTTATTTTCCCAATTTCTAAAAGGATCACCTCTAATTCAATTGTTGAACAAGCATATTATGTATATATATATATATATATATATATTCACTAAACTAGTATTATCATTTATATTATACTATGTCTCAAATGTAAGCAGTATATCTTTCCAAATAATTGGCTTCTTTTGTTTTCTTAAATGGCATGTCATTCTATTTTTCAAATTTGATCTGTTGCACAATAACTTAATTTCTATACTTATACATATTACTTATTTTTAATATATTTTCTTTTTCATCATTATTTCCTAATTTATATTAGTTCTACCTAGATATACCTCCTATATTTGTGTTCCTAGCAAATGGGAATCTATTGTTACCTTTGTATTTGTGTTCTACTATTTAGCACATACTTTGGCACATCATATGTATGTTATAATTGCACTTTCATATATTCTTTAATTCAAATAGAGATAAATTTGCCTTATTTTGTTCATTGGTGATGCCTTTTTTTGGTTCTCTTGTCTTTTAGAGCTAATAGTTCTGGAAATATCTAAATTTGTTAAGTGAAAAGGGTTATTGCTTTAGCCTTGCTAGTCCTGGAAAAATGTTTACTTATATAAACATAGTAGCAATTGGTTTAAAATATTCTCTTTTTATTCACGTTAAAAGGAACTCTTCCATATCAAGGCATTTTTAGACTTTTTAAATTTAGAGAATGTAGTGTTTTATCATTTTTCTGAATCTTTTGAAATAATTCTGTATCTATTATCTTTTTAATTAAGTTATTAATTATGATATTTTCCTTGTAATGTTTTGCATTCCAGCTAAAAATGGTAGATGGAAAGCTTTTTTCTGAAAATATTTCTGAATTTCCTTATGATAATTTCAATTAAAAATTTACTTCAATTTTCCATATTTTAAAAAATGAATGAATGAAAAAATCATTTATTATATGTTGTTTACGTTGTTAGGTACCAGGGATGTATTATTCTATTCCATAACCATTATGGCCCAACCATTGTTTTTATATACATTATACTAAATATAAGTAAGGAGTATATTATTTATATGTGTGTGTGATGATTTCTGAAAAAGTATATTCTGAGTTAATTATATGTTGCTTGCAATCTTATCATTGTTGATTTTTTCTAAATGTGAGGGATTTTTGTCTTTTTTATTTCCTCTGGTGTCATTGACTACCCCTAGCAAATTTCTTACTCCACACTATAGATATATATATATATATATCTCCAGGCAATTTTCAGATTCCTCAGATTTTTCACTTGGAAAGGTTTCTGTAAGTCACAATGCTGCAATTCAAAATAGATTATCTCACAAATACAGTTTTACACAATAGGAGTTTTTTTTCCTTTGAAGCTCAACTTTTTGTGGAGATTCACAAATAGCATTTAATCAGTTTAAAATGATATACTTGTATTTATGGCTTAGAGTTTTCCTTAAACTCATATACATATATATATATATATATATATATATATATACACATCAGGATAGAAGTGAGCATATAGAATTATATTTAGTATGATTTAACATTTCCAAGTATTCTGAAGTTCTAGCCTTATTCATATCTTCCCTTTCTATCCAGCAGCAAACATGATTGTTAAGTCATACTTTCTCCAGAATCATCACATTCTGGGAATGTATTTGGGTATGTTTTGAAAGATATATTTAAGATAAAACTGAGGATGATTTGGCATTTCTTGATAAATTTTTGAGAATACAATTCAGAGATGAATGTTTGTCATTTGTTTTTATCTTTCATTGTTAAAATTGTAAATATAGGTAACAAAATTCTAGTTATTTAATTTTCAACATTTGAAAATAGAAATTACTTTCGCTTTCTTAAGGTGGCCTAAGTAATAGCTGTTTTATCTAATATCTCAACATAATTCCATGCATAAGTTCTCAAAACTACAAACACCAACCCTTATTTTCACTGCATATTTCCTTCTCTAGGTCTCAACCAAGTTATTGCTTCACAATGTTAAAAAAAAACTTTGATAAAACTGATTGATAGAATCAGTTGTATGCAACATTGATTTTGATCCAGAAATCAAATAAACAATTTTCTTTATTTTAACTACTTTATAATAATAAAATTATTATTTGAAAGGCAAATATTAAAAAATAAGATAGATTATAATGAATGGCAGTTATCATTGTAAAATTCATTTTCCTTTATTTGTTAGTCAATCTCAATAACAGTATATGAATTGAGACAATAAAATAATGAATTATTTACTTTTTTCCTCCACAAACACTTTCCAGCAAATAACACACTAGAACCTTTGAAATAGCTTCTTGCTCAAAACATTTTGGTATTTATCTTTTCTTTCACAGTCACTTCTAGAGCCAGATTAAGAGATTGACTAAAAATCCCATTGTTTTATAGTTAAAGGATACTGTCTATTTACTACTATCTACTGCTTTCTCTGTTCATCTTTCTTTATTCTACTTAGTTTTACAGTCTTCCTCCTCTTCCCCACCAATGTACAGTCAATAAAATGAATGAAGTTTTAATTTTTATATAATTTGTAGATATTAAATGTTTTAAAAGAGAAAAGTGTTGTAATAGCTATCAGATAACAATGCCAGAACGCAAAATATATTTCAGCAAGGTACGAGCCTAATGTATTCAAATAAATTATTACAAAATTAAATATTAAGTCTTAAACAGGTTAAAAGAAATACACTAAAACTACTTAGAGTGGTAGAACTAGGCAATAATAATGTGGAAAGGTCCAGGGAGGGAGAGAAGGTTTAGTGTACTATAAGCTCAATGTGACTCAAAAGCACAGGAAGCAAAGTATTCCAATGGAAAATGTACTAAATTCAGAGTTAAGTAGATTTAGTTTTGAAGTTCACTACTACCACTTATTTCAAGTAGCCTCTTAAGCAACTCACTTCAATGCTTGTCTTCAGTTATATTCCCTTTAAAAAGGGATTAGGTGCATTAAATAATACCTTGTACTTACATAGTGCTTTCAAGTTTACAAAGTACTTTACAAATACTATCTTTTTATCTTCACAACTTGCCTGAGAGAATTATGCTCATTTTATAGATGTGGAAATGAACACAGACAAAGGAATCATCCTGTTTCATGTATTTAAGGCACAATCTAGACACAATATTTTTCTAACTTCAGGTTCATCTTCACTCACTGCTAAATATAAGGTAGAATATTTATTTTTCTTTTTTTCTCCTGCTCCAAATTTTATTCCAATGACATATTAGTAAAAAAAAAAAATTAACATGATGTTTGATTATTACGAGAAAATTAGTGTCCAGGATCGAGGGATAATAATGTTATTGTTGTACTCCAGTCTCATTAGAAAGTACTTAGAGTCTCACATTCAATTCAGTTAAATTAAATTACACTTGACAAATATTTACATCCCATTATTGTTTCAGTTGAATTATTTCATTAAAGGATTATTGTATTGATTATATCTGCTCTAGCTAGGGGCACTTTCCCATTTGCCACTGCCTCAAGAAACAGCACATCTCTATAAGATCTTCAACTCCTTCATATTTTGTTCTGTTGTTTTATTTCTACTTATTCCTTACCAAATCCCAATATGAACTTCAATTATAATAAACCTCACTAACTCTTAATCACATGGTTTTTGTTGATTGAATCTGAAGGAAGTAACACAAGTGATATGACTGGGACAGCAAATAAATATTGTCTATCATCAATCATTTGGGCCCTTATTGCAGCTTGGCAATCTACACTAAAGATTTTCTATCTCACTTACTAAAGTGATTGTTTTAGTTCTGTTCTCTCTTCAGGTTTTTATTTTTCCCATTACTCTATTCCAAAATTTATATAATCTGACTTTCAATCTCATCATTCAACTGAAAGTAAATTCTCCAAAGGTTCTTATTAAAATCTAAAATTACCATCCAATTCTCATATTTCTTGAACTCTTGTATCATTTAACAGTGTGTTCCACCTTCAATTCCTCAAATCTTTCTTCCTTTTTTGAAAGATTTTATTTATTTTGAGTTTTACAAATTTTCTCCCAATCTTGCTTCCCTCCCCCCATCCCACACAGAAGGCAGTCTGTTAGTCTTTACATTGGTTCCATATTATACATTGATCTCCACTGAATGTGATGACAGAGAAATCATATCCTTAAGGAAGAAAAATAAAGCATGAGATAGTAAAAATACATAATAACATAACTTTTTCTTTCTAATTTGGCAGTAATAGTATTTGGTGTTTTTTCAAAGTCCATAATTGTTTCTCTGGATATAGATGGTATTCTCCATTGGAGATAGCTCAAAATTGTGCCTGGTTGTTGCACTGAAGGAATGAGCAAGTCCATCAAGGTTGATCATCACCCCTTGTTGCTGTTAGGGTGTTTTCCTGGTTCTGCTCAACTCGATCAGCATCAGTTCATGCAAATTCTTCAAGGCTTCCCTGAATTCCCATCCCTCCTGGTTTCTAAAAGAACAATAGTGTTCCATGAAATACATATACCATAATTTGTTAATCCATTCCCCAAATGAAGGACGTTCACTTAATTTCCAATTTTTGTCATCACAAACAGGGCTGCAATAAATATTTTTGTACAAGTAACGTTTTTACCCTTTTTCATAATTTCTTCAGCAGTGATATTGCTGGATCAAAGGGTATACAAATTTTTGTTGCTCTTTGGGCATAATCCCAAATTGCTCTCCAGAAAGATTGGATGAATTCACAGATCCACCAACAATATATTAGTGTCCGAGATTTCCCACATGCCTTCCAAAATTGATCGTTGTCCTTTCTGGTCATATTGGCCAGTCTGAGAGGTGTGAGATGGTATCTCAGAAATGCTTTAATCTGAATTTCTCTAATAAGTAATGATTTGGAGAAATTTTTCATATGACTATGTATTACTTTGATTCCCTTAGCTGTAAATTGCTTTTGCATATCCATTGACCATTTATCAATTGGGGATTAACTTGTTTTTTTTTAATTTGACTCAGTTTTCTGTATATTTTACAAATGAGTCTTTTGTCAGAAATACTAGTTGCAAAAATGTTTCCCAATTTACTACATTTCTTTTGATGTTTGTTACTGTGGTTTTGTCTGTACAATAACTTTTTAATTTAATGTAATCAGAATTATCTAGTTTGTTTTGAATGATGATTTCTATCTCTTCCTTGGTCATAAACTGTTTCCCTTTCCATAGATGTGACAGGTAAACTAGTCCTTGATCTTCTAGTTTGCTTAGAATATAGGTTTTTATGTCTAAATCCTGTATCCATTAGATCTTATCTTGGTATAGGTTGTGAGGTGTTGGTCTAATCTAAATTTCTTCCATACGAACGTTCAATTTTCCCCACAGTTTTTATTGAAGTGACTCTTTGGGTTTATCAAACAACAGATTACTAAAATCATTTCCTGCTATTGCATCTGCTGTATTCCACTGAACCATGATTCAGTTTCTTAGGCAATACCAGTCAGTTTTGAGGAGTGATGCTTTATAATATAATTTTAGATCTGGTAAGGCTAAGCCACATTCTTTTGTACTTTTTTTTTCCATTGAATCCCTGAAATCTTGACTTTTGATTTCACCATATAAATTTCCTTACAACTTTTTCTAACTCATTAAAGTAATTTTTTGGAATTTTTATTGGTAGGGCGCTTAACAAGTTTAGTTTTGGTAAAATTGTCATTTTTATTATATTAGCTCAACCTATCCAGGAACAGTTGATGTTTGCCCAGGTATTTAAATCTGATCTATTTGCATGAGAAGAGTTTTGTAATTGTTTTCAAAAAGTTTTTGAGTCTGCATTGGAAGGTAGACTCCCAGGTATTTTATTTTGTCTGAAGTTACTTGGAATGGGACTTCTTTTTCCAGTTCTTTCCGCTGTATCTCACTAGTCATATAGAAATGTTGAGGATTTCAGAATGTTTATTTTATATCCTACTACTTTGCTAAAGTTGCTAATTAATTCTAGTAGTTTTTTAGATGACTTTTGGGGATTCTCTAGGTATACCATCATGTTATCTGCAAAGAGTGAGAGTTTTGTTTCCTCCATCCCTATTCAAATTCTTTCAATTTCTTTTTCTTCTCTTATTGCAAAGGGTAACATTTCTATTATGCTATTGAATAGTAGTGGTGATAATGTGCATCCTTGCTTCACCCCTGAATTTATTTGGAATGCCTCAAACCTATCCCCATTGAATATAATGCTTGTTAATGGTTTCAGATAGATATTGCTTATCATCCTGAGGAAGAATCCATTTATTCTTATACTCTCTAATGTTTTTATAAGGAATGGGTATTGTATTTTGTCAAAAGCTTTTACAGCTTCTATTGATATGATCATGTTTTATGATAGGTATGTTACTGATATATGTATATATATTATATATATACATATATATATATATTATATATATATATGTTATACTAACACTTTTCCTAATATTGAAATAACCCTGCATTACTGGGACAACTCCTACTTGATCATAAATGTATTATCTTAGTAATAACATGTTGAAATCACTTTGCTAAGTTTTTATTTAAGACTTTTGCATCTATATTCATCAAGAGGATAGGTCTATAATTTTCCTTTTCCTGTTTTAACTCTATCTGGTTTAGATATCAGGACCATATTAGTGTCATGGAAAGAGTCAGGCAGAGTTCCATCTTCACCTATTTTTTCCAGAGTTTATATAGAATTGGAACTAATTGTTTCTTAAATGTTTGATAAAATTCACTTGTGAATCCATCTGGCCATGGAGCTTTTTCTTAGGGAGTTCAATAATGGCTTGTTGTGTTAGGGTTATTTAGGTTTTTAATTTTCTCTTCATTTAATCTGGGCAATTTATATTTTTGTGCATATTCATCCATTTCACTTAGATTGTCAAATGTATTGGCCTAAAGTTGGGCAAAATAATCCTGAATTATTACTTTAATTTTTTTCCTCAATGGTGGTGAGGTCACCTTTTCATTTATGATGTTAGAAATTTGGTTTTCTTCTTCCTTTTTTTAAATCAAATTGACCAGAGGTCTATCAATTTTATTGGCTTTTTTCATAAAACCAGATTTTGGTTTTATTTCTTAGTTCAGTAGTTTTCTTGCTTTTTTTGATTTTATTAATTTCTCCTTTAATTTTTAGAATATCTAATTTGATATTTAATTGGGGGTTTTTAATTTGTTCTTTCTCTGTTTTTTAGTTGTATATTTAGTTCATTGATATCTTCTTTCTCTAATTTATTCATGTAAGCATTTAAAGATCTAATATGGCCCCTGACAGTCACCTTGAATGAGTCCCATAAGTTTTGGTATATTTTATCATCATTGTCATTATCTAGGATGAAATAATTAATTCTTTCTATAATTTGTTGCTTGATCCACTCATTCTTTAAAATGAGGTTATTGAGTTTCCAATTTGTACTGGGTCTATATCTCCCTGGCCCAGTAATGCATGTGATTTTTTTCCCATTATGATCTGAGAAAGATGCATTCTCTATATCCACCTTTCTGCAATTGATCATTAGGTTTTTATGTCCTAGTACATGGTCAGTTTTTGTGTAAGTGCCATGTACTGCAGGAAAAAAAATATATTCCTTTCTGTCCCCTATCAATTTCCTCCATAGGTTTATCATATCCAGGTTTTCTAACAATCTATTTACCTCCTTAACTTCCTTCTTATTTATTTTATGATTCAATTTATCTAAATCTGAGAGCAGGAGGTTGAGGTCTCCCACTAGTAGAGTTTTGCTGTCTATGTCTTTCTGTAGATATTGTCCTCTAAGAATTTGGGTGCTGTCCCATTGGGTGCATAGATATTTAGTATTGAAATTACTTTATAGTACCATTTAGGAGGATATAGTTTCCTTCTGTATCTCTTTTAAGGCTATCTATTTTTGCAGGTGCTTTGTCTGAGATGATGATTTCTCATCCCTGCTTTTTTCACTTCAGCTGAAGCAAATATTTTGCTCCAATGTTTTACCTTTACTCTATATGTATCTCTCTGCTGCAAATCAGTTTCTTGTAAGCAGCATATCATAGGATTTTGGTTTTTAATACACTCTGCTATCCACTCACATTTTAAGGGAGAGTTCATCCCATTCACATTCAAAGTTATAATTACTAACTCTTTATTGCCCTCCATGCTATCTTCCTTCTTTTTGTATTTTTGCCCCTTTTCCCTTTATCCATATTTCCCGGTGTTTCTGAATACCATTACCTTCACCTCAAAACTTTATTCTACACAGAGTTGTTACTTGAGACTATGAAATCTCAAAGAGAAGGTGTACAAAGCAAATAGGAGAGGGGTTAAAATAGAACACTAGCAAACACCCTTTCTAAAAAGGCAGGAGATTTATAATAATGCATCAAAGACACTTGTAAAACATAGAGTAGATATATTTTCCTTCTCAATCAAAATAGAGTTAGAAATAATGGATGTCAAGTTAAGAAAGATATATAATAATTTTATTTAAGGGAAACTTTTGTAATAATTAAACCTGGACAAAAATGGAATAATTGCTTCAGGATTCCGAGAATTTCCCATTACTGAAAGGTCTAAAATAGGAAGTGAGTGACTAAATAGCTAGGATGTTGGAGAAGCAATTATTTTCCATCTCTTTAGTGGTTTAGAGATCTTCTGGGGGGTCTTTTCTAAATATATAATTCTATCATCTTGGAGGATGAAGGTAAGTGAAGTAAAGCATTATATAAATTTTATGAAGAAACTGACTAAATAAGTATATATCTGTCTGACTCTCATTAGTACCATAAGTGAGTGCAATTGCCTGAGTGTTGTATTTACAAATTACCAGAAGTAGGATCAAAGCCAAGGGCTATCTCTATTATTATTAAACAAAAATGACTTCAACAGACCACATTGTGTTGCAATTTGGTGTAATCAAGTAGAATGCTGACTAGTCATTTCATTTTTTTCTTTTCAAATATTTTGCTTCTTATTACTTTTGAAACACAGTAAGATAAATGATTAAAATCTCAACTCTTTCTTTCCAATTATCCAAGTTTATTTTTGCCTTTCATACTCACAGTCTATAATAAAAAAAATGTCTTTAATTTCCTTTGTTTTCCTCTTACATTATTTGAAAGATGGGAAGAGTAATTTGTATTTTCTAATATACCAGGAGAAATGAAACAAAGGTTATGAGAATTCAGCTTTTTCCCTCCATTGACTGAACTTCCAATTTTTGATATCTACTGAGATTATTTTGTATAGTTTGATTTTCATCATCAAAATTACCAGTTTTCTGCTCTGACACTATTATATAAATCAAACATTAGGGCTGTTCTAACTCAGTTTATTTGAATTTGCTTCAATTTTTGTTTTGTTTTTGCCACATCTAATTTAATTACATAGTTGTATAGGTTTTTATCTTCATTTATTTTTATCACACCCTTCATAGAACTCTTTTTAATGAAGAAAATATTCCCTTGATAATAGTGAACTTTTTTTTTAATAAACAAAGACTTAGAAACAAACATCACTCATGAATTTGTGACTTCAATTTTGTCACAAAATGAATTGCAAATCAGAAGTTAAAACTGAAATCATAGATTTTGTGATATTTTACAATCCCCTTGTTTTATAGTTGAATAACTGACACCCACTAGAGTTATGGTAGTTTATAGGTAGTAAATGGCAGAGAACAGATCTGAATTCAGGTTCTCTGTATCAAATCCAGTGATCATTCTTGTTTATACATCATGAAAGAATGTGGATATCATTAATCCTGTTTAATCAAGTGTACAAAATAAATTATTCAGAATCATATTGGGTCCTGAGAACTCTGAATATGAGGTTCAGTAGGTACTAGATACTTTCTTATCTTGTTAGTTAGCATGGGTCAGTGGCCTAAAATACAAATTCCATTTTTGATTGAAGTTTAAAAGTTTAGTATACATCTTTGAGTTCACATTGATTTATCTATTTTATTACATATGAATCTGAACTAAGATAAAAAAAGGATATATAATAATTTTTTGTGGTAGAAAGGGTTCTATGAAATCTATGAGATTACTAGTATTGAACTAGCTTATATAGAGGATAGAGAACTGGGTCTGGATTCAGGAATATTTGAGTTCAAATTATCATTCATTTACTAGTTACATCATACTGGGTAATTCACTTAACTATTCATCTGATTTCCTGATCAGTAAAATGGAAATAATAATTGTACCTACCTGGAAGGGTTGTTGGAAAGATAAACTGAGATAATATTTCCAAAAAATTTGGGACAGTATCTGATAAACAATGAGCACTACAAAAATTTCCTCTCCTTCCTTCAAGACTCACTGTCACTCTAATCACAGAGATCCCAAGTGAAACTACAATATAGATAATTTTTTTCTAAATAAAATGAACTTTTCCCCATGTCACTGTTCTCAGGTTTGTTCATTTCTTAACTGGGTAGTAGTTATTAATAATTACCTAGCTGTGTGGCCTTGGGCAAGCCACTTAACCCCCACTGCCTTGATAAAACTAAAAATAAAAAATCACAAATATAGATTCTAAAATACAGCAGGAAAATTTTATTTAAAAGACTTATGTGGTAGTGTGCAGTTACTGCATAAGGCAGTTTGTAAAATGAAAATTTAGTTAGTCCTAGATCAAGTTATAGTGTGCTTTGGCAAAAGAAACAAAAATACAAAAACCACCTGATTAGAAATCATAGACATTTACTGGGAGCAACAAGAGATTTTAGAGGAAATCTAATTTACTTTACCCTTGACATTCTAAAATTTTCTTGTGCCCTTCTGGAAATAGGGTCATGTGTGTGATCTCTGCTGTAGGTGAAACTAAAACTGATGGATTGCCTTAACTTGATCATTCTGAGATGTAGTGTGATAATACCAACACCAATTAGATTAAGCAACCAAGACTGTGAGGAAAAAAATGATCAGGTTACCCAATGAATGTCAAACAAGTCCAACAAGAAAATGGAGCAAGTCAAACCTTTTATATATAATGCATCACAGGATTGTATTCATGAGTGAGAAATACACTTCCACCCTAGGTAAAATGGATGTGTGTATGTTTGAACATAAATTTACATGCATATATATATATATATATATATATATATATATATATATATATGCGCGTTGTGTATTTATGTGTACATTTATGTATGTATGTTTGTACATTCTTGTTCCTTGATCAAATAAGTATTTAAAAACCCTAAATTTTTCATTTCAAATTTTTTTATACATTTCATTTATAATGATTACATTTTAGCAAATCATTGTGAACTCTGAATTTGTAGTGATTAAATCATTGCACCTTGGGAGACTTCTGTTAGGTACCTGTGAGCCTCTGGTTGTAACATTTACTTTAACTTTTTCTAGTCTCAGATCAGTGAATTCTCTCTTCATTTTTCTGAATGTACCATATTGTCAATTTATTAACAATGAAATCACATAGCAAGCACTCATAACTTATTCCTGAATGAAGCTTATTTAATACATGTATTCTGGGTTTTTTCGCCTACAAAGACATCCCAGCCTTATTTTACTTCAGATCACTTATTAGAGATTCAGCACCATGCTTGGGGCCTATTATTAACAATAAAAAATAGAATGCAAAAAAAAAAGACCTTTTATATAGTATGAGAACCAAAACAAAAAGGCAGGTCTACTTGTTCAACCACAGTTGCAAAGCTTTTCAGTGAGTAAGTCAAATTTTTCACCACTCTTCATTTGTTCAGAAATAATCAGGAAAACATCATAAGTTTTAATTTTTAAAGATACAAATAAATTTTAGAAAGTAGACTAACACAAAAGCTACAAATAATGAGAAATTATTGTACTTCTACTATTATTTATAGTAGTATTTTCAAAATTATAATGTCACCTGCACATGAAAATGTATTTAATAAATAAGTAAAAGCTTAAGGAATTTAACATTTTTAATGCATTTATTTCAATTAAATCCTGGAAAAATATATAATCTATACTTTAACCCTTCATAAGGGCTGTCTTCCTTTTTACTTGTTAATCAGTTTGCATGAAATATATACCAATTCATACTGAAAGTTTATTTGCAACTATGTATGTGACTGGATTTTCATTGTTTTCTGATTAGTTTGTGGCTTGCCCTGCTGTGAATAAAGTGTAAATACTATGTGTTTGAAAATAGAACTAGCTGTCAAATAATTAACTTTATTAAATGATGCAGAGAATTATGAGAATTATGAATGTAGCAGAAAGAAATTCTGTAATTTTCCATTGCTGTTATAATCTCATTGATACCACTATTATTTGCCCCTCAGATGTAAACTGAGTCTTGTTGTTGCATCCTGTCTCCCATTTTCCCCTTCACCTAACCTTGGCCATAGACCTGGCATGACAGGAAATGACATGTTGAATATGAGGGCCACACACCTTGGGGTAGAATGGATCAATACATGGCTTGCCTTTGGAAGAAACCTGGCCCAAAGTACCAGACCATTCCCCAAGTGCCAGCCCTTGCCCAACCTTACCTCTATCTTCTTCCTTGCAGGATGTCTGTATCTCTCCTTCCTAGGCGATGTGCTCCCATGCTAGGCCATCCCTGGTGGTCCAACATGGACCCCCATGCCACATTGCCAAAATAGGGCAAGCCTCAGGGCTGCCTGCTGTTCTCTCTCTCCTCTTCTCCCTCTCCCATTCTTTTTCTCTCCTCTCTCCCTCTTGTCCTCTCTCTCTTCCTCTTTTCCTCTCTTTCTCTCTTCTCACTTCTCACTTCTCTCTTCTCTCTTCTCTCTTCTCTCTCCTCTCTCTCTCTCTCTCTCTCTCCCACTCATACTTGTCCAGGACAGTACTCTTTCTCTTGCCCAGTCAGCTCTTCCTGACTGTCTTGCTTCTTCTTTTTATCTACCTGTCTCTGTCTCAGTTTCTGTCTACCAGGCAAACATACCTAGCCTTTGTTATTCACCTGGTCCTAAAGTTCTTGTTGACCCTTCAGGAGGAAAAGTTTTTTAACCTGTTTATATATTTCATAATAAAACTCTGAGTTTTTTAATATCCCAGAGAGAGCTCGAATTCTTTCACCTTTTCAGTGACCACAGATCTTCTTCTACCTGCAACACTATAACCAGAAAATATATGATTCTTCTTTAAAATATGGCAACCAACATTCATCACTCACTAATTTCAATTAAATTTAATTAAATAAATGGTTATTAATCATCTATTATGTGCAAAGCAAAACATAATAATAACTTCTCAATGAAAAAGTTAACTAGATAGCTATTAACTGATTAATTCAAAATATATACTGAGTACAAAATAAGTTCAGAATGAAAGAATTCTACTTTTACTCAGTACTTACTACTAGGATGATCAGAAAGGATCATGTGTAAAAAAAATCCTAGAGCTAGGAGGTTAGAGATCTTACTGTATCCATTTATTTTATGATTTTAGGTAAGTTTACCCTCTCTGGGTCTCTGTTTTCACATCTAATAAATGACAGAAAATACTTATTACCAGCAACTGTACTATGGTGGATTTCAAGTCAGAAGACTAGAGTTTGAATCTTAGATCTGTTACTCAGTTATTATATGAATAGCCTTAGTTAGCTTTGGTCTGAGTTTTCAATCTCAAATATTTTTTTCTAAATAATTGGAGTAGGGGATTCTGAGAAGTAGAAGGGAATGCTAGAAAGATGACAGTATAGATCAGAAAATTCCAAGCTTTTCAGATTTCCTCCACTAAGAAGTCCAAAAAACACCTTAGGTAGAGCAACAAAAACAAAAACAACCAGAGAATATCTGAACATCCTGGAACCAAGGTTATTGCCAGCTGAGAGAAGTACAAATACCTTCAGGCTAACTCCTTTAAACATCAAGAGGCAAGCTCTGGAGCAGCTGGGTTGGGAGGTAATCTTCCCCTCATCTACAGGAATTTTCACCTCATGCAAAGTGTGGGAAAATGATGTCTAAGAAGAGGAATAGAGGAAATCTTTGCTGATAAGGGATGTCAGGATCAGTTGTGAAGGTGCAATGCTTTCCTGGACAAGAAGAAAACAGAATAGAACTGATGGATGCAAAGACAGTGACATGGAGACTCTGCTGGTTGTAGATACTTTGAATAGCATTGTGTTCCCAGTCTTGATTCCAGGCCAGAGGGAGAACTGAAGATTATAGCCACTGGAGAGTTCTCCAAGAATATGAACATTTCTAGCACAGTATGCTGAGGGTCCCCAGCTGTGGTTTAAAGGGTGGCAATGGAATGCAGAGATTGGACCCAAAACAAAGCTGTTGAGATTAGAGATACCACCCCACATAGTAGAACTAGAGGTGAATGTAACAATAAACTGCTAAAAACAAACAAAGAAATTTACAAAAAAAAAAAAACAAAACTTAAAAATGAATAGGAAAAAAAAAGCCCAACCATAAACAGTTACTATGGGAATAGAGAAGTCTGGGGTTTGTCTTCAAAGGAATATGCAGAAGCCAAAAATAGCCTCTCACTCCAATAAGTATTGTCAAATGGTTACTTACTCAAAAAGAATTTATAAAGGAACTCAAAAAAGACTAAAAATCAAAAGTGAGACTGAAGAAAAATTTAAAAAGAAAATAACGGGGAGGCTAGGTGGCATAGTGGATAAAGTACCGGCCTTGGAGTCAGGAGTACCTGGGTTCAATTCCAGTCTCAGACACTTAATATTTACCTAGCTGTGTGGCCTTGGGCAAGCCACTTTAACCCCATTTGCCTTGCAAAAACCTAAAAAAAAACAACAACAAAAAAAAAGAAAATAAGTTTAAAAGAATCAAGAAAATTATGAAAAAGATAGTAAACCAAATGGAAAAGAAGATCCAAAACATTAAGGAAGAAAATGATTCTTTGAAAATTAAAATTGGGCAAGTGAAAGCCAGTGAGTTTGTAAGAGAGCTATAAATAATGGAGTAAACTATAAAGAATGAAAAATAGTAGAGAAGATGAAACACCTCACAAAAGAAATAGCAGATTTGGAGAACAAATCAAGCAGAGAAAACATAGCAATTATTGGACTGCATGAAAGCTACAATAAAATAGAAAGAATCTTGATATAATAATAAAAGAAAATTGTTCTAAATTTAGATTTAGATTAGAACAAGAGGGGAAAATAGAAATTAAAAAAAATGCATAGAGCCCCACCTGAAAGGGATCCTAGAATAACAACAAACAGGAATAGCAATAGCTGAATTCCAGGTTTATAAAACTTTTCACACAAAAAGCCCAAGAGATAAAGAATAGATATATTATGATCCCATTTTTCCAGAAGAAACTCAAAGATATTGCATAATATCCACTGTCACTTAGAAAGTAGAACTCATCTCATTTCCAAACTCATGTACTTTCAGTGTCATAAAGTTTATCTAAAAGCAGAAATTGTTTTCCCTTCCTCAGACACTTAAGTAACTAGGACTCCATTGAAAGAGCTTTAGACCTGGACTTATGGAAGGTCTGAGTTCAAATCTGGACTCAGACATTCTCTAGTTCAGTGATCTTGGGAAAGTCACTAATCTGTTTGTCTCCACTGCTTTAACTGCAAAATGAGAGCAATAAGAGCACATCTTTTCCCAAGGTTGTTTTAAGGATCAAGGAAATAAACATTAAAAGCACAGGATCTATCACATATCAATTTGATAGATTTTCCATATCTCAGTTAAGAAAAACAATGAGGAAATTACTCAAATTATCAATTCAAACATATGCTGTTTGACCTAGGTAGTTTCTGCCAAGCCTCAGAACAGTAATTCTGTGTTATGAGTTTGCTATTTTTCTGATATTTTTAGGGTCATGTTATAACTGTAACTAAGAAGGATATGATTTTAAAGAAATTGAGCCCTGAGTATTTCTATTTGTGAAGTCCTTTTTTTTTTCTGTCAAGTCTGTCATCAATGATGAGAATTTTCCTTTGATCCTTCCTGGTGCAGAGATATACTAGAAAGATATATATATTCAAGCATCAGCTCTGTCAATTATGGTCTTTAGAACCTTGAGCAATGCATTAATTCTTCTAATCCTCAATTTATTCTTCTTTAAAACTATTATTTTATACTTATAGTATTTACCTCTTTAGGTTGCTATAAAGATTAAATATACTCAAGTATCTATAGAGTTCTTTGTCAGTCTTTTGTCTTAGGGACCCTCTATCCTTGTCACATGAATTGAAGTAAAATAGAGGTGCATCTTATGCAAAGTCATCAGTCTCTCTATCTGTTCTAGAGTCAACAAAGACCTGTGGCAAAACAGAAGTCACAATCACCAGTAATGGAGTCAAGAAGACCTGAGTTCTAATGTAGTCTAGGACATTTAACGTATGACCTTGGACAAATCACTTAACCTTGATGCTTCAGTTCATCATCCATAAGGAAATGGCAAACTGTTCTGGTATCATTGCCAAGAAAACACCAAATGGGATCACAAAGAGTTGACAAGACTGAAACAACTCAACAAACTCAATAATTTTATAAGCATATAATTAATGGTTATTTAAATGAATGACTGACTAAACTCAATGAGTCTTGATACATGCAGTTAATGTTTTTCTTAGTTCTATTCTAGGTTTGTGTCTTCTTCCTCTAATTTTTACGAACATTCCCTTTCTATTCTGTTGCTTCTTGTTCCAGTTAAGCAATATTTTTCTTTAGAAGTACGGGAAGAAATTACAGTATCCCTTTTGCTACTACTGTATTCAATAAAACAACTTCCATCAACTCCCCAGAAAATGCCTAAAATAACTCAAATAATCAAATTTTTTTCATTTCCCAATAAGCCTAAACCATTTTATATTCTCATTCCTGTCATCTGACCAGGATGTGCTTAGATTCTTTAGAAGGCTCTCAGGCACAAAGGGATTCTTTGATTCTTCAAGCATCTCATTCTGCATTTAATTTATGTATGTGTTCAATGCATTACACAATTATCTGACTTTCTCCTTTTTTTCATGCTATGAATATGTAATTTGGACAAGTCATCCCATCTGAAACATTTTCTCCTCACCTAATGCAAAGAATTTGTACTCAGAGAGCTCTTAGTTCCTTTCTGCCTTTAATAGCTTATAGGTGTGATTATGTATGTGAAAATGGCATGGTCTGATCTAGACTCTAAGTTCCCAGGAAATGCTTTGCTAAAGTTAATATCCTTTTATACAATGTACTCTCTGAAACTTAACAAGTACTTTCTGATGATTTTCCATTTCTTTTGCTCATCATTGTTAATCCTAGAACCTAATCAAACATTTTATTTACCAAGTTGCCGGGTTTTTATTTACAACGCCGGCTTCTTAATGCTAGTCCGTCCTCTTACTCACCAGTCCAACGCGTGGTGAGTCTTCGGGGTACCTCCGGCCCCCACTCTTTGATGGGGGAAGAACCAGACAGAGCGCCTGAGGTGGGTAATGAGTCTTTATTCTTCTGTGATCACATTCCCGCTCCCTCCCCACCTCTCAGCAGACACTTTTATCCCCCCTGTCCTCCCTCCCATGAACTCTTAAACAATGAGGGGCCGAGTTCTGTAACATTCCTTTATAAGGGGATTATTTTATCCCTTCTGTCCTCCCTCCCATGAACTCTTAAACAATGAGGGGCCGAGTTCTGTAACATTCCTTTATAAGGGGATTATGTTTCCCCCGCTAAGCGACCACCAAGTCTCTTCCCCCCGCCCCCAACATCTCCCCCTTTCTGTTTTACAAGGTTATCACTTGGTGTGACCTTAAGCGGTGCTGAGGTTAGCCTTAAGCGGTGTCATTTCTACTGGCCTCTGATAGCCGGGGGCGAGGAACCCTGTCTTAGGTCATCTCCTTCAACCCAGGACCTTGCCCGTCCTAGGCGCCCGACACCCTCAGGGCCTGTCTTAGGTGGCTGGGTGAGGAGAAGTTGCCCGTCTTGGGGTTTACCTCGTCTTACCCCTAGGTGTCACATGTCATGCATGGCGGCTAGCCAGACTTGGGGATCCGCCGGGGGCGAGGAACCCTGTCTTAGGTCATCTCCTTCAACCCAGGACCTTGCCCGTCCTAGGCGCCCGACACCCTCAGGGCCTGTCTTAGGTGGCTGGGTGAGGAGAAGTTGCCCGTCTTGGGGTTTACCTCGTCTTACCCCTAGGTGTCACATGTCATGCATGGCGGCTAGCCAGACTTGGGGATCCGCCGGGGGCGAGGAACCCTGTCTTAGGTCATCTCCTTCAACCCAGGACCTTGCCTGTCTTAGGTGGCTGGGTCAGGAGAAGTTGCCCGTCTTAGGGTTTACCTCGTCTTACCCCTAGGTGTCACACGTCATGCATGGCGGCTAGCCAGACTTGGGGATCCTCCCCCGTCTCCATGGCCATGAAGGCTTTCTGAGTAAGAAGCATATAGCCCCTCTGTCGCCTAGCTAGGCGGCAGAAACAGACAACAAGTAGGGTGATTCCCAGAATCAGCGTCCTTGTTCACCCTCAAGGGGGTATCCTCCCGCCATCTGGCAATCCCTCCATGGTATGGGATCCTCGATGTTTTCCCCTGTGGCCACACATGAGGGGCCCCACCGAGGCAGAAGGGAGCCCCATCGATGTATTGGTCACTAGCAGGCGAGGGTAGATCGGGGAGTTCCGTGCTACCAGAAGGGGAGAGGGAATAACTCGGAGTATTCCCCATGTCGGATTTCCTTCAGATGGAGCACCTCCAAGGATCCCTACGATGATCAGAAGGCCTGAAAAAGAAAGAAATTCCTCTCACCCCGTAGGGTTGGGCATTAATCAAGGTCTCTTATCTTGTAAACAGGGAGCCATCTTTCTGGCTCTTCTATCTTATCCTCGGGATGAAATGACAGGTGGCCCTGTCTTCTGTTCTTTACCGTTACAGGGCCATGCCAACCTCCCTCTTCATCTCTCCACATGACTTTAGAGCCTGGTAGGGCCTTGGTGGGAGAGGGCAGGAGCGTTGGTTCTTTCTTAGCATGTCCTTTTGGGGAGAAAAATCTCTGAGCAGAGTATCCATGTAAAGCTGGCACAGGGTGGGGCTATTGGCCATTCCCTGAGGTAGGACGGTGAACTGATAACGTTTACTGGGGGCTTGGAAATTGATCGCGGGGAGGGAAAAGGCAAATTTTTCTTTGTCCTCCGGGTGGAGGGGAATGCTATAGAAGCAGTCTTTAACATCAATCACTATAATAGTCCACCCTTGCGGGACTGCAGTGGGCATAGGGAGACCAGGTTGGAGGGTCCCCATGGGTACCATGTTGGCATTTACTGCCCGAAGATCAATCAACATTCTCCAACTCCCCCCTTTCTTTTTTATGACAAAGACGGGGGAGTTATACGGGCTAAGGGACGGTTCCACTTTGTTCTCGTGCAGGAGGGTCATTACTATGTCTGTGAGGGCGATGAGCTTTTCTTTTGTCAGGGGCCACTGCTCAACCCAAATAGGTTTCTTATTAATCCATGTTATTCTGGGGGAAAAGCTCATCTCTAGAGTGGCCCCAATTAATTTCCCCGCAGGCTATCAGGGGTGGCAAGTGTCAGGTTAAGCTGGCTCAAGATATCTCTACCCCATAATGCATAAGGGAGGTCGGGTAGGCACAGTGGGGTGAAGAGTCCAGATTCTTCCAAAGCTGACCACCGTAGGGCGTGTGCTGCTTTCATGGCAGATCTATTGCCCCCCACCCCCGTCACTGCTTGAGGGCTCTGTAGGAGTGGCCACTCGCGCCTCCACTGTCCCCTATTTATGACAGAGCAATCGGCTCCAGTGTCAATTATCCCTTCGAGCTTCTGATTTTCCACCGTGACGGTTAACAGTGGTCGCCCAGAGCTGACCGGGTGGACCCAGTTCACATGAGCGGGAGGGGTCCGCAAGGGCAGCGCCTTTCCTACCTCTTGGCCCTGTTTTACCAAGGTGGGAAAGGGGTGGGGGTTTGTGACCCTTACGGATGTGGGACTTCCGGGACCAAAAATGACCTGGGTATGGGTGACTAAGTCCACACATCTCTCAGCCCCTGTGATGAGCGCTGGGAAAATATTTAGCTCAATGGGAATCATCGAGGTTTCCCAAGGCCCGATCTCTCTCTGCTGTGTCCCTTCTCTATAGTCAACCCTCACGGGGATAGTCACAGTAATGGGGCCGCTGTCTTCGAGCACGGGGGGGGGGGCCCCGCGGCCGGGCCCCTCCCTTTCCCTTTTCCCGACTTCCCTTTGGATCGGCAGAACCTGGCTATGTGACCTGGCTTTCCACAGGAATAACAGGTCGGAACTGAAGTGGAGGGGGGCCGCTGCCTGCACTGTGCTTTGAGGTGCCCTGGCTTTCCGCACCCAAAACAGGTGGGTCTCACCTGCATACCGTGAAGGGCGGTCAGGAGGCTATCCTCCCGGTTCTCCATGGCAGTCACTAAGGCTTGAATTGAATCCTCGCTGGGCATGTCCAGCAATTTGTCAACAATTTCTTCTAATGAAGCGTCGGGGGGAAGGCTGCTAATGGCTGCGATCCCTTTGGGGCGAAGACCCTCTTTAATCAATTGTCTCATAAGTAGATCAGATCCCGGGGTGTCTCCCATTATACGAGTCACTGTCTCTTTAACCTCGTTCACAAATGAGAGGGGTGTCTGATCTGCTCTCTGCTTCAGCCCAACCAACTTCTGTGTGGCTCTCCCCCCTTTCATGGCTCCAATCTTATCCCAAGCTGCAACATGTGTTTCTTTAACAGTCTCTAGCTCAAACTGGCCATACTGGGCCTGAACAGCAGGGTCAGTATAGGCTCCAGTTCCACACAGGAGGTCAATGGCTAAATCCAGGGGAGTATAACCCCGGGATTTTGCCAGCTTAGAGGCCTCTCTGCGGGCCTGAGCCTTAAAAGCTAAATATAAGGAGGCATCTAGGCACGCGGCTGCAATTTCGTCAAAGTCAGCAGGGGTCCAAGGGTGCGTAGCAAAGAGGTTTTGCATCAGTCTTTTTACATAAGGGGAGTTTGGGCCGTATTTAGTCACGGCCTCCTTAAGTTCCTTAAGCATCTTAAAAGGGACAGGGCGGTAGTCTCGGGCTCCGGTAAGGGGGTCCGTAAATACCGGGTAGAGGCCCCAGTCATCCCAGTCCACCTCCTCCCCTTTCTCTATTGCTATGGAGGCACTCGCGGCAAGTAGGCCGGATGGGCGGAGCCCTTGAGGGGATCTCTGAAGGGCGGACAAGGAACACGGGGGATTTTTTGCCTCTGTTTCCTGGCTGGGCCGCCAAGCCTGGGGCGCGGCAGCTGTCCAATCAGCGCGGACTCCTCCCTCCTCGTCAGCAGCCTCCCGGTCCCACCTACTCACGCTCCTCTTCCTGCCACCCCTGAGGGCTGTTTGCACCCCTCCCTTCCCGCGCTCGGAAACTTCCGGCCCTGAATCTTCTCCCTGGGGGCCCCTTGTTCCCCCATTGTTTCTTCTAAGTTCCTCCCACGGATACAGGGGAGGGGGTGGCCTTCCCTCTTCCTCTGAGCCCTCTGAATCCGATCCCGCCAACGAGCTACCCACCTGAGTGCTGATTGTTCCTGCCAAAGTCACCTTCTGGGGATGCAGGGCTGCATCCACTATCTTATACACTGTAAAATCCTTGGGGGTCAGTTTTCCCGGGCAGGTGTCATCATAGGAGGCCATCTGCTGCCCTACCACCTTCCATTTATCTGGTTGGATCCCACTATGTTGCACCCAAGGGCAGATGTTCCAGATATTCTCAACAAAAGCACGGCACGTCTTGATAGGTAATTTACGGCCATGCTTAGCGCAGAGTTTATAAAGCTGCACTGCAACGGCCTCTTTTTCCTCCGGCTCAAAGGCGGGAATACTATTCCGGCCCCCCATGCTGTCTACTAGCCGAGGCTGCAATCCTAACAGGTGGCAGAACTGGAAAGTTCCCGTTCGGCAAAAGAGAAGGAGGAAGCAGGGCACAATCAGACAGGCCAGCACGGCAAGGAGCGTGATTAGAGTAGAAGGAGAAAGGGGAGAGAAAGAAAGCATAGTCAACACAATAGGGATATGTCCCTCAGGCAATATCTGAGAGTAAACGCCCTCTCCTTCCTCCCGGTCAGAAACGACCGAGGCTGTCTGGAGAATCCGACCAGCGGATTCAGACGTTCCCTAGCAAAATCAGGTCCCGGGTTTCGGCACCACTTGCCGGGTTTTTATTTACAACGCTGGCTTCTTAATGCTAGTCCGTCCTCTTACTCACCAGTCCAACGCATGGTGAGTCTTCGGGGTACCTCCGGCCCCCACTCTTTGATGGGGGAAGAACCAGACAGAGCGCCTGAGGTGGGTAATGAGTCTTTATTCTTCTGTGATCACATTCCCACTCCCTCCCCACCTCTCAGCAGACACTTTTATCCCCCCTGTCCTCCCTCCCATGAACTCTTAAACAATGAGGGGCCGAGTTCTGTAACATTCCTTTATAAGGGGATTATTTTATCCCTTCTGTCCTCCCTCCCATGAACTCTTAAACAATGAGGGGCCGAGTTCTGTAACATTCCTTTATAAGGGGATTATGTTTCCCCCGCTAAGCGACCACCAAGCCTCTTCCCCCCGCCCCCAACACCAAGTCTTCTCTTTGCTTTATTTTAGTAAATGCTAATTATCTCTTACCCACTAATAGAAAATTATGTGCTTATTATGAATGAATTGTCTATTTTCTTTGCCCTCTTCAGTGATGAACTACTAGCTTTTTCATCTGACAAAATGTTACTACATATATATATATATATATATATATACACAAGTCAAAATTATGCATTGAAAAATAATTTCTATAACTGAAAAACTATTCATCACACGAAATTGTTAAGATAGCATTAAGACCTGAAGAAAATTTCAAACATATTTTTGACAAGAGAGCACAGAAATAAAAGACATTTCAAATAAGTTTGTTATAAAAATTTAAGCATATGGAGTCATGCTTGTTTTAAGATCGAGTAATCTCAAGTATTAAAGAGATATATTGTCTTTCTTCTTTGATATGACATTAAAATAATTCAATAGAAGTTAGTTTACAGTTGTGGTTTAAGTTGCAAGTCTTGATAGTGAAAAATATAAGGTAAAAACCTTAAAGTGCTAGATATTTCAGTGCAGAGATTTTAGCTAGATTTTAGCTCTCATATATATATTGCCCTTAAGGTAAAAACCTAGATGTTTCTTATGTCAGTATTTTCTTTAAGTGCCTTAGTAGGAAATAAATGCTTTCAGTTCTTCAATCTGCTTCCTAAATAAGAGAGGAAGTAGTTTGAAGAGTTCCTTGGACTTTTAGTTATAAGAGGCAGTCTCTGAAAGGGTATTAATTTTTAAGCTCCTAAAACGCTATCAACTGTCTTCGTGTGCTTAAAATATAATCTGAAGGAAAAAAAGCAAAGCAAAATGAGTTTTGTGGTGAGTTCAGATTTTAAAGGGACATGTACAATAGATGATGAAGATACAAATTAGAAATTAGAAATGAAAAATGAGAGATGAATATGAAAGAATTATGTAAGGAAAGGCAAAGTCTTATATAGATTTATTTTTAATGCTTCAAAGAAACAAAAAGAAATTTATTGAAATTATATGTTTAGAAAAAAATGGATCAAGTATGGGTACAATTTATTTAAAGAAGATGGAACAAGGTGACCAGGAGAAATTCGGAGAGCTTTCAACTCATATTTTCCTTTCAACTTTCAAACTCTCCCAACTTTCTCCTCCTGATGCAACAACACCAACAAAATGTCCAGTTGATGTATTTTTTTTTTCATCTTTAAACACTTAGGTAGTATATAGAGATGCCTGTGACATAGGAGTGAGAGCCAGCCCTGAGAGCAAATGACAGTAGCAGGAGATCTTAAAAGTGATCACAAAAGCAGCTACAGTAGCAGGAACAGTTGTTCAGAGCTGGTAAGGGGTTTGGACTAGTCAGAAAGAGAATATAAGAGACATTTTAGCAGCACTGGTTGCAACTGGCATTCATTGGCAACTCAATTGCCTATGTACATTTCTGTATCACAGTTGCATAGATTATTTGTGGTCAATCACAAAGGAGCAGGGATTTGATGACAGTTCCAGGTTCAAGAGAAGTCCAGAACCCAGACCAGGAGAAGAGTTACCAAACTTCTCCTGAAATAATAAAACCTTGAAGAAACAGAAAACTTGCAGACCCTCAGAATTAGCTCTGAAAAACAGAAGCATAATAAAACTTAAATATTGAGACAGTGACCCTACACTCCCAAGTTGAGCAGAGTTCAACTTGAACATAAAGTCAAAAGTCAAGAAATAGACTATAAAAATGGACAAATATATATATATATATATATATATATATATACTCACTATTAAAAGTTACAATGGTAGCAGGGAAGAACAAGAAACAAACTCAGAATATGACAACAATGTGAAAATATCTACATACAAAGTCACAAAGATAAAATTCTAATTAAATGTAAACCCAAGAAGAATTCTTAGAAGAGTAAAAGAAAGAGATGAGTGGTAGATGAAAACTGAAGAAAGAAATGAGAATGATTAAAGAAAATTGTAAAAATGATTTGATTTAAAAAAGACAAAATACTGAAGAAAATAACTGAAGAAAAATCTTATAAAGCAGAATAGGTCACATGGAAAGAGAGGTACAAAAGTTCACTAAGGAAAATGATTGCTTAAAAAATAGCAAGAGGAAGCTAATTCAAATAGATATCAAGAATCAATAAATCAAAGTAAAAAATAATGAAACATAGAAAAAATGTGAACTATATCATAAGAAAAGTAATCTAGAAAATAGGTCAAGGAAAAATAATTTAAGAATTATTGGACTACATTAAAGGCAAGGAAAATTGCCCCAATAACTTTAATGAAGGAAGTAAAACAGAAATTTAAACAATTCACCAATCACTTCCCAATATGGATCTTAAAATGAAAACTCCCAGTGATATTACAACCAATTTCCAGACAAACTAGGATGAAAAGAAATTATCACAATTAGCCAGAAAGAAAAAAAAAAGTGCAGATATCATATAACTATAATTTGTATGACTAAAGTTTTAGCAGCTTTGGACTATTATATGCCAGAAGGTAATAAAGCTTATATAGCAACCAAGTATATTTGCCCCAGGAGAGTTAAGTATTGTCATTCAGAGAAAAGAAAATTGATAAGAGGAAACTTAAGGAAGGGAGAGGTAAAAAAATAAATAGAGGGCAGCCAGGTAGTATAGAACACCAGTCCTAGAATTAGGAGGACCTGAGTTCAAATCTAACATCAAACACTTAATAACTGCCTAGGTGAGTGACCTTGGGCAAGTGACTTCACCCCATCACCTTGCAAAAAACAAAATAATGAAAAATAGACTTTTGGGGAGGATCCAGATAAAAAGAAATAAATAAGGATAAATAGAAGAAAAATAGGAAAAAAATGCACAGTAATCAAAATTGAATGAAAATAGGATGTGTTTACCCATAAAACAGAAGCAGACAGCTGAATGGATTAGAAATCAGAATTCAAAAATAGATCCAGGAGAGATATGAATTATTGATCTATTTGAAAGTCACACTCAGAAAAAGCCTTAAAAATATCTTTCAGGAAATTATCAAGGAAAACTGCCCACCCTAATATCCCAGATCTGTGGATCCATAGATCACCCTTAGAAAGAGATTCTAAAATAAAAACTCCAGGAAATATTGTAGCCAAATTTCAGAATTAATCACCTAAAAAACAAAATTCTGCAAATTGCCAAAAACAGAGCTAATTTAAATACCAGGAAATCACAGTTAGGATTATACAGTATTTAGCAACTTCAAAATAAAGGATCAGAGAGCATGGAAAATAATATCCCGTACTCTACAAAGTCAAGCATACTCTTTCAGGAGAAAAGAAGAACTTTCAACAAAATGGAGAATCTTCAAACTTACCTGATTAAAAAAATGAACTGAGCAGAAAATTTGATTATCAAATACCAGATGCAAGAGATGCAAATAAAGGTTTAAAGAGAAAGGAAAATAATGTTAATAAGACTTAACGGTCCACATCCTTTAAATGGAAGAAAATACTTGGAAATCTTGAGAATTTTATTTCTCTTAGGAGAGATGAAAGGAACATAAGTAGACTGAGGGTGTCAGGATAAATTGTGAATGATGTTACAATGGTTTAGTTCATAACAGTTGTGTTTCTGTTTGAACAGATGAATGGAATATACTTGGGCAGAAACTGTGGGTACACATTTATCATGGTATAATGATGTTTTTGGCTTTTGAGAACTGTGCTTCTATCAGAACAACTGGAAGGAGTATACTTTGATAGAGTGCATACAAGACAGGTTTTAAAAAATTAAGACATAAACAAAAGAATTATACAAGGAGAAGAAGAGGGAACCATTTCAGGATAAATAGCACCACCTGAAGAGGCAAAAAAGATTTATTACAATGGAGGGAAAGGAAGGAGAGTGTGAATACTTAGTAAATCTTATTCTCAACAGTTTTGGTTCAAAGATGGAATAACTTACATTCCCAATTGAGTTTAGAAATTTATGCTACTCAGCTAAACATGTTATGGTACATAAATACCATGGAATACGATTGCTCTGTAAGAAATCATAAATGGTCAGACTCTAGAGAAGCTTGGAATGACTTATGGGATCTGATGCTGTGTGAAGGAAGTAGAACCAAGAGAACAAAGTATTGTGAGATGAATAAACTTGATGGAAGCAACTCCTCCCAGTAGTTCAGAGAAATTGGACAACTGTATTAGGCCAGCTATGGACTATGCTATTCCTATCCAGAGGAAGAAAAGCAAAACAAAACCAAACAGACACACACAAAAAAAAAATCCCAACCTTCTAGAATCTGATGAACATTTTATAAAAATTATCTCATATAACTCTTTCCCTTAATCCTAATTCTTTATACTGAAAATAATTAACACTAATTTGTAAACATGTTTATCAAAATATGTATCACACTGCTAACCTGACTGTTCATTGCTGAGAGTAGGGAGGGGGGGAAGAGAGGGTGGAAGGAAATTTTGTAACTTGAAAATATGTATGTTCAATTTGATACAAATGAATAAATTAATTTTAAAAAATTTAAGCTACTCTACAGGGCATGGGGGGAAAAGCAGATTGAAGGAGAAAGCAAATCAAAAACAAACACTGGAGGGGTAAGGGGAAAGGAAAAAATCATACAAACAGGGAGAAGATAGGATTGAGGGTAATATAAAGTTTTGCGAATAGGAAAGGAATGAACTCTCCCATAAAAGAAAAAAAAACAAATTATCAGTATCAAAAATGAAAAGTGTGAAGCAAAAGTAGATAGAAAAGAGGGTTTTAAAAAAACAGTCCTACAAGATATTATTTACAGGAAATGCATTTGAAGCAAAAATAAGGTCATAAGATAAAGGTAAAAAAATGGAGCAAATTATTAGCTTCAACCTGCTCTCAGACAAAGCAAAAGTAGAAATAGATCTCATTTAAAGGGATAAGGAAGGAAACAACATCCTTCTAAAAGGCAAGAAAGGCAATGAAATAATATCAATATTAAACATGTTATGTATGAAATGATATAATATTCTAATTCATAGAGAAGTTAAAATGTAATACTGGAAGATATAGGCAACAAAGTATTATTAGTAGGAGACTGCAAACTATCTTCAGAATAGATAAATCAATACACAAAATAAGAAAGAAGGAAGCTACGAATGTTATTAGCAGTTTAAAAATATTAGCTATGATAGACCTCTGGAGGAAACTGAATATATAATGTTGTCTCTGGAGTCCAAGGCACTACTAACAATTGTGATGATGTATTAAGGTACAATCAAATGAAGAAAAGCAGAAATTTTAAATGCAAGCTTTTCAGAGTATGATGCAAAAAAAAATTACAAGCAATAAAGGGACATTAAAAATAAAAGATAATTAGAAACTAAATAATTTTAAATAATTTAAATAACTAAATAATTTTAAAGAATCAAACAACAAATCATAGAAATAATCAACAATTTCATGCAAGATAATGACAAAGATGAAATATTAAATTAAAACTTGAAGGATGCAGCCAAAGTAGTTTTAGGGGAAATTCATGCTTACATAAATAAAGTTTACAAAAGAGGAGATCACTGGAAAGGACAGGCAATTATAAAAGGTAGATGAAGAATAAATTAAACATCAACAATTATATACTAAATTAGAAATTCTGAAACTTAATGTATATATTAATAAAATTGAAAGTAAGCAAACTAATAAACAAAACCAAGAGTTGGTTTAATGGAAAAAAAAATGAGAATAGATAAATCTTTGATTAATTTGATTAAAAGAAAGAAATAAAAAATTCAATTACCTGCATGAAAAAAATAAAAAGAGTGAAGCATCCACCAATCAGGAGCAAATTAAAATAATAAGTCAGAGCTATTTGGCCCAACTTCTGTCAACAAATCTGACACATAAGTAAAATGGATGAATATTTACAAAAATATAAACTGCCCAGAATAACAGAAGAAAAAATAAAATGCTGTCAGAAAAAAAATGAACAGGTCATCAATAAACTTCTTAAGAAATGAATGTTCAGGGTCAGATGGATTTACAAGTGAATTCTACCAAATATTTAAAAAATAAATAATTCCAATCATAAAAAGCTATTTGAAAAAAAATGGTGAAAAAGGAATTGTCAGCTTCCTTTTATGACACAAACATGTGTTGTTATCTAAACCAGGAAATGCCAAAACAGAATAAAGAGAATTATAGATTCATATCTCTAATTGATATTAATAAAAAAAATTTTAAATAAAATTTTAGCAAAGATATCACAGCAAGTTATTACTATGGCAATATACAATGATCAGGTAAGATTTAAAAGGTATACAAGAATCATCTAACATTAAGAAAACAATCAGCATAATTAGCAAAATTAACAGAAATCATGTGACTATCTCAATAAATATTGGAAAAACTGAAAAAACACTGCAGCTATTCCCATTAAAAAGACTTGAAAGTATAGGAACAAATGGAGTTTTACTTAAAATGACAAATAGTCTATCTAAAAACTATTAACAAACATTATATGCAATGGGGATGTTAGAAGCATTCCCATTAAGAATAGGAGTAAAACAAGAATGCTCATTATCACCACTAGTATTCTACAATGAATTAGAAATACTAAAGAAATGTAAGAAATTAGAATAGGCAATGAGCAAAAAAAAAAATAACTTTCATTCTTTGCAAATGATGTAATGGTGTGAGCCCTTAAAAATCAATTATAATTTATTCAACTAATTAACTTAAGTAATGTCACAAAGCATAAAAATAAATTCACATAAATAAGCAAAATTCCTATATATATGAAAAAGTCCAATAGCAAGAGAGAAAATTAGAATGTCCATTTCAAGAAATTATAGTCCACATGAAATACTAAGGAATTTACTTCCCAAGACAACCCAGAAAATTTATGAACACAATTCAAAACACTTAAAACACAAATAAATTCAGATTTAAACAATTGGAAAATATTAGTTGCTCATGGATAAGAAAATTAACACTTCTACCTAAATTAAGTCACTTATTTAGTATAATATCAATAATTGTGAAAAAATTATTTTATTGAATTAGAGGAATTAATAACAAAATTCATCGGGGGACAAAAAGGTCAAGAATATCAACAAACTTATTAAAAAAGTCTAAAACTATATTAAAAAAAATCTTGGTTCTGCTTGGAAAGAAAGAAGAAATCAATGTAATAGATTAGGTACAAAAGAAATAGTAGTAAATGATTCTAGTAATCTACTGTTTGATACACCCAAAGATTCTAGCTTTTGGGATAAGAACTTATACTATTTGATAAAAACTGCTGGAAAAATTGGAAAATTGTATGGCAAAGTCTACCCTATAGACCAAAATCACACAACATATACCAAGATTAGGTCAAAATGGGTGTGAGATTAAACATAAAGAGTAATATCATAAACCAATTAGGGGAACAAGGGATAATCTCTCTGTCAGATCTATGGAAAGGATAGAAGCTTATTACCAAGCAAGAGAAAGAGAACATTATCATTTGCAAAATAGATAATTTCAACTTCATTAATTTAAAAAGTTATTGAACAAAGTCAATGCAATTAAGCTTCTGAAAGCTGAGAAGGATTTTTTTTTACAATCCATGTTTCTGAGAAAGGTTTCATTTCTCAAATATATATAGAGAGAAGTAAGTCATATTTATCAGAATTCAAGTCATTCTCAAATTTATCAATAGTCAAAGGATATAAAGAAGCACTTTTCAGATGAAGAAATTACAACTATCTATGATTATATGAAAAAAATGTTCCAAATCTTTATTGACTAGAAAACTACAAATTAAAGCTCTGAGGCAACACTTCACATCTATCAGATCAACTAAAATGACAAAATTTAAGCACATTCTATATATACAAGACCCTGTTCTGAGTAGATATAAAAGAAAAACTATTATAGAAAATTTCTTTTTTTCTTAAGAGTTTAGAATCAAATGAATGAATTTAGCATATATGCTTGCTACATGTATTTAAAAGGTATTAAGAGAATATTCTGTGGAGATGAATTAAGATAGATTTGATGGAACATCTAGAAATTTATGATGCAGTTTTATGTGTCATGGTGCTGATGCAAGTCATAATGAAGCTACCATCGATAACCTCTGATAAGTCATAAAGAAGGGATAACTAGACAGAAGATTGACATAAGCAAATATCATGAAATTCAAGAAGTGGGAAGCATGAAGTCTTAAAATGACTCTAGTAAATCTAAGTATAGAACATCTCCCTTAATGATATATTTTAAAGGCAGGAAAAAATTATATTTATCCATTCCAGAAAAATATCACTTTGTATAGACCCCTCTCAAATTTTCTTCATCATATTTTATTTATTTATTTTAAAATAAAGTATAGTTCCTGACCATAAAGGGGAAAAAATCATGAAAAGTTTTTGCTGCCTGAAATCCAACAGGCTTTAACTAAGAATGCCATTTTAAATTAAATAAATCATGACAAAGTAAATTAATTTATTTTATTTATAGTTACTAGAATTTCAGAAAATTGAAATGTTGTGTATAGAAAATATTTTTATTTCAACAACTCATTATGTTAATCTTGAGAATTAGATTGACAAATGTGAAATGGTTGATGACATAATTAACAACATTGTATTAATTTTAACAATTATAGTATTTAGTGTATATATTAATTAATCAGTGATATCAAGAATAGTTTCAAGAAGTATTTTCACAATAGCTCAATTCAGAAATCTTGGCTCTTTTAATATTTTATTGTACATTTAATATTAATTATTTCAGGTTTTTCCCACACATGCATTTTCTACTGTCTCCTTAACCCTCCCAAAGATTTTCTAGAAGTATTTAGAAATTTAGAAAGAGGTTTTTTTAAATCAGAGGTTAGCACTTCATTTTGAATTTGAATGAGCCAGCAAAATGTCTCAGACACTAAATCTATACTAATGTCATTGTTTTTATAAGTGGGGGTTTGAGGGGTGAGAGAGGAATCTGGACAGTAAGTCCAGAAGATCCAATCATCTTCATTTATCTATGCTCACCTTCAAAGACAATCCTAAACAGTTCAAGATACTTTTATTTGTTTGATTGTTTAACTTTGTTTGATTGTGAGCATTTAAAAAAGAGATGTCTCAGTTTCCCTTAAAATGATGTTGCTAATTGTTTTAAAGAGAACAATAAAGTCATCTTCTCTTTTTGCTCCCCAAAAGTGAAACTTTTAAAAATTCTTCCACTTAATTTCAACTTTCTTATATGATTTCCTTTCCCTTCTAGCAAAAAAATATCTATATTGATAATTCAGTTTTTACAGTATTATATAACAAATTGTTTTTCATTGACCAAACATTTAATATTTAAAATATCAATAATTAAATTAATATTTGTATGTGATCTTAGAAGTGTACTTGTGTGTGTGTGTGTATGTATGTTTTCTTCTTGTCCCTATCTACCAACCTTTCTTTTTGCCTTCCATTATTATGAAGGCTATATAGGATTAAAGATAATTTTCTATTTTTCTTTGGGTTTTTGGTATTAAAACAGCTACATCAATTAAGCATTATGAGTTACTTATCAATCTGCTAGTGATGGACTTCTTTATACTTAGACATAAAAGTGGGTTTTGATTCTGTTAGACAGCAAATTTATATCTTTGTAATCATCCCCACATTTTGACCTGGACACTTCAGGCTAAAGAATGGATCAAATTCAAATCCTTTGAAACTAAAATCCTTTCTTTCTCAGTCTTCAGACACTGTTGACTTGCAGCTGAAACTTTCTTTGTGTATCTTCTATTTGAATTTGATTTCCTAGAAAGAATGGATTGTTTTGCATTTTATTGGTGGCTCAAATCTTTCCAAGTCAATCCAATAAACAATGCCTACAATGTGCTAGGCACTGTGTTAAGCATTGGGTGCATAATTATTTTTTTAAAAAAAGACAGTAATTGGGCACAATTTACAACCCAATGGAGATGGTAAAAAGAGAAAGGGAAGAAGGAAAATGGAAGAGTTGGAAGTGGAGATCAAGGTAGTATCTAGCATGGGGACATCATTTTTCCTTACAATTGAAGAATGGAAGAGCAATTGATACAGAGTAGAATGAGTCCCCCAAATCAGTTTCTTCTATCAAAAAAGAGACATTGGGACTGCTAGGTGGTGCAGTGAATAGAGCATCGGCCCTGGAGTCAGGAGTACCTGAGTTCAAATCCTGCCTCAAACACTTAATAATTATCTAGCAGTGTGGCCTAGGGCAAGCCATTTAACTCCATTTGCCTTGCAAAAACCTAAAAGAAAAAGAGAAACATTGGGAGGAGTTTACTACCTCCCCCCTCTAGCTCTCTAATCAGTGGAGAAAAAAAAGCTTAAGGAGATATCAGTCTAGGCTCTAGTAAACAATATTTGGATGAGATTATTGTGAAGAGTGTTAACCTGGGAGGGACAGCAGATGCAGAGTGTAGTGATCTCTGCACATATTAAGTGATTAATATGGGGTAGCTAGGTGGTGCAGTGAATAGAGCAATGATCCTGGAGTCAGGAGAACCTGAGTTCAAATTTGACCTCAGCCACTTAATTATTAGCTAGCTGTGTGGCCTTGGGTAAGTCACTTAACCCCATTTGTCTTGCAAAAACCTAAAAAAAATCTCTTTTAAGTGATTAATAAATGATTTTTTCCTTAATTGATTAATTCACAGAGTAACAGTACTATGTCTAATGCAAGACTCATGCTTCTCTAAGAAGCTTCTTAACTTGGGATACAAAGTCCTTTGAATATGCCCAAACACTTTCACAGGAGGTTACCCAGAATGTCTAGTTTTGTCATATAATGACATTCCATATATTCATCTCATAGAGTCGTGGCAATCACTCCTTAAGCAGAGGCAACATATCTCTTTTCAGTGGGAGTGAACTGATTACCTAATAATAAATTTCCCAATATTCTTAGCAAAGTTCATCTCTCTAGGAAGGTGGGAATATGCAAATAGATAGGTTTCTGACTAGAGATTTTGACTATCTCTGCACAGTGTTTAATAAGCTCCTTAACTCACATGTAATTCACCAAAAGAAAAGGAATAATCATTTATATTGCATTTATTATATGCCAGTAACTGTGCTAAGTGCTTTTTAAACATATTATCTTACTTGATTCTCACAAAAACTCTGAAACATAGGTGCTGTTAGGAAAATGAGATAAATAGAAGCAAGTGACTTGCTCAGCATTGCAAAGTTAGGTAACATCAAGATCAAATTTGAACTCAGGGCTTCTTGAGTTCATAGAAATGCCAATTCTGTATCCACTACACTACCAGCTGCCTCTAATGTTGTCTCTATTTTTTTGTCCTCTTTGCCAGAATGTATTTACTAGTAAAAGTTCCTGAGGCAGATTCAGTTTTCACACTGGGAACCAGCTACCTAAAATTTTATCTTCTTGTTTTTCTTAGCTCAAACTGTGATCATAATATATGCAGTAATATTGCAGATAAAAGTACTTAAGTATCTAATTTTGCATATTTGAGATTATATAATTTTAGCCTAAAATTAAAGGAGCAATGAAATATAGCAGTTCTGTTCAAGAAGGAGTCCCAGTAGGAATAATTAAAATCATTTAATAAAATCATTTTTAAAATCCAGTCACCAGAAATCCCTAGGCTTCTCCAAAACCAGGGCATAAATAAACTCTATTATTTGGGGGGGGGGGGGCAGCTAGGTGGTACAGTGAATAGAGCACTGGCCCTGGAGTCAGGAGTACCTGAATTCAAATGTGACCTCAGACACTTAATAATTACCTAGCTGTGTGGCCTTGGGCAACCCACTTAACCCCATTGCCTTGCAAAAATTAAAAAAAAAAAAACTCTATTATGGGACACCATAAAAAGTTCTATGATCAGGGCTTGATTATCTATAGTAATTAGGCCTGGGCATATAATGTCAACTAAATGCTTGGTCAAAGTTGCCATGCACAACACTGGATACTAGAGAATACTTCAATGTGATTGGCAATCTCCCTCTATCCCTCCCAAGGTTTTTAATGAACTGGCTTCAATTTACACATTGACTCCAAATCTATGAGTGCTATCAAGATTCTTATCTAGCTAAAAAAAGTGTGTGCATGTAGGGGATGGGGGAGTCCTTGTACTTGTTAACTAGAAAACTATGTGGATTCAAGCCTACATAGAAAACTTTCTTCATAGCATTAATGCTTCAATTGAGTTTAGACATTTTGGAAAGCAAATGTCTTTGCTTTTAACATCACAGAATCTAAAATACTCATTCACTAGCTTGTGTAATCTTGTTCCAATGCCAGCAGTAATCTCCAGCAGGAGGAAGGACCAAAGCCCAAAGTGTTACTTCCATCCATTCACAATCAACTAATCAATAATCATTTATTAAGAACTTACCAAAAGTAAAATAGCTACTGCCTTCACAAGGAGTATATATAGGAGTTCTCAATCATGAGCCAGAAAAGATCATTGTTCAGGATTTTTCACTTAGAGCAAAGCAAACCTGATAGATCCATCAGTATCCAGATGGTTGATGTGATACAGGAATTTATAAGATTCCATTTGTGTCTGAAAGACAAAGCCATTCAGGACCTGAAGCCTTCCACTGTCATCCCTGCTGAAGGTGAATGCAGCTATTCCCCCAGATCTCTAGCTCTTTCAAGTGCATGAATTTATTAACTTTTCTTCTTGTCCTTGTTATTACTAGTCAGATTCCAAGAAAGCTGACCTGTAGAACCTAAATGGCTAGATTCCCTAATTTCTACAAAGGAGGAAGAGAATGAAGAGGGGGTAAAGAGTTAATAAGTCCTCTGTCCCAGTATTCACATTCAAATTCATTTGTTTTTTAAATCCTCATACTTTAACTTCATCTGTAATCACTGAAATATTAATATTGGCTGTGTGTGTATGTCTGTGTGAGTGCATGTGTGTGTGCATGTGTGTTTAACTCACTGTTAGTAGGTGCTTAATTAATAGACTAAATTTAACCAGTTTGTTCAAGATCACACAAATAGTTACCGATGAGTGGTAGTGGACCAAAATTGAAATCTTTTAACTCACATTCCAAGTCTTTCTATTGTATTTAAATTGTTTTATCCCTTTAACTCTTCTCTTAATTTTTTACAGGGTATGAATTTGAGAGGGCAAAACAAACCTTTTCTCATGGGGTACATTATGAAAATTTGCAAATGATCCATTTAAATTTGATTAACATGTAATAATTTATTAGACATGAATTATTTGAGTACTAAAATAAGGAAAGTGAACTTTAAGTTTCACCAGAATAGAGAAGTCATGCCTTATTGAAACTTTATTTCTCCCCTAGCTTAGCCTAGTGCTTCACAGAGAGTAGGGAATAATTTTTTTCAATAAATAGTAAATCAGGATTTGTTAAAAAAATCTTTATATCTTTTTTAAGAAGGTTTCAAAAACTTATCTATCACTTTCTGCTCTTAAATAAAGAATAATCAGCAATATATGATTTTAGCAGATTTAATTCAAAGTATCAATTATTTATTAGATATCTACAATCTGCTAAGCACAGAGAATTGGCATGACATTTCAGAGAAAGAACATGCCTCAAGACCAGAGACATCTGAGCTCAACTCCCACTTGATGCTGTTTCACTGTACACAAGTCATTTATCCTCTCAGTGCTTTAGGCAACTTTTTAGGAAGAAAAGTTGCAGGGAAAGTTCCCAAATTCCCATAATAGTAAAGGGATTTTTCTTGACTGAGAGATAACTATACTAAAGAAACCATAGGTCTAGCTCCTATTTTTTATCCCAGTATACAGGACACTAAGGATACAAAGACAACAAAATCAAGACAGTTCCCTGATATAAGGAACTCAGAGCAAATATATTTTCCATGTCTAGAATATGAACATCTAATGATTGAGTGTGAATCATTAAAGAAAACACTTATGAATTGAAGAATAGGAGAGAAACAAGCCTCCCTTAGCTATTCATACAATGTTATTCAATTCAGACCCTAGCCCTCCTGGAGTTCTGGCATTGGCAGAACTCTTTAGTAGGTGTCATATTCTCTAACAAATGAACAAACAGGAATTAGTCATCAGTTTATGAGGAAAGCAGGGTATCACAGAAAAAGTTCTCATTATACCCCCTTCTAATATGCATGCATGCACACATGCATATATACACACACAAATTGCCAGGTTGCAATGTAAAAACACAACCTACATCAAACTCTTCCTGATATATCTAAATGACTAAGATTATCCATGGAAGAGAAACTCTTATATGGTATAGGGTCTTGTACTCTGGTTATGTGGAAATATAAAAGCTACGATACCTTCTATTGTTGAAGGAGAATTATTAGCGAATTATTGATCTGACAATTCCTACTCATCTGGCATTTTCTGTGAGTCTCTGATTTTCTGCCCATTGTTCAGTCATTTCTTGATACAGGGAATTATAGGCATAGGAAATATTGTATTTGGGGGCGGCTAGGTGGCATAGTGGATAAAGCACTGGCCTTGGAGTCAGGAGTACCTGGGTTCAAATCCGGTCTCAGACACTTAATAATTACCTAGCTGTGTGGCCTTGGGCAAGCCACTTAACCCCATTTGCCTTGCAAAAAAAAAAAACCTAAAAAAAAAAAAAGGAAATATTATATTTGGAAACAAATTTTGTCACCATTTTGCCCTACTAAAATCCTGTTCTCCTAACCTCTGTACTGTTAAAACACTTCCTCTTGACTTTCATTCTGCCCTTGACCATGCTCTCACTGGTAGGCCAAGCTAAATGATGCAGGCCTGACAATCATCTTAAGCCACAAGAAATGATGCATTGGACTTGAGGATCACATCCTTTGGAATAGGAAAGACTTGAAGGGCTTCCTTTATGGCATTCATATTGGAGAGTACCTGGAGGCAGGTGCTAAACCACTCCCCAAGTGCTACTCTTGTCCAGCCTACTATGGAAATATATTTAAATAAGACCTGGAAGAGAACTCTCTTTTGTCTTTTTACTACCTTCATAAATGATCTCTTTCTCTCCCCTCCACCCCAGGCCCCTGGAGAATTATAGATTCTACACCTTCCTCCCTTACTCTCAGGCAGCCTCACCTAAAACACTTTTTTTAGCCTGTCCTCAAGCTTAAGACTTCCACTCCATGTCCAGGTCCTCAGATTAAGCCCAGTCAGGTCTCCTGGCTGCTTCCCTTCCACTGTTTTCCTCAGGCAAGTCTCCTAAGTTTTAATCAGTGAATTTTGCAGGTTTATGAAATAAATCTTGAGCTATTTCAACTGGTATTGAATTTTTTCATTTCCATCAAAGCTCTCAATCTTTGTTGGCAACAGCAACTTCTCTGGCAACATTTTTACATGTGAATCCACTGTGATAATAGGAGCAACCTTAATGCCTTCCTCCCATCTTTACTCCTTTAGCAAATTTGTTGTTGCTTGTCTGACATCTTGGAAGAAGGCCATGATATCAAGGAAGTGATGCCATGACATGCATGTGAATTGGATTTGAGTGAGAGGGTGCTTATGCTAAGTTGTCAGTCTCACATTCTCCTCCAGAGCCATCCTGGTCCAGTGATCAGGATGGTTGGAGTAGCCCTGGATATGAAGCAATCAGGAGCACGCAGCTGGTAATTGTCAAGTGTGTGAGGCTGGATTTGAAATCAGTTTCTCCTGACTCCAGGGCTGGTGCTCTGTTCACTGCACCACTTAGCTGCCCAAGCATGTATCACTGCCAAGATGTATGCCTGATCTCAGTCACATCACCTTCCTGATCTCAGTCATGCCCCAGAATAGAAGGTAGACTACACTCCTAAAAAAAGCTTGGAAAAAAATGGTCTTTTTAAATTAAGATCTTTAACAAAATCACTTTGACTGAGGTAATGCCCATTCAGTGATTAGGCTAAATAAGAAATAAATTAAGTAAAGAATGATCTTTTTTACCTAATCAAAAAAATTTAATCTGGGAGAGGAAGAACCTCAAGGGTTTCTGGATAAACCAGAAATAATTGTCATACATTTACTCTGAGCCAATCAGCTAAATTATGCCCAAGTAGGTCTTGGGCTGGGACCTATTGTTGGTTAGTCAAGGAGAGCTAGAGTGTTTTGGGGTTGGTGAACCTCAAGATAATTTGTAAGGTTTCAGTGATTTTGATCAGAGCACCTACAAGTAATAGTATGGGGAGAGAAAAAGAGAGAAAGAGAGGGAGAGAAGGAGAGGGAGAGAGAAGAGAAGAAGAAGAAAAAGAAGAAGAAGAAGAAGAAGAGGAGGAGGAGGAGGAGGAAGAGGAGGAGATGGAGAAGGAGAAGGAGAAGAAGGAGAAGGAGAAGGAGAAGGAGAAGGAGAAGGAGAAGGAGAAGGAGAAGGAGAAGGAGAAGGAGAAGGAGAAGGAGAAGGAGAAGGGAGAAGGAGAAAGAAGGTGGAGGAGGAGGAGGAGGAGGAATAAGAGAAGAGAGGGAGAGTAAAGGAAATGTTTTGTCCAACTAGCCAACAGTGGGATTCCTACAATTCACCAATATTGTTGTTTGTCCTTCATTCTCAAAGAGGATCATGACATCAAGATTGCTGTTTCTGTTTTTTTGTGGTGGTACTTTGTGGTTTTGTTGGGGGGTTTTTTGAGGAACCAGTTGACTTAGGGATGTTAGTGGTATCTATGCTGATTTTCATTTCCATAGTAATTATATGTCAAACATTCAACAAGAACTCAATAAGTGCCCATAATATGACCACAATATGCCCATAATTATACAATTAAATACTAGTACCCTCTGTACTTCTGAGGCAGAGCTAAGATGGCAGCATGAGAGCTAACATGTTCCCAGAGCTTTTCCCTATCAAAGATAAATGAAGTATCTGCACTGACATTAAAGCTATAGATCCCAACAAGAAATAGAGAAGATCCAAAGAAGTTTTCAAACATCAATACTGTGAAGGATTTTCAGTGAAGGACTGTCTTTTTGGGAGAGAAGGGGAAGTAAAGTCCAATGAGATGGGAGAGTGGGAAAACCAGTGGGAGGCTGTTAGCCATAGTGCAGCCCAGATCCAGACAGTGTGACAACAGCACATGTCTCAGCAGCTGGAGACCAAGTCAGGAAGGAGAATCCCAACACCAAACAAAATCTGAACTTGAGGAGACCTGGGCAAAAGACAACACTGGGGTGGGAACAAATCACTACATAGTCAGAACCTGGAAACAAAGAAATAAATAAACCTATGCAAAGGCAAGACCTGGAGTGCATAGACAAACATCTTGGCCAACAATGAGCAATGGATCAGACCCCAGCCAGAACTGAAAAATCTTAGATCATTACTACCAGAAGACTGCCAGAATCTTAGATCTTTACCCCAGAAGCAGAACTCAAATAAAAAGATGAGCAAAAAGGCTAAAAGAATGCTCCACCTAGATAAAATTATTTTTCAGATGAAGATGACAAAAATGCCAGGTCAGAAGAAGAAATCAGTGAAAAAATACTCACAGGAGAAGTCTCAAAAGACTCTATGAATTGGACTCAAATACAAAAGCTCATAGAGGAGCTTAAAAAAGAATTTAAAAACTAAAGAAGAGAGGAAGAAGAAAGATAGAAAAAAACCCAAAATGGGAGCCATGCAGGAAAAGTATGAAAAATTGACCAAAGAAATCAACTCCTTTAAAAGTAAAAATAACCAATGGCAAAAAAAGAATGTAACTCTTCCGAAAATAAAATTGATCAACAGTAAAAGAAAACACAAAAGATCTTTGAAGAAAATAAAATCCTTCCGGCCAAGATGATGGAGAGAAGACAGACATTGTAATAGTGCTCTCTCTTTCCCCTCAGAAATAACAGGAGAGAAATCTATTAATAGAAATTCAATCAACAAAACCCAGAAAGAGAACCTAGGAGAAGATGACCTACCAAAAAGGTTTGTCTCAGGGGACCTTGGGTGAACCAGTAGACAAGAGCAGAGGATCAGCATGGGAGACAGCAGCTGGGGGAGGCCAGAGGGTCAGCCTCAGCCTTGGAGACTTCAGTGAGTGGCAGGTGTGAGATCCAGCTTTAGCTGCATAGTCTTTGAGCAGGGGGAAAAGAGCTACAGGAGGGTGAGTTCCAACACTGAGTCTCAGAGTGTGCCTGGAGAACAACCAGCTGGACCACTAAGTACCTGAGCTCCATACTTTCAGCAGAACCTTTTGTCCAGAACAAACAATAAACAACCCCCCCCCCACCCACCCACTCAGGGCAGAAGAGCTCAATCAACAGAAAGAGATTAATTCCCTCCCCCCCTCCAGGGCTCAGCCCAGTTTTCAAGGTCAACTCAGACCCTGCCGTGAAGGACCTCAAACAATCCAGAAAAGGCAACCAGCTCCCCCTACTGGCTCACCTTTGGAATTGCTAAGCCAAGTGAATAAATCCTCAAGGATTCTCAAAAGCAAACCTCAGAGCCAGCCCCTCCCCCCCAACACAAGATGTAAAAAGGCCAGAGAAAGAAAAGGCAGGCCCATGGAGAAACACTTAGGAGAGACAGATCCTAACCCAGAGAGATCTAGCACTGCTGAGGAGAATATGAATTGATCTCCAACCCAGAAAGATTTCCTTGAAGAAATCAGGAAGGAGTTTAAAAATCAATTGCAGGGCCAGCTAGGTGGTGCAGTGTATAAAGCACCAGCCCTGGAGTGAGGAGTACCTGGGTTCAAATCTGGTCTCAGACACTTAATTACCTAGCTGTGTGTCCTTGGGCAAGCCACCCCGTTTGCCTTGCAAAAACATAAAAAAAAAAAAAAAAGAATACATGGATCCTCTTTGGAAAGAGATCCTAAAATGAAAACACTGAGGACTAAGGAAGGTTGTGGCCAAATTCCAGCACTATCAGATAAAAGAAAAATCCTGCAAGCAGCCAGAAAGAAAAAAAAATTAAATACCAGGGAGACATAGTAAGGATTACACAGGACCTGGCCACAGCAACATTAAGGGATCAAAGGGCCCGAAATGAGATATTCTGAAGAGGAAGGGAGCTTGGAATGCAGCCAAGAATTAACTAGGCAGCAAAGCTGAGTCTTCTCTTCCAGGGAAAAAGATGGACATTTAATGAAGTGGGAGACTTCCAAGATTTCATAATGAAAAGACCAGAGCTAAATAGAAAATTTGGACATCAAACAGGAGGCTTAAGAGACACATGAAAAGGTAAAAAAAACAAACCTTCTATACAATAAGATGATACTGGATATATATATACATATATATATGTATATATATATCCACTTGGGAGAAAAAGTCCCATAACTCTTGAGAATTGTAACTCTATTAGAGAGAATATACAAAAACAGGAGTGATGGACACATAAATTTTCTCTGACTCAGATAGAATGATTTAAATACAATACCTCCTTAAAAAGGGAGGCAGTAAGGAGAAGGGAGGTTAAAGGGAGACTGAATAGGGTAAATCTCATTACATCAAGAGGGACAAAAGATGTAAAGCAATTGAGGGGAGGAAGGGAGAAGGTGAGAAACACCTGAATCTTCATCTCATCAGACTTGGCTTAAAGATAACTTAGAGAAATTTAATCAAGTTAAGAAACTTATTTTAGGGGGCAGCTAGGTGGTGTAGTGGATAAAGCACTGGCCCTGGAGTCAGGAAGTACCTGGGTTCAAATCCAGTCTCAAACACTTAATAATTGCCTAGCTGTGTGGTCTTGGGCAAGCCACTTAACCCCATTTACCTTGCAAAAAAATAACCCTCCCAAAAAAAGAAACTTATTTTACCTTTCAAGCATTACAAGGGGAAAAGGGGAGGGGGATAGGAAGTGGAATAAAAAAGGAAACTAAGAGAAGGAAGAAAAGAAGGGGGAAAAGGGAAAGGAGAATGAAAGGGAGGAGGTAAATTTAAAAGGGCAAACATACTGAAGGTGGTGGCATTCAGAAACAAAACACTGGAGAATATGGATAAAGGGGAAAAGGGGGAAAATACAAACAAGGATGATAGCATGGAGGGCAATAAAGACTTAGTAATTATAACTCTGAATGTGAACAGGATGAACTCTCCCTTAAAACAAAAGTGAATAGTAGACTGAATTAAATATCACAATTCTACAATATACTGCTTACAAGAAACTTGTTTGAAGCAGAGAGATATACATAGAGTAAAGGTAAAAAGTTGAAGCAAAATATATTTTGTTTCAACTGAAGTGAAAAAAGTAGGGGTAGCAATCCTTATCTCAGAAAAAGCAGCTGCAAAAATAGCCTTAAAAGAGATAAGGAAAGAAACTATATCCTCATAAAAGGTTCCATAGACTATAAAATAATTTCAATACTAAATATGTATGCACCCAATGGGACAGCATCCAAATTCTTAGAGGACAAGTTGAAAGAGCTATAGAAAGACATAGACAGCAAAACTCTACCATTGGGAGACCACAACCTCCTGCTCTCAGATTTAGATAAATCGAATCATAAAATTAATAAGAATATTAGAAAATTTAGATATGATAGACTTATGGAGGAAACTGAATGGGGATAGAAAGGAATATACTTCTTTTCCTTCAGTACATGGCACTTATACTAAAATTGACCATGTACTAGGACATAAAAACCTAATGATCAATTGCAGAAAGGCAAAAATAGTGACTACATCTTTCTCAGATCATAATGCAATAAAAACCATTTGCAGTCCTGGGCCAGGGAGATACATACTCAGAACTAATTGGAAACTAAATAATCTCATTTAAAAGAATAAGTGGATCAAGGAACAAATTATAGAAAGAATTAATTATTTCATCCTAGATAATGACAATAATGATACAACATGCCAAAACCTATGGGATACTCTCAAGGTGGCTGTCAAGGGATATATTATGTTTTAAATGCTTACATGAATAAATTAGAGAAAGAAGAATTCAATGAACTAAATATGCAACTAAAAAAATTAGAAAATGAACAAATTAAAAATTCCCAATTAAATACCAAATTAGAAATTCTAAAAATTAAAGGAAAAATTAATAAAAATCGAAAGCAAGAAAACTGTTGAACTAATAAATGAAACCAAGAGCTGGTTTTATCAAAAAGATAATAAAATTGATAGACCTCTGGTCAATTTGATTAAAGAAAAGAAAGAAGAAAAACAAATTGATAGTATCATAAATGCAAAAGGGGAACTCACCACCAATGAACAAGAAATGAAAGTAATAGTTCAGAATTATTTTGCCTAACTCTATGCCAATAAATTTGATGATCTAAGTAAAATGGATGAATATTTACAAAAATATCAGTTGCCCAGATTAAATGAAAAGGAAATTAAAAATTTAAACAACTCTATCTCAGAAAAAAAATTCAACAAGCCATTATTGAAATCCCCAAGACAAAGTCTCCAGGGCCAGAAGGATTCACAAGTGAATTCTATCAAACATTTAAGAAACAATTGGTTCCAATTCTATATAAACTCTTTGGAAAAATAGGTGAAAATGTAACTCTGCCTCTTTCTATCACACCAATATGGTGCTTATACCTAAACGAGGAAGAGTTAAAACAGAAAAAAGAAAATTAAAGACCTAACTCGATGAATACAGTTGCAAAAATCTCAAATAAATAAAATCTTAGCAAAATGATTACAAGAAGTTAGCACTAGGATAATATATTATGATCAAGTAGGATTTATCCCAGGAATGCAAGGTTGGTTCAATATTAGGAAAACTGTTATTATAATTAATTACATCAATAACAAACCTATCAGAAATAATATGATCATATAAATAGATGCTGCAAAAGCTTTTGACAAAATATAGCACCCATTCCTAATAAAAATACTAGAGAATGTAGGAATAAATTCATTCTTCCTTAGAATAATATGCAGTATCTATCTGAAACCATCAACAAGCTTTATATGCAATGGGAATAGTCTTGAAGCATTCCCAATAAAATCAGGGGTAAAACAAGGATGTCTATTATCACCACTACTATTCAATATCATTTTAGAAATGTTAGCCTTTGCAATAAGAGAAGAAAAAGATATTGAAGGAATTAGAATAGGGAAGGAGGAGACAAAACTCTCTCTCTTTGCAGATAACATGATGGTATACCTACAGAATCCCAAAAACTCACCTAAAAACCTACCAGAAATAATTAGCAACTTTAGCAAAATAGCAGGATATAAAATAAACTGTCACAAATCCTCAACATTTCTATATATGACTAGCAAGATACAGCAGAAAGAGCTAAAAAGAGAAATCCCATTCAAAGCAACCTGAGACAATATAACATACCCAGGAATCTACTTACCAAGGCAGACTCAATACCTATTATAAACAATTACAAAACTCTTCTCATGCAAATAAAATCAATTTTAAATACTTGGGCAAACATCAACGGTTCATAGATAGGTCAAGCTAATAAAATAACAATTGCAATTCTACCAAAACTAAACTACTTGTTTAGTGCCCTACTAACTAAAATTCCAAAAAATTACTTTAATGTGTTATAAAAAGTTGTAAGTAAATTTATTCGGAGAAATCACAAGTTAAGAATTTCCAAGAATTCACTGAAAAAAAAAATGCAAAAGTAGTCGGCTTAGCCTTACCTGACCTAAAATTGTATTATTAAGCATGAGTCCTCAAAACTGTCTGGTATTGACTAAGAAATAGTGTCATGCATCAGTGGAATAGGTGCAATAGCAGGAAATTGTTATAGTAATCTGTTGTTTGATTAACCCAAAGAGTCCAGCTATTGGGATAAAAACTCTTTCTTCGATAAAAACTGTTAAGAAAATTGGAAGTTAGTATGGAAGAAACTTAGATTAGACCAACACCTTACACCCTATACCAAGATAAGATCCAAATGGATACAGGACATAGACATAAAAAACAATACTATAAGCAAATTAGAAGATCATGGAGTAGTTTACCTGTCAGATCTATGGAAAGAGAAACAGTTTATGACAAGGAAGAAATAGAGAATATCATTCAAAACAAACTAGATAAGTTTGACTACATTAAATTAAAAAGCTTTTGCACAGACATCACTGTAACCAACCAAAAGAAATGTAGTAAATTGGGAAACAATTTTTTCTACTAGTATTTCTGACAAAGGATTCATTTGAAAAATATACAGAGAACTTCATCAAATTTTAAAAAAAACCCAATCCATTCCCCAATTGATAAATGGTCAAAGGATATAAAAAGGCAATATACAACTGGGGAAATCAAAACAATCCATAGTCATATGAAAAATTGCTCCAAATCATTACTTATTAGCGAAATGCAAATTAAAGCATCTCTGAGATACCACCTCACACCTCTCAGACTGGCCAATATGTCCAGAAGTAACAATGATCAATGTTGGAAGGGATGATGGAAATCTGCGACATTAATACATTGTTGGTGGAGCTGTGAACTCATCCAACCTTTCTGGAGAGCAATTTGGGATTAGGCCGAAAGGGCAACAAAAATGTGTACATCCTTTAACCCAGCAATACCACTACTGGGTCTATACACTGATGAGATCATAAAAAAGGGTTAAAACATCACTTATACAAAAATATTTATAGCAGCCCTGTTTGTGGTGGCAAAAAAATTGGAAATTAATTGAATATCCTTCAGTTGGGGAATGGCTTAACCAACTGTGGTATGTGTATGTCATGGAACACTATTGTTCTATTAGAAACCAAGAGGGATAGGAATTCAGGGAAGCCTGGAATGATTTGCATGAACCAATTCTGAGCGAGTTGAGTAGAACCAGAAAAACATTGTACACCCTATCAGCAACATGGGGGTGATGATCCACCCTGATGGACTTGCTCATCCCTTCAGTGCAACAACCAGGAACAATTTTGAGCTATCTGCAATGGAGAACATCATCTGTTTCCAAAGAAAGAATTATTGATTTTGAACAAAGACCAAAGACTACTACCATCAAATTAGAAAAAATAAAACATTATACTATTATGTAATTTTACTATCTCATGCTTTATTTTTCTTCCTTAAGGATATGATTTCCCTGTCATCACATTCAACTGACATCAATATAAACACTGACATTATGCCTTCTGTGGGCTGTGGGAGAAGTGAAGCAAGAATGAGGGGAAATTGTAAAACAAAAAAAAAATAAACTCTTTCTGTAAAAAAATAAAGAAAAGAAAATCCTAAAATTGAGAATAGAACAAATAGAAACCACTGAATTTTTGTGATTATAAAATCAGATCAAACAAAATAAAATGGCTGGAAAAATTGAAGAAAGCATAAAGTACCTTTTAGGAAAAACAAATGATGTGATAAATACATCCATGAGAGATAATTTATGAATCACTGGACTACTAGAAGGCCTAGATCAAAAAAAGAACCTGGAAAACATCATGCAGTAAATTATCAGGGAAAATTGTCCAAATCTGCTAGATCAAGAAGACAATATAGCCATTGAAAGAATATACAGAACCCTTCCAGAAAGACACCCCAGGATAAAACCTCCAAGGTCTAACATATCCAAATTCCAGAATTCTCAAATAAAGGAGAATATACTGCAAGCAGAAAAAAGAAAAATTTAAATACAAGAACAATGCAATAAGTCCTGCAGTGAACCTCTCAATCTCAACAGGCCCAGCAGACCTGTAATGCCATAAAGTAGAGGGCAAAGCACCTGGGATTACAATCAAGACTTTATTACCATGTCAAATTCTGCATATGCTTTCAGGGGGAAACAATTGATATTCAACAAAATAGAAGACTTCCAAAATTTTCTGATTGAAAAAACAAAGAAAACAACAGAGCTGAACAGAGAATTCAGTCACCAATGACACTATTCAAGGGATACATCAAAAGCTAAATGAAAAGGGATAGGGGGAGAAAAGAAACAAAACAAATGTTAGTCAACACTATCAAATTGTATAGAATCCTAAAAGGGAAGATATAATATTTACAATGCTTGAGAATTGTACTTCTCTTAGGATAATTAAAGAATGTAATATAATTGAAGAGAATGGACACAGAGAAAATGGTTATGGTTGGGTCTTGTCTCTACACTGAAGAAGTCCATGTTGACATAACTATGTTGGAGACAAAAATCCCTGATGAAAAACAGGGGTGTTTACTCTAAATTTAAGTTTCAGTTTCATTTGCTCTACTTTAATTCTACTTTGCTCACAAAGTTAGCACTTTCTCTGATGAGGACATCATAAGTTGGGTGGCCCGGAGTCAGTGTCTCTCATAACTTACAATCAATTGTAAAGTTCTTAACTGAAACCTTTAGTTCTTTCCAATACTTAGAACACTTTGAGATTATTTTACTTAATTAATTCAGTGTTAGACTTAATCCATACTTTACTTGACAAGATAAGCACTGTGGTTGAGAAAAAGGAGGAGTGTGGGAAAGAGTATGCTTGTGGAGGGGGAGCTATAAATAGTTCATGAAATGATTTGTCTTGGGATGATACTTTGGTTCACTAGAATTGTGTGTGCCCTTGGAGGGTACTTGAAAAGGGAATAAAGTAAAAATGATTATAATTTTATATAATTCAAGACTCTTGAAAAGTGCACTTCTAATGAGACAGAAGAGGGGAGGGTACTTAGTGATTTTGAGACAATCAAGCAATCAATTAATCAAGGTGTGATTGATGATGCTTGATAAATAGTACTTGAGTGATAAATAATAGCAAGTAAAGATTTTTAATTTTAGGGGAAAAGAAGGGAGGGTGTGAACACTAAGTAAATTCTATTCAATGGATGTGATCCAGAGACTGAAGAAGATACACTCCTTTGGGCTTTAAAATCATACTCCCACCTGGCCTTAAAGTCCTATCCTGGTCTATAGAGCAGGGGGAAGACAGGGGAAGGCAAAAATAAGGGAAGAAGGAACTGCTAAAAGGTATAAGTGAAAAATAGTGAAGTGAAAATAAGGCAAAGATATAAGTGAAAATAAATTTAAATTTAAATTAAAAAATGTTAAATGGGAAAAGGAGGAAACCTTTGGAAAGGAAGAATAAGAGGAAAGGAAATAGAAAAATATAATTGGGGAAGAAATCATGGAGGGAATACAGAATTAGTAATCTTAACTATAAATATGAATGGGGTGAGCAGTTCCATAAAACAGAAGCAAATAGCAAAATGGATTAAAAACCAGAATCCTAAAATATGTTGTTTACTTGAAATACATTTAAGCAGAGTGATTCAAACACGGTAAAGGTAAAAGAATGGAGCAAAATGTATTGTGTTTTAGCTGAAGTTAAAATGGAATTTAGGGATAGCTATCTTGATCTCTAATAAAGCAAAAGCAAAAATAGAATTTATTAAAAGGAATAAGGAAGGAAACAACTACTTAAAAAGCACCATAGATAATAAAACTATCATTATTAAACATGAATGTACCTAGACCTATAGCATCCAAATTCCTAGAGGAAAAACTGAAGAAGTTACAAGGAGACAAAACAAAACTTTAATAATAACCTCTCTCTCTTAGAACTAGTTGAAATTAACCACAAAATAAAAAAGAAGGAAGTTAAGAAGAATAAAATTTTAGAAAACTTAAATATAATAGACCTCTGAAGAAAATTTAATGAAGATAGAAAAGAACATACCTTTTTCTCTCCATTACATGACACCTATATCTAAACTGATACTGTACTGGGGCATAAAAACCTTATAATCAAATTCAGAAAGACAGAAATAATAAATGCATACTTCTCAGACCATGATTCAATAAAAATTATATGCAATAAAGGGTAATGAAAAGACAAACCAAAAACTTATTGGAAACTAAATAACTTAATTTTAAACAAATGGATCAAACAGCAAATCATAGAAATAATCAATAATTATTTTCAAGAAAATAATAATAATGAGTCATCATTCCAAATTTTATGGGATGCAGCCAAGGCAGTTTTGAGGGGGAACTTTACATCTCTAAATGCCTATATGAATAAAATAGAAGAAGAGATCAATGAATTGGGTATGCAATTTTAAAAGCTAGAGAAAGAACAAATTAAAGATCCCCAAATAAATACCAAATTAGAAATTCTGAAAATCAAGGGAGAGATTAATAAAATGGAAATAAAAATATCATTGATCTAATAATTAAAACTTAGAGATTTATGAAAAAGTCAATAAAATAGATAAAACTTTAGTTAATCTGATTTTTTAAAAAAGAAAACATAAGAAAATTAACAATATAAAAAATAAAAGAATGAACTAATCAGCACTGAGGAGGAAACTAAAGAGAGAATTCAGAGCTTCTTTACCAAATTGTATGCCAATAATTTGGATAATCTGAGTGAAATAAATGAATATTTTAAAAAATGAAAATTGCTCATATTAACAGAAGAGGAAATAACATATTTAAATAATCATATTCCAGAAAAAGGAAATTGAAGAAACCATCAATAAACTCCCTAAGAAAAAAGTCTCCAGGTCCAGACTGATTTAGAAGTGAATTCTACCAGGAATTTTAGGAACAATTAATTCCTATTATACATAAATTATTGAAAAACTAGCAGAAGGAGTTCTGCCAAATTTCTTTTATGACACTAAGATAGTGCTGATACCTAAACCAGGAAGAACTAAAACAAAGAAAATTATAGATCAAGATCCCTAAAGATCATTAATGCAAAAATCATAAATAAAATTTTAAGAATGAGATTATAGCAAGTTATTACTTGGAAAATGTACCATGAGCAGGCAGGATTTGTACCAGGTAAGTAGGGATGGTTCAATATTAGGAAAATATTTATCATAATTTAACATATCAATAGCAAAACCAACAGAAATCATATGATTATCTCAATAGATACTGAACAAATTTATATAATACAATAATTCTTATTAAAAACATTGGAAAATTTATGAAATTTTCTTATTATTTCTTATTATTTAATTTTTTTTATTATTTTAGTTTTTATTATCTTTATTTTTATTATTATTATTTATTATTTTATTATTATTTTAAAGTAGTATCTATCTAAAATTGTCAACAAACAGTATGTGTAATGGGTATAAACTCAAATCATTTCCAATAAAATCAGGGGTGAAACAAGAATGTCCATTACTATTCAACATATTGATTGCTTAAAAAAGAGAAAAAGGGAAAATGATCAATGTTAGAGAGCCTGTGGGAGGATTGGTGTACTTATGATAGAGAGTGTTTGTCTTTTTTTTTTTTGCCTAAATTGTCATTTATTATCTTTATAAAATTTATTTATCATTTTTACAAATTTTGAATTTCAAATTCTTTCTCCAACCTCTCTCTTATGCAAAAGAAGGCAGGTAATTTGACACTTATAATGCATATGAAGTCATGTAAAAATATTCCTATATTAGTCATGTTATATAAAAATGCAAGAAAAGTAAAGAAGACATATGGTTGTGAGAGTATGTGTGTGTGTGTGTGTGTGTGTGTGTGTGTGTGTGTGCATGTATTTATATGTACATGTAACACACTTTAATTTGCACTCATCAATTCCCTCTCTAGAGATGGGCAGCACTTTTCTATCATAAGTCCTTTGGAATTGTCTTGAATCATATAGATCAAAATATCTAAGTCTTTTATAGTTGATAATAATTACAATATTGCTGTTAATGTGTGCAGTGGTCTCCTCATATATAAAACCACCCCTTATCATTATTTATAGCATAATAGTACTACATCACAATCATCTATTATTTGTTCAATCATTCCCTAAGTGGTAGGCATCTTACAATTTCCAATTCTATGCCACCACAAGAAGAGCTATTATAAATACTTTTGAACTGATAGATCCCTTTCCTTTTCCTTTTATCTCTCTGGGATTCAAATCTTGTAGTAGTATTTCTGAGTTTAATAGGCTTTAGACCATAACAACAAATAGTTCTCTAGAATAGTTAGACCAATTCACAATTTTAAATGTGCATTAGTGGGGCTGATAGGTGGCACAGTGGATAGAGCACCAGCTGTGAAGTCAGGAGTACTTGAGTTCAAATCAAGCCTCAGACACTTAATAATTACCTAGCTGTATGACCTTTGGCAAGCCACTTAACCCCATTTGCCTTGCAAAAACCTTAAAAAAAAGTGTATTAGGGTCCCTATTGTTCCACATTCCCCTCCTACATATGTCATTTTCCTTTTCTATGATGCTACATGATGTTGCTTGTTAAGAGAAAGCTAAAGAGGAAAACCCTGAGGATAAAACAGAAAAAAAAGGACCAACCACCTCTTTGATGCCCAAGTTGCTTTATAAGATATTTATCTGCTGTTTTATGGGCTATAAAATCTTTGAACCCTTTTGTCTTTTCACTACTTGCTCTTTAGATTTATATGAGGATTCATAGCAATGAAATATTTAACAACACAATATCTTTTACTGAACCAGCTCCCTATTGGGCCTGCCACCTACTGCCTAATAAGAAAATTAGAATGAGAAAGGTAGACAGGGAGCCTACCTAATGTGTTCTTAACATTTAACTTCCTATAGGTCAAAGTTAATGATTCTGTGGGGTCAAAGAGTTCTAAGTGAGTAGGCAAAGAGAGGAGAGAGCATATTTCCCAAAGCTTTGACAACAATATTATTAGTTTTTTGTTTTTAGTTTTTTGATATGGTACTCATAGCCCAGTGGAAGGATGACTAGTCTTAGAGTCAGGAGGATGGGAATTTAAATCCAGCTTCAGACACTTGATACTCACTTTCTGTTTGATCTTGGACAAGTCACTTAACCTTGATTTCCTCATATTCAGAGCCATCTCTAGTCATTTTGATTTATATCTGATCATTGGATCCAACTGACTCCAGAGGAAAAAGTGAGGCTGATGATTTAGCACAGAACTCCCTCACTCAAATCCAATTCATATGCTTGTCATGGCATCACCTCCCTGATGTGATGGTCCTCTTCAAGGACAAAAGACAAACATCACTATAAGGGCGACTAAGGGCATAATAGAGTTTTAAGGCTAAAATCAGGAAGATATAATTCTGAGTACAAACCTGGTCTCAGACACATACTAGTTGCATGACCATGTGAAAGTCAATTAACCCTATTTGCCTCAGTTTTATCATCTATAATATGAGTTATCATCTATAATATGAGGAAATAGAAAATGACTACATTACCATTGTCAAGAAAACTCCAAACACAAAAAGTCAAATGCTATTGTACAAAAACAATGGATGTATAGGGAAAAGACTATGTGGATACATGATCTTGGAATTTGCAACATGAAAGAAATTCCAAACTGATATCAGGTACCTGAGTATAAAAGTCTCAGACTAATGCCTGTTAGTTTATTTGTTATCATCTGCTGTTTCAAAAATGCAAAATCCATTTGTGATCTCCATAAAAAAGAGTGATGTAGGATTATTTACTTCCACATTTTAAACTTATTTTATGTAGTCTAAATTTTTTGGCTTCTAAATGATAAGATTATTTGACACAAATAAGATACAAAAAGACTGGTTGAACAAAATAATGCTTTTTACAATGTTCTGCAATTATTCCAAAGTATTTGACATTTTTCATTTTATGCATATGGACAAGATCAAGACACACGGGCTAGATTATAATAAAGTTACACAAATAAAAGCTATCTTTTCCCCCAACAACTGTCCATTGTCCCATGCTAATCAATTTTTTTCAGGAACAATTATGAAAGCAAAGATTACATACTTACCATATTTTCCAAAGATGCAAATTTAGAAAAGATGGACAACACATTGGAAGACGGAATCAGAATCTATAATGGTTATAAGTCAATAAATGACAAATGAAATAAAGGGTAATTTGAATAAATAGAAATATTTACATAGGACTTCAAAAAATAAACTCCAAGGAGACAAACTGAGGAAGCTATATATTAGTTCTTATAAAATAAAATAAATATCTGGATTTATTAAAGCACTATGAGCTTAGTATGAGTCAGCAATTATACATGATAAACAAAATGGCTGATTAATACTATATTTGACTTTATTGGGGCAGATGGGTTCCATATTCGATGGAATACAGGAATTATAGTCAAGAGGATTTGAATTCAGTTTTGACTGAAATTGCAAAGGCAGTTTCTAATATGAATTAGTGAGAATTTTCTCACTTGAAAGCTCCTTATACAAAGAAATCAAAGATCTCATAAAGATTCATCTATATCTAATTCTGACATATATTTGTATCTAGATTTTTATAATATCTGTAATAACTTTCAAGTCAATTTATATTTGCCTATTGAGAAGAACAAGAAAAAAAGAGGATTTCTGTGGAAGAACTTTAGAATTGTGGATTCCCTTTATTCCATGATGATGATGAAGATAATGGAAAAAGACTATTACATCAGATAGGTGACACCATGATAAACACATAAATTAGATTTAAGTGTGTGTGGGGGTGCTGTGTTAAGTACCCAGTCTCATTTTCTCTTCCTGAGTAATCTGGATTCAGTGGTCATATATGAATCAGAACGACTGGAGATAAATATAATTGGGAGGCAATCAGGGTTAAATGCCCAAGTTCACATAGTTAGTAAATGTCAGAGACTGGATTCCAACTCCCATCTTCCTGGCTCCAAGACCAGTGCTCTATGAAATGTGTCATCTGATTGCCCTCCTTTTTTTCCATGCAAATGATCTGATTAGATAAAAACTGCACCATTGAGAATCCTCCTTTAATATGATCAAGAGCCTTCTCTGAGGCAAGTCTTTCTCTCCTTAGCCTTATGCTCTCAGAGTCCAAGAGGCTAATACAAACAGAAAACTGAACTGCTAAACCTTTGGAATATAAGGCTAATTTTTAGCTAATTCAAGTCTTACAATCCACAGATATCATGATATGAACCTTCATTGCAAGTAAGAAATTATTTAAAAATAGGGTTTATTTTCTAGGGAATGTTAAGTCATACATTTACATTAATTAATTTGTTTAATAGTAACAGATTATGACTATTCCTTTTATCATACGCAATCAGCAAAGCACAAATGACTTCAGAAGTGTCTCAGAGAAGTACTTCAACTTTTACTCAATATTAAATTAAATAAAATTTAGCTAATCTTGCAAAGAGTTTTTACCATGATTAATAGATTAGCAACACTGAGAAAATATATTTTCCATAGGAGTAAATTTTAATGTGTTCATTTATCTATATAATAAGTGAATTATTCATAGAGATAATAAAAAGTACAGATTCTACTTTCTATCTACTTGCATCTTGAAATAAAGTAGTAGAGTTGATCTCTTCCATGTTTCATTCTAATTGGGTAAAAAAACACTATATAAAGAAAAAAGGGGGAAGTGGTGTATTACACAATATATAGGTTCACTGTAATCTTTATATTTACAGTTGTTATTGTGAAGTAGATGTTGACAGTGTCTGAGAACCTTATCATTCCAAAAAAATCCAAAATAAATACTTAATAAAAGGAAAACATTGGCTTAATACATTAAAATTTCAACAAACTTTCTATACTTAAAAAGGTTTTTCTTTCACTGGCATTTTTTTTCAAATTTTGTCAATTATATTCAACACTTATAAGCACAGGAAAATCACAAGCAGACAAACGTAGCAGAGAAATAAAATTTTAAAATATATTTCTAAGATATATTTTGGAATCAGTATATTTTAAAACATATATCCTTCAATATCTATAGTTATACTAGTTAAAAATGAGTAATGACATTAAAAATAAAGTCTCCAATATTACACCCCACAATGATTTATAATTTTAGAGATTCTGATCCAAACTAATGTGTCCTTTCAGGAAATATAATATCTGAGAACATTGGATTGAACCCGAAATCATAAGATCTGGGTTTGATTCCTTGCAGACATTTTCTATAATAGTAAATGCTTGGTTTCCTTTGCATAGCAGCACAATATGGGGGGGGGGGGAGAAAAAGAAAGACCTGGGTTTAAATAAGATTTCCCTCTGCTCTCTAGGGGCAGATGCTTGTTCAGAAGCTACAAGGAGATAAGGAAGGTAAAGGACTTTCAGTGTGTGTTTTATTATTGTGACAAACAAGCATCTCTGTTTTTAAGTAAAGTTGACTTCCTGGCTTCAAGGAGTTGCTGTTATCGTTGTTGATCAGTCATTTCTGACTCTTTGTAACCACATCTGAGGTTTTCTTAGCAAAGATACAGAAATGGTTTGCTATTTCCTTCTCCAGTTTATTTTACTGATTAGGAAACTGAGGCATAGAGGGTTCAATGACTTGCCCAGGGTCACATAGCCAGTAGTTATGTGAGTTCAGATTAGATTTCAGGAAGATGAGTCAGGGCACTCTATCCCCTATGCCATCTAGCTGATTATCTTTTTTTAGGAGTAGGAGGAGCCAAATCCATCCAGACAAGGAATAGCTACCACCATAGCTCAAATCTCTCTACATTTTTTTTTTATCTTGTCTCTTTTCTATTCTTTCTTAGTAAGGAGTTGAAAATCTAGCCTAAGGGGGTAATGATATATATTCTCACTAAATGCACCTCTTTTCAACTCTTTTCCTTTTCCAGCTAGGGTTGGAATTTTATCAGGCACAATTTATTACCAAAATGCCATAATTCTAGAGACAAAAGAAAATTTCCAAATTTAGTTTAAAGTTCTGCCTCTTAGGAGGTTTATCTTAATGTATGCATTATAAATAAAATTCATAATAGCACATCATGTTCTAGTTAGATATCTTTTAACAATTAATGAGAATGGAATCTCTTTTCCATAATCAATCCTGTGTAAATTTTGGTTAGTCACTGGATCTTCCATTTCTAACCCCCATTCCTTCATTTTGGTGAGTAAACAAATATTCACACAACTTTTATAGTCAACAATATTTACTTGGAATAGAAAATGGAATCAGTATAACAGAATAACTTAAGACTGAGCTAATAAATCAGAAGTTTCTGCTAGTTATCTTCCAGTTTTGAGAAGGAAAAGAGAAACTGGAGAAGGTAAGCTTGATTTCCCTCCCCTTTCTATAGAGGAGATAGAAATTGTCAGTAATTAGAATTGTCAAGGACTAGAACCTTGAGTTATTTTTTTTTATTTTCTCCTCAGCAAAGATTGTACAAAGACCAACGACATTTGTCCCTGACCTGACTTGCACACACCATGAGATATTTCTAATGCTCCAGCTTCCAAAACTGCTCCTTAACATTCCAACTCTTAATGCTGCTACACTGAAAATTCTTTTTCTGTTACTGTTCAGTTCAAAACTTCAGAGTTTGGCACAAATCCACTCCAATTTAATTAAGATCAAGGGAAGATTTCATTACCTGGGCTAAAAAAAGAACTACAAAGCCTAGGATTTTCAACAAGGTTTATACATTTTCCTCGAATTATAGGAAAATTGATCTAAACTCTTTCATTTATTAGATAAAAAAAATTGAATGGCATTAACTTTAAAAAGTAGTCTGCTTAAATTGTGATTAGTTAAACAATTCAATTAGACACAACACTTCATCCCCTGAATATTGTGACTAATCCCACTTTGGTCTGTCCTCCAATGTTATGAAAAATACTTTCAAGAATGTGTCATATAACTAAAAATTTATAGACCTCTGTAAATGGATTGCCATGTCTACAATGTATTTTACCACTTTCTCTTAGAATAACTGTTTTCATTCAATATATATATATATATATATATATATATCTGATTGTACAGGTATAATCTTTATCACATTGCTCACTGTTATGGAGAGGAGGGAGTAAAGAATGGGAAAGAGAAAAATGTGAAACTCAAAATCTTAATACATACATATTATAATATATGTTTTATATGTATATATCAAAAATTTTAATGAAATGTTTCTTTTTTTATTCTAATTTTATTTTTTCCAATTATATATAAAGATAGTCTTCAACATTCATTTTTTGTAAGATTTTGAGTTTCACATTTTTCTCTCTCCCATCCTTCCCTCCTTCCTTTCCATTGACAGTGAGCAAAGTAATAAAGATTATACCTGTACAATCAGGTATAATGTATTCCCATATAAGTCATATTGTCAAAGAAGAATCAGAACATAAGGGAAATAAATCATGAGAAAGAAAAAAATAATTTTTTAAAATTGAAGATAATCTACTTTGGTCTGCATCCAGACTCCATGGTTGTTGGGGATTGTTTTCCCTTCTGAATGGACATGGGCATTTTCCATCACAAGTTTTTTAGACTTTCCTTTGATCATTGGAGTGCTGAGAGGAGCTAAGTCTATCATAGTCCAACATCATAAAATGTTGCTATTAATATGTACAACATTCTACTGATTTTCCTCACTTCACTCAGCAACAGTTTATGCTACTCTTTCCAGGCTTTTCTAAAGACCAACCACTCATGATTTCAAAAGTGTTTCATAACATTTATATACACAATTTGTTCAGTCATTCCCCAATTAATGTACATCCCATTAATTTCCAATTCATTGGCACTACAAAAAGAATTTCTATAAATTTCTTCATGTCTGTGGTTCTTTTCCTCATATTTTATGATTTCTATGGGATATAGACCTAGTAGTGGCATTTCTGGAAGAAAAGGCATGCACACTATTATAGCCTTTGGAACTCAATTTCAAATTGATATCCAGAATGATTAGAGCAGTTCCCAACTCTACCAACAGTGTTAATGCACCAATGTGTCCAAGTTTTCCCATATCCCCTCTAACATTAAACATTTTCCTTTATGGTTATCTTAAAAATCTTTTTTAATTTGCATTTTTCTAATCAATAATGATTTAGAACATTTTTTCATATGATTATGAATAACATTAATTTATTTGAACTCTGCCTATTCATATCCTTTGAGCATTTATCAATTGGGGGTAATTTGTGTTCTTATAAATTTGACTCAGTTCACCACATAATTTTAAAATGAACTCTATCAGAAACACTACCTGTAACAATTATTTCCTAACTTTTTGCATTTATTCTCATCTTTGTTGAATTGGCTTTATTTGTGCAAAAAACTTTTTAAACTTAATTTAATCGGAACTATCCATTTTGCAGTTAATAATTCTCTATCTCTTGTTTTGTCTTAAACTCTTCCCTTCTCCTTGTTCTCCTAATTATCTTATGGTATCACCTTTTATGTCTAAATTATGTCCCCATATGATCTTATCTTGTTTGAATACAACCTTAAGTGCTGAAACTTTCCTACCAGATGTAATCATATTTCACTGAAAAATAACTTTATAATTTATAATTATAATTACAAATGTAAGGTTTGTAACTTTTTTATTTCTCTCTGATTCATTGAGTCAATTATCTGTTTTACTTAATGTTATCATTCACTCTTCAAAAAAAAATTAGTTTTAAGTTCTCTGCCTTCCACTGACCCCTCCCCAACACATTGAAAAAGAAAGCAATATGGTAAACATTATGCATGTGAATTCATGCAAAATATATGTTTATATACATGATGTTGTAAAACATGGAAGAAATATGCACTGAGTCCATCAGTTTTATCTCAGGAGGTGGATAGCATTTTTCATCATGGAACTTTTGGAATTTTCTTGGATCATTGCATTGATCAGAAAACCTGTCTTTTACAGTTGGTTATCCTAACAATATTGTTGTTACTGTTTAGAATGTTATTCCAGTTCTACTCTCTTTACTTTGCATCAGTTCATATAAATCTTCCAAATGTTTTTAAAAACCATTGCCCCATCATTTTTATAGCACAATAGCATTCTATCACAATTATATATTCACAACATGTTCAGCCATTCCTCAATTGGTAAGCATTCAATAGGGCAGATATTTTTACATTTTTGTTGTTTTACATTTATAGAACACAGTACCTTGCACATGGTAGGTATTTTAAAATGGTAATTGATCAATTGATTTCTTCTTTGTGTCCAAAGTCAAAATATTTACTTCATATTACTTCATTTTATTTCTCATCATAAGAATAACTGAATATGTGTGCTATATATTTTGCTATTCCACTTAGCCACTGAGCAGCATTTGTAATTTCATTCTTGACAAAGTCTCCATAGATTACTTTCCTTCATGGAACTATGCTTAAATACCAGAATTTTCATGCCAGAGACTACCACAGGGATTTTCTAAATCATTCTTCTCATTTTACAGGCAAGAAATAGAGTTGTAAAAAGGTCAAATGCCTTGAGCAAAGTCATACAACTATTTAGTTGAAGAAATGGAAAGAGAATGAAAATTTCCTGACTCATTTATTTATCAAGGCATAAAATCATAATTCTTATATCTAGATGTTATTTATTCTATTCTGTTATTTTCTCCAACTACCTATTGCAACTCTTCATATACAGAATGTAAACATGTCATTGTAAGATGACTAGAAACATGAATGAAGGAATAAAATATTTAGTGGATAGGAATGGTCATATTTATTCATTTCAAGGTCTAATTCAAATGAAAATAACATTTGTGTATATCAAATCAGTAATTCTTATAAGAAAATAGATGAAATCATGAGTGTTAAAATTTAAAATCAAACTAACAGGCTCTTCTAAGAAAAAAGAGAAGGACTACACAGTACCATAAGTTCAATGCAGCTTAACAAACATCATTTTAGAGCCTACTACATGTGAAATACTAGGGATATAAAATGGAAAATGTCCTGTAGGCATTTCCAATTCAAAATTTTCCTCTAAGGTTATATCCTTTTCCCTAACCATTTTTTTCTTTTTAAATTTTCTATTCGTATCATAGAAATCATTCTACTGTCTTTTTTTTCTGTGATACTTATGTTTTCCTTTATTCATTCTACTTTCAATAATTGCAAGTTGAAATCTGTTTCATCTGAAAGTTCTCATTATATATTGCCTTGAGTATAAAATTAAAAACCTCTCTATTTTGGCATATAAAGCCTTTCAAAACTAATCTCCTTTCTTTCTTTTTCTAGTTTTCTTATATTTTATTCCTCTTAATGTACTCTAAGAAACAGTATTCCTATTGGCTTCCACTTGCACAAAATATTGTATTTTTTCTGACTTTGAAATCCTGTTCCAATCTGTCTCCCATTCCTGGAATGTTCTTCTTCGCCTCTGTTGTGTAGGTTCCTTGGTTTTTTAATTTCTTTATTTATATGCACTCAGTTCTGTTAGAATGTGAGTTTTTTAAGGGCAAGGTAGTGTTTGGGACTTTTTTTATATTCCCAGTGCTTATATGTTTCTGATATATATATATATATGTTTTATATATATATATTTTAATAAGTGCTTAAATGTGTTTTGAATGACTGACAGACTACCTAATTTAAACTAGAGATATCTCTTAATCTCTTTCAAAAATCTTTCAATTGAAGATAAGAAGAACATAATCATAAATATCTGTTATATAGCACAATAGAGGAAATAAGAAGGAATTCAGATGAATTTCCTTGAGAAATTTAATATCTAAAAATAACTTTTACCATTCAAGACCAGGGAATGTTTCATAGGGTAGGTGACTTCTCAGACAGGTTTTAAGTTTAAGAAAATATCTGAGAGGAATGTTTATTTTTCTATTATATTAATAGTCACTTATTGAATTAGCATTGAGGCTTTTGTTTCTTTCTATTTTCTCCTTTGAAGGCCAGCCCCTGTTGACCAGTCAGTTAGTCTATGAAGGATATTACAGATATTTGAGATGACTCAAATCTGCCTGGTGTTTGTGATTTTGGGCAAGACACCACTAAATTAGCAGATCTTAAAAAAACAAAATCTAATCTAGGTGAATTCTTACCCTTAGGATATGAGTCCTCATCCTTGGAACTCTCCATTAGAATTTAGGCTGATCCAATTTATATATGAGAAAACCAATTAGAGTGATCTGGTAGGGATGGATTCATTTGTCCAAATTGCTGGAGGCAGTAGAGGCTCATAATCAAATGAAATCTTCAGCAGAGGGAGGTGAAGACATTTGGCCCACCTCCTCATTAATTTCTCTACTTCTTCATTAATTGATCAGCAATCAGCACTGATTTTCACCTCTCAGGGACATGTCAATTCCCCAAAGATACTTAAGAATTCAGTGATATACATGCTTTTTTTTTGTTACAACTGACTAATGCATTGGTTATTTGTTAGCTTCAGTAATAAATTGCCTGCTAATTGAAATTGGTTATTAATTTAATAACCTAAGTAATCATTTATTATTTGGTTTGTTTGTTTTTGGCAAGGCAGTGGGGTTAAGTAACTTGTCCAAGGTCACACAGCTAGATTTATTAAGTGTCTGAGGCCGGATATGAACTCATGACCTCCTGATTCCAGGACCAATGTTGTATCTACTGTACCACTTAGCTGCCACAGAATAATCAATTATTAATGAAACTCAGACTTTTTCTTTGTCTCACTTTTGATAAGTAGAAAAGTAGGTATATACATTACAGGTATGAAGAAAAGAAGACAAGCATAAGCAAAAAAAAATAAAGATAAAAGAAAGGAAGTCAAGAATGAGAGTCAGTGACTTAATTTGATTGGGACAAATAGTGTAAAAAAAAGACAGGATAGGTAGATTTAAGTAATGTCAAGTCAACCATACAATAAGTTATTAAGAACTTCCTATTCTATATGTAATGCATTGCATTAAGTTATGATAATAAAAAGAATGACAAATAAAAAATAATAAATAATACCTATTTAATGTTTAAAGGATAACTAATGCCTGGAACTGATACTAGTAATATCCAATTATGACTAGTAATATTCAATTATCAAAAATGAATAGCCTACTCCATTGGTTGTTTGAGTAGAGAAAAGGTGAGATCAAGACAGTAAATTAGCAAGATTATTTAGTTTAGGGTGAGGGGTATTATGGGTCTGTTTTGGCATTGTGGAATCAAAAGCAAGAATACAGGTTTGTAAGATAAGAGGAAGGAAGACTTTGAGTGAGGAAGGAAAAATAAAAAGATAATTTGAAGTTTGAAACCTAGTTAATTAAAGGAATTCCAGTCCTATGATCATAAATGAAGGAAAGAATAGATTTTAAAAGAAAGATGGGGGCATCTAGGGGGTGCAGTGGATAGAGCACAGGCCCTGGAGTCAGGAGTACCTGAGTTCAAATCCAAGAGACATTTAACAATTGTGTAGCTGTGTGGCCTTGGGCAAGCCACTTAACCCCATTGCCTTCCAAAAACCTTAAAAAAAGGTGGAAATTTCCTTTTATAATAAATTCAATATGAAGCAGCAGTTTTAGTATAATGTTAATAAGGAAGATAATGTAAAGAGAACAAAAAAGAGCACCAAGGGATAGGTAATTGTGGGAATATTTACACTTAAGAAATAGGAAATCCAAAAAAGAAAGCAAGAAGTATCAGTCATAAGCAGAAAAAGATACATATACTAGGGTATCTTGGAAGGGTGAGAGAGTAGCAAGAAGAGGTAAGTAAAAGAATCAAATAATGCAGAAAGGTTAAGAAGCCTTAAGATCGTCAATAACCCATTGAGTTATAGATAAGCTGATCAATTGAAAGAATAGTTTCACTATACTGATTGGAGAAAAAATCAGAGAACAAATGAATAATAACTACATGTGCAACAAAATAATAGAGGTAAGCAAGTATAAATCTTTGACATTGAAAAGAAGTGTGGCAAAATAGCCTACAGGAATAATGTAGGTCAAAGAAAGGTTTTTTGCTTTGTTTTGTTTTGTTTTAGAATTTACTGTCTTAAAAGAGACCTAAATGTATTTGTAGATTAAGGGGAAAGGGCCTATACAATGGAAAAGAGTGAAAATGCATTTGAGGAGGGAAGATGATTAATAGAACAACAACTGGTAGGTCATTGGAGAGGATAGATTCAGGGCAAAGATTGAAGGCTTAATTTGGGGATTAATAGCAAAATTCATAAGTAAAAATAAAATTTGTCTCAATTTGTTAATCCTAGCTTAGATGATCAAGTACATCATAATAAATTCATACAAATAATGTATCTTCATTTTGGGAATATATTTTTGTGCATATGTATACATACACATACACATATATATTTCAATTCCTCCCCCCACCAAAAAAAAAAGAAACTTCAATTTTTAAATAGTCTTCTAGACTGGTAGTTTTACAAATCTTTCTAGGAGTGATATCTAAATATTTGACTAGAGGAAAAAAATGTGGTATGTTTTTCCCCTCTAGTACCATATTAAAACTCCCTATATTCCACTGTTTATCTCATGGAACCTAATGAATCAAAACAATACTCATGAAAATGAAACCATACATAAATCTCTGCACCCAAGTTACTGAGGATGAGGAAAGTTAAGAATATGTTATTAAAGTAGAATGTTCATATTATATGTTTTGTGGTTGCTGTTGTAATCATGGTAGTATGTGATTTTCAAGACTCCTTAGAGAGGAGGTCAAGCTGGAAAAATAATATAACTTTAGGTAAAGAAATAATTTGATCCTTGAAAGACTTAAGAATTTGCCTCCCAAGACCAACCCAGAAACTTTATGAGCAAAATTACAAAATACTTTCCCCATAAATAAAGTCAGATCTAATCATTTACAAAAGTGTAAATTATTCGTGATTAGGCCAAGCTTATATAATTAAAAAGTTCTATTCTTCCTTTATTAATTTACTTATTCAGGGCCATGCCAATCAAACTGATACAGGGAGTTATGAGAATATGATGCAGAGAGTTATGAAAATATGATGCAGGAAGTTACTAATATAGGAGATTTGTTATTGGAAACAGATTTTATAATCTATTATACTTTGAATTTTGTAAAAAATAAAATGTTGTCTGCTCCTGTGATGCGAATTGACTCCTATTGTTCCATTACTAAATGTAAAATTTGTAACCTCTCCTCATCCCCCCCCCCCAATTTTCAACATTTTATCTGGTTTTGGTCACATAAGAATGTATGACATTTCCTCTTTGTCCTCAATCTCCAGACCCTTCAGTACTCAGAAATTGGGCGAGACTATAAAAACCTGACCTAAACTCCCCTCATGGTGCCCAAATTTCAAAGTCTCCACCCAGTCAGCTCTCCCTTACTGTCTCTCTCTCCTTCTCTTTGTCTCCTTCTGTCTCTCAAACAAACATTGCCTAGTTTTTTCTTACTTATTCCTATGTTCAGAGAGCTTGTTAATTCTCCAGGAAGAAAAAAGATTTTAATCCATATACTTCGTGGGCTTCTATAAAAAATCCTGAGCAGTGTTAATATCCCAAGATTGTATGTGAATTCTTCCACTAATCAAAACAAACAAATAAAAAAAAAAACAACTCTCAATCTTGAATTGGTGATACCAAATCCTGGCAACAAAACTACAAAAAGTTATTTAATATATATAAAGAAAAAAGTAATACCAAAATTCATCTGGAAGAATAAAAAGTCACAATCATCTAGGAAATTAATGAAAAAATGCAAATCAAAGTTGTCTAACCATACCAGAATAAATAGCAATAAAGTAGCAATCATCAAAACTATTTGGGATTATGTTCCAAAATACTTTTTATAGCAGCTCTTATTGTAGTGGCAAAGAATTGGAAATTGAGGGGATACCTATCAATTGGGGAATGTTTAAATAAGTTATGGTACATGAATACCATGGAAATATGTTTGTTCTATAAGAAACCATAAATGATCCACTCTAGAGAAGCATGGAATGACTTACAGGATCTGATGCTGATAGAAGGGAGTAGAATCAAGAGAACAACCTACACATCAACAACATTATGAGATAGACAACCTTGATGGAAGTAACTCTTCTCAACAGTCCAGAGAGCTAGGACAACTGTATCTGACTGGTTATGGACTGTATTATCCCCAAACAGAGGAATAAAAACAAAATAAAACACACAGAAAAATAACAAAAAAAACTTTCAAAATCTGATGAACACTTTTCAAAAATTATTTCTTATGTATCTCTTTCCCTTAACCCTAAGTCCTCATGCCAAGAATTACTAATTTGTCAATATGATTTTCAGATCAAGAAATTAAAATTTTCCATAGTTAAGTGTAAAAAAATCTTCTAAATCACTCTTAGAGAAATGCAAATTTAAAAATATGAAATATACTTTATGCCCACCAGATTGACTAATATGACAAAAATGAAAATGATCAATATTGGAGAAGATGTGGGAAAATTAGAATATTAATATTCTATTGGTGGAATTGTGAATGATACAAGCATTATAGAAAATAATTTGGAACTATGTTCAACCGACAATAAAACTGCATATACTTTGATCCAGCAATAGCACTACTAGTCTTTATCCTAGACTTCATAAAAAAGTGGAAAATAATCCACATGTGCAAAATATTTATAGCAGGTTTTTTTTGAGGTGATGAAGAATTAGCAACTGAAGGCATGCCCATCAATTGGGTAATGGTTGAACAGGTTGTGGTATAAGAATGTAATGGAATACTATTGATCTACATAAAATGATAAGTGGATAGATTTTGGAAAAATCTGTATAGACCAACATCGACTAATACTAAGTGAAGGGAGCAGACCCAGGATAATATTGTACACCTTAACAGCAACATTGTGTGATAATAAGTTATGACACACTTACCTCAAGAGAGGTTAAGTGACTTGCCCAAGGCCACACGGCTAGGTAATTATTAAGTGTCTGAGGCTGGATTTGAACTCAGGTACTCCTGATTCCAGGGCCGGTGCTCTATCCACTGTGCCACCTAGCCACCCCCCAAAACACTCTTGATGGAAAATTCTATCCACAACCAGAGAAAGAATTATGGAATCTGAATACAGATTGAAGCATATTATTTTCTCTTTGAATTTTTTTGTTTCAGTTGTTTTTTCCTTCCTTGTTTTCTTTTTTTTTATTTCACTTCTGTTCAGATTCTTCTTTTACAATATGGCTAATGTGGAAATGTGTTTAACATGATTGTACATGTATAGTCTTTACCAAATTTTTTTCTATCTTGGTGAAAATTAAAAGAAGGAAATTTAAATTTAAAGAGAAAAATCTGGAACTCAAAATTTTGCAAAATCAATCTTGAAAACTATCTTTTCATGTAATTAGTAAATAATAAAATACTACTAAGTGTGGAAAATATAATACAGAGACATCTTAAGACTGACAAATAGCTCTCACTTTCTGATGAATCTGAAAGGAATTATTTAGGAAATAAAAGAGGAGGTTAAAGATTCTAGTAATGCTCACAGGGATCTTATCAAGCAATTAAGTTGTAAGGAAAATTGTCATATAAAAATAATAAGAAAAGCAGATAATTGAGGATAAAAACAAAAATGTGATGTGGTAATATAGGAATAATGACAGGGGCAATAAAAATGAAAATTGTCTAAGACTAAAAGTGAACGTTACCTAAAAAAGAGTGTTTAGATATTTGCGCCTAAAAGGAAGACTAAAATGTATACTGAAGGAATGAATTATCAACACATGACAGAAATAAGAAAGAAATATTTCACCCAACTTAAATGCCTCCAGATTAAAAAATACAGAATAAATATAATCAATAGGAATCAGAATAGTAAAGTGATGAATACTGATAGAGAACACTCCCAATGAAATGATTAAAAAAAATCTTTCCAGGAGACTAAAGAGAACTTGAAATTTTTTCTATTAAGCTGTTGTTGGTGATTGATGAAAAGCCATCATGAATAAAAGTATTATAAAATTAAAGAAAGTAAACCACTACATTTATATTCAAAAAGAAGGCTATATTTAAAACTACAAGTTAGGGTTGGCTAGGTGGCACAGTGGATAGAGCACCGGCCTTGGAGTCAGGAGTACCTGGGTTCAAATCCAGTCTCAGACACTTAATAATTACCTAGCTATGTGGCCTTGGGCAAGCCACTTAACCCCAATTGCCTTGCAAAAACCTAAAAAAAAATACAAGTCAGTAAAATAAGTTTATTTACTTAATTTTTCTAAAATTTACAAATTGTGAATTTAATTATCCACAGATACAAATATAAAATACAGAAAGGGAAAAGAAAACTATTTTAAGGAGTTGTGTAGTTTTTTTTTAAAGGAACATACACTGTTCTATAAATGTCATCTTTTTTATTGTCTTCATGTTTTTAAAAATTTCTTTAGTGATGCTCTTTTTTTCATGCCTGATCCTATTCACTCTAACCCACTTCTCCTAATGAACCACTAGAAACCTTACCTTTTCACAAAAATTTATGGTTACAAAAATTAACCACACTGAGAAATTTCTGAGAAATTGTGGGTATCATTTTGTTTCTCTGGTCCATTAGCTTTCTGCCAAAAGGTCTGATCCATTTTTGAACTTCTGTCTTTTAGTTGGTCACTATTTACTAAAGTTCTGGAATATCTGAATAATTTTACCTCCTATTAACACATTGATTATTGTACGGTTTTTCTTTCATTTCAGGTCTTTTCATTTGGCATCAGTTCATTCAAGTTTTATGTATTTCTCTAAATCTGAAATGTTCATAATTTCATATAGTAGACTGAAATTTCATTATATTCATAAACTAGTTTGCTAACCAATTCTCCTATTAATGGTCACCTTAGGGAACATGTCTTTTTGGAGTATAATTGAGCCTAGGGACATATTCTAAACAAAGAATTAGTAACTTTGTGCTTAAATTCTGAAATGTTTTCCAATAGAAACATATTTCCAATAGCACACAATAATGTACCTCTGTTCATAAATCCTTCAGACAACCATGGTTATGATAATTATAATTAGCATTTAGATTGTGTTTTAAGAATTAGAAAACAACATTTTCCAAAAATAATTTCATTTTGTTATCTTAACAATGATGGGAGGTAGATATTATTATGCCTATTTTACAGATAAGAAAACTAAGGCAGACAGAGGTTAAGTTATTTGTTTATAGTCAAGCAGCCAGTAAATATCTGAGGTCACATTTGAACTCAGGACTTCTTGACACAAAACTCCAGATACTAGTGTACCTAGCTGCCCCCTTACATAAGATTGATATCAATATGGAGGCAGATCATGCATCAGCTATTACAGTAGCCTCCTAGTAGGTCTCCCTGCCACAAGTCTCATACCACTCAATGTCATCCCATGCTCAAACTTTTAAAAGTACAGGTCTGACTCTGTCATTCTCTCCCAGTTATTAAACAACCCTTGTCCTCAAAGAGTTGAGAATCTAATCTAGTATAATAACCTAGTGTTGAGGACATTGTAGAGAGAATGCCTGCAAAGGTACAAGTTTGACCTAGATGACCTGTTAGAGCTCTTCTAATATTCTATGATACTGAGCTATGGAAACATTGCTGAATATTATATTTCTTTTAATTTTATGATATTGTTTTCAGTAAAGGCAATTCAACAAATGTAATAAAATATTAATAATTTTCATGCTTTTAAAAAACTTTTCATTTAACTCTGTTCATAAATCATATAAAAAATCTTTGTTAGATAGTCTTACTATTACTAAGATTTTTATCCAAATGTTTTTTCCTCTAATATATAAACAGAAATGGTATACCCAAAAATATATCCTAAGGGGTAAAAACTATATTTATCTATCTGTACCTAAGTTGATAGATAGAAATAATTTTGCCAAATGTATTCAAAAGCATAAATATCCTATAATTCCATGCATATTCCAACTATTGCATAATTCCATATAAGCCAAATTCCAAATTTCTAAATTTTGCATGTGTGTGTGCATGTATGCAAGTATTCAGAATCGGTCTTTTGATTCTCTTCTTTCAGGTAAGATATTATATGACTGCATATTTAAGGAATTTTTTTGGTAGGCTATATCAGTATGATCAAGTTAGGATGAACCCTTGCAACACATTTTTTTTTCTCATTTCCTTCTATTTTTATTATTTAAATCTTCCATTCTAAAATAAATTTTGCTTTTAACCTGATGACAAAGTAATGGTGATGAAATTCTGTGAAAATTTCATGAATATTCCATGAAAATTTGCATGAAAATAAAGGTACATTTTTTTTTAAAGCAAAACCACTGCCGAAGAAAAAAGGCCCCTTGGCCTCTATCATCTGATCTGAACAGTGTTATTTTGTTTTGTTTTGTTTTGTGTTCTTTCTGGAAATGTCAATGCTGCCTTTTACTTTTCCTTACTATGCCTGGTCTCTGAGAAAGTATTAGTCAAAGAAAATGTCCTACACTTGTGTGATCTATGGGAAGGAAAAGGGGCCAATAACTATCATAAATCTCCCAGCAACTGAGAAGAGACTCTCGAGTAAGAGCATTATGCCATCTGACTGACATGTATAAATGATGCATTTTCCACCAGAGCTTCAGCTCATCTCCATAATCCACATCTCTGCTGAGAAGATAAAGTGAGTAAAGCAGGCTGTCCAATGCTTGGGTTAAAACAGAATAAGCTACAATTAATCATTTATCGACCTACCAAAGTAATAGGCCTAGAAAGTAAATACTAGCAGTAGTCTGCAAAGATCTAGGAAATTTTGTGGGAAGTCTTGCTTTTATAAGCATAACTGTAAGCAACTTCTATGTTCAAAATGTATAAAAGAAATATGATGTTTTCTCCTTATCCTTTTACCACCTATTTTGTAGGTCTTTATAATTAATGTCTTCCTTTTATTCTTATGCTATGTCCCCCAAGCATTTTATCACTCAGGGTTCATCACGATTGGTAAATTCTTGTCATCAGTACCCCAGGATTATGCATTTGTGGGCAGCCCAGCTCCTTGTATAGAGAATTAGAGAAGCTACATATCAATTTCATCTCTTAAAAAATGTTCATGGAAATAAAAAGTTTGACATGATACTTAAGAAAGTTGTCAACTCTAAGCATGGGCAATAGTAATCAAATTATAAAATGAAGATAAAAAAAAGTTATTGCAGAAAAAAACACCCCTACCAAATTTGATGAACACTTTATAAAAATTATTTTTAAAATGTACCAGGCTACAAATATTTTCATCAAAGTTCTCTCCATCAGAATCATTCAAGGTTTGTAGAATGTCAGCTCCTGGTATGTATTCATTGAGTAAAGACATAATCATTTTACCAAAATCATATAAAGGTGAATGAAAGCTAATATTTCCTCTAGATTTACACCTCAGTATTTACCAACCCTTTGAATCATTTTAGGGGCTTGTGGCATAGAGTGACCCTACTTATTTTACAAGTCCAAATTAAATCAATCATTTTATTTTCACAGTTCTCAAATTTGTGACATAGAAATTGAAGTCACCAAATAAAAAGCCACACTCACGTAGACCCTACTGCAGAAATGTTATTCATTTCTGAATTTTTGCCAGTAAATCTTACAGAACATTCTTTGAGTATAAAAGGCCTGAAGTTTACCCTTTCAGAATGTACACTAAAAATGAGAACCCAGATTTAGCTAGAGTTACAAATTATTGGTACCACCTAATATTTAGTAATCTCATAGTTAATAGAGATAATGTATTTTTGAAAGTATTGGACTTAGGCTAAAGATTTGAATTTATAGCCTACCTCAGCATTTACTGGGGGATATAACAAAGACACCATGATACCAAAAAAAGAAAGACTACTTAATCTGAAGGTAGATGACCTATGTTTAAAAGTTGACTGCTATTCATAGCATGTATGACCTTGGGTTAATCACAATCTCTTTTGACTTCCTTTGCCTCACCTAGAAAATAATCCTATCCATGTCTATACCCATCATTTTAACAATCCTGCTATTGTTTCTTTTTCTATAAAAAAGAGAAGTTTTGATACTTATAGTAACTAGTTCATGGTGTTGTTTGAAGGAAAAAATAAGAGAGTTTTGTAAAGTTAAAAAAAACTATAAATGTCAACTGTGGTTTTGATGATGTTTATGATTATATAGTACATATATATATATACTGAATTTGTGATCCTGGGCAAGACATTTGTCTCCTCAGAGTTTCCAGCAATACATTTTTCTCTCTTTTCTTATTTTATTTATTTATTTTCATCCATTTGTACATGTGTATTTCCAAGTTACAAAGTTTTCTTCCACCCTCCCCCACTCCCATTGCATCAGTTGGGATCAGTCAAGTTAGCATTTTACATACATATTTCATTAAACATATTTACAAATTAGTAATTTTGGCATGAGGAATTAGGATTAAGGGAAAGAGATGCATAAGAGATAATTTTTATAAAGTGTTCATCAGATTTGGTAGGGGTTTTTTTTTTCCCTGTGTGTTTTGTTTTGTTTTTCTTCTTCTGCTTGGGGATAATATAGCTCATAATCTGTAAAATATGGTTGTCCTATAGCTACTTCTATCAAGGTTGTCCATCTCATAATGCTGCTGTATAAATTGTTCTCTTGGCTCTATTCCTTTTGCTCAGAATCAGATCCCATAATTAAGTCATTACATTCTTCTCTAGGGTCTGACCATTTATTGTTTCTTATAGAACCAAAATATGACATAGTATTCATGTACGTTTAGCCATTACACAATGATGGGTATTCCCTCAATTTCCATTTCTTTGCCACTAAAGAAAGGGCCGCTATGAATATTTTGGAACATGTAGGATGTTTTCCATTTTTTTACAAATTCTTCTGGTTATAGTGCTAGAATTGGAATTGCTGGGTTTTCCAGTAATTTGTTAAAATTAAAGCTTTAGAGCATTTTTTATCTGAATTGGTAGGTAGAATTTCCTTAATTGCAAGGTGGTGATGAAATCACTCCAGACACACCACCCCCAAAATATTTATCCACGGTTAATCAAATTAGTATCCTCTTATTTGAAAACACTTTAAAACCTATACCAAATAGCTCATTATTTGCTTAAATATTATCTTAAATTGTTCTCTAGTTCATAGATTTTTTCATTTGGGTGAGGATGTATGAACCATTTTGGAAGCTTGATGACAACAATGGACATTTTATCAAGATAATAAATAATTATTATATTTATTTAAATATATAAATTAAAATTAATAAATGATTAAATTAATTGCTATATTGAACTATAATTTTCAAATATATATATTTCTCAATGTTTTCAACAATACTAAAGTCACTGAGTCAATCATTGTGCTAAGTACTTTTAATATAAATCCAATTAAAAAGAAAAAGACCATTCCTCAAGAGGCTTACATTTCAAAGGGGAAAGTTACAAATAAAAAGAAGTTTTTTAGGAAGAAGGAAAGCAGTATTTAAACAAAGTGGAGAAAATCATCAGTCACAAGTTAAGTACAGAGTGCATTATAATATGACTAGTCTGAGGACTTTCTTTAAAATGGATATCCTAGAAGAAATCAGCTAATTAGAGAAAAAGTAGTCTGAGAGAAAATGTATACTTCCAGGGTGAGAAGGCCAAGGAAATCTGGTTTGAATACTATTTCAAACACACAGTAGCTTTGTGGTCATCTATAAGAAATTAAACTTTTCAGAATATCAATTCATCCCCATCTTCATAAAGATGATCAATTTCATTTATGTCTTCAGAACCTTCCCACAGAAGAGTTGAAATGGACTCTTAATTGATTCTTTTTGTTTGTTTTTTTAATTTTTTGCAAGACAGTGGGGTTAAGTGACTTGCCCAAGGTCATATAATTAAGTAAGTATTAAGTGTGTGAGGCTGGATTTGAACTGGGAGGGGGGAGTGGTACTCTATCCACTGCACAACCTAGCTGCTTGATAATTGATTCTAATTGTTGTATGTTTGCTTTTGTTTTTGCAAGGCAATGGCATTAAATGACTTGCCCAAGGCCACACAGCTAGATAATTATTCTAGGAGATTTCAACTCAAGTCCTCCTGACTCCAAGGCCAATGCTCTCACTATCCACTGGCCGCCTAACTGTCTCCTCCCCAATGGATTCTTAACATCAGTCTTGTTAATTTAAATAGTTCATTTAATTGGGTGGGTATTAGAGCTTAAGATGATGAAGTCAACAAGACTAGCAAGATACAGCAGAAAGAGCTAGAAAGAGAAATCCCAAAGTAACCTCAAACAATATACAATACACAGAAGTCTGTCTGCCAAGGCATACTCAAAAACCTTTTGAAAACAATTACAAAACACTTCTCACATGAATAAAATAAGATTTAAATAACTGAGAAAACATCAACTGCTCATGAATCAGGTCAAGCTAAAATAATAAAAATGACAATTCTACCAAAACTACTCTACCTGTTTAGTGCCCTACCAGTCTAAATTCCAAAAAATTACTTTAATGAGTTAGAAAAAGTTGCAAGTAAATTCATATGGAGAGGGCGTGGCTAGTGGATAGAACATCAGTCCTGGAGTCAGGAGTACCTGAGTTCAAATCTTGCCTCAGACACATAATAATTACCTAGCTGTGTGGCTTTGGGCAAGCCACTTAACCCCATTGCCTTGCAAAAACCTAAAAGAAAAAACTCATATGGAGAAAGAAAAAGTCAAGAATTTCCAGGAATTCAATGAAAAACAATACAAAAGAAAGTGCCTTAGCCGTACCAGATGTAAAATTATATTATAAAGCATCAGTCACCAAAACTATCTTGTACTGGCTAAGAAATAGAGTGGTGGATAAGTGGAATAGACTCGGCACAAAACAGGAAATGATTATAGTAATCTGCTGTTTGATAATCCCAAAGAGTCCAGCTATGGGGATAAAAACTCTCTCTTTGATAAAAACTGTTGGGAAGAAGTTAGTATGGAAGAAATTTAAATTAGACCAGCACCTCACACACTATACCAAGATAAGTTCCAAATGGATACAGGATTTAAACATACAAAACAATACTATGAGCAAACTAGAAGATCAAGGAGTAGTTTACCTGTCAGATCTATGGAAAGGGAAGCAGTTTATGATCAAAGAAGAGATGGAGAGCATCACTGAAAACAAACTAGATAATTCTGATTACATTAAATTAAAAAACTTTTGCATAGACAAAACCACTGTAACCAAGATCAAAAGAAATATAGTAAATTGGGAAACAATGTTTACAACTAGTATTTCTGTCAAAAGACTCAGAGAACTGAGTCAAATTTTCAAAGAAACAAGCCATTCCTCTATTGACAAATGGTGAAAGGATATGCAAAGACAATTTACAGATGAGGAAATTAAAGCAATCCATAGTCATATGAAAAATTGCTCTAAATCATTCCTTATTAGAGAAATGCATACTAAATCATCTCTGAGGTACCACTGCATACCTCTGAGACTGACCAATATGACCAGAAAGGACAATGATTAATGTTGGAAGGGATGCTGGAAATCTGGGAAACTAATACATTGTTCCTGGAGCTGTGAATTTATCCAACATTTCTGGAGATTATTTTGGAATTATTCCCAAAGGGAAACAAAAATGTGCATACCCTGTGATCTAGCAATACCATTACTGAGTCTATACCTTGAAGAGATTATGAAAAATGGTAAAAACATCAGTGGTACAAAAATGTTCATAGCAGCCCTGTTTCTGTTGGCAAAGAATTGGAAAATAAGTGAATGTACTTCAATTGGGGAATGGCTTAACAAACTGTGGTATATGTATTTCATGGAACAATATGTTCTATTAGAAAACAGGAGGGATGTAAATTCATGGAAGCCTCAAGGGATTTGCATGAACTGATCCTGAGAGAAATGAACAGAATCAGAAAAGCATCCTAAATGCTAACAGCAACATGGGGGTGATGATCAACCTTGATGTAATTGCTTGTTCCATCAGTGCATCAATCAGGGACAATTTTGGGCTATATTTTGGACTGCTTTTTCCATTTGACCCAAACTTGTTTTTAAGATGTTATTTTCTTCAGTAATTTTTTTTTTGTTTTTCCTTCACCAAGCTGTTGACTTGGTTTTCATGATTTTCCTGCATCACTCTCATTTTTCTTCCCAATTTTTTCTCTCTCTTCCTTACTTGACATTCGATTTTGGGAGAATCCCATCTGTATCCAGAGAAAGTTTGAACAAAGACCAAAAACAATTAACTTTAATTTTTAAAAAAATACCGATATCTTATTATATAATTTTGCTATCTTATATAGTTTATTTTTTTCCTTAAGGATATGATTTCTCTCTCATCACATTCAACTTAGATCAGTGTATACTGTGGAAACAATGTAAAGCCTTAACAGACTGCCTTCTGTGGGGGTGGGAGGAGGGAAGCAAGATTAGGGGAAAAATTGTAAAACTTCAAATAAATAAAATCTTTCTGAGAAGAAAAAATAAAAAAACAAAAGAGTTCTTGATGTGGTTAAAAAAAAGAAAGAAAGAAAAAGTGATCAGATCTTCTACAACTTCCCTTCTCCCAGCTTCCAGAAAGGCAAGTGCTATTTTTAAATAAAGGAGTTAAAAATCCTTCCCCACTCTGGACGGTTTTTGAAAATAGGAAATAAATATCAATAAGGTTTTCTTTCTTTTTCCTAACTCCTGACCTTTTCAGTAAATTGCAGCCAAAGTCAGTAAATTACAGTCAAAGAATATCTATATTCTGTGTTCATTTCTTTCCCTATGAAGTTCAACTCTCTACACACAACTGTTGAAGCACACAATTTTTCTTTAGTTCCAGTAGAGTACAATAAATATAGTGATATTTAATAAGCAATCATATTTAGCATATTTCCATATTATAGAAGTTGTAAAAGGAAGAATCAGAACCAATGGAAAAAATGTGAAAAACAAAAAAAAACCATAAAGCAAGTTATAAAAAGTGAAAATGTGCTTTAGTTTGCATCTAAACTTCATAGCTTTATCGCTGGATGTGGATGGCATTTTTCATCATAAGTCATTTAGAATTGTCCTTCATCACTGAATTGCTGAAAGGAGCTAAGTCCATCACAGATAATCATCACAGTGTTGCTGGGGTTTTGTTAAGTCAAAAAAAAGTATCCTTCAATCTGTATTCAGGCAGCATTTTCTTTTTATCTGGTTTGGATAGTGCTAAGTAATCCACAGCTGATCATCCTGCAATATTGTTGTAATTTGCATATAGTACAATTCCCATTGTATATGCTCACGTAAGTCTTTCCAGGTCTTATTGAGAGCATTTTGATCATCAATTCTTATAGCAGAATAGAATTTTAAATCTTTCACCAAGGCATCCCTTCGATTTCCATTTCCTTGCCACCAGAAAAGAACTAGTATAAATATTCTTATACTTAGTGTTCCTTCTTCCAGTTTATCATCTCGTTTGGAATATAGACCTATTAGTGGCATTGCTAGATCAAAGTATATATATATATATATATATATATATATATATATATATATATATACATATATATATATATATATATATTATATATATATGGTTTTATAACACTTTGGAAATATTTTTATATTGCTGTGTAGAGCAACTCCTCCAACAAGGCATTAATCATTTATTTTCCTTATGTTCCCTCCAATATTTGTCATTTTCTTTTTCTATCCTATTAATCAATTCAATAGATAGTACCTCAGAATCATTTTAATTGGCTTTTTTAATCAATAATGAGTTAGGATATTTTAATATGATCATGTATTCTTATTTGATCATGATACCCTCATCTGAAAATTCTTCATCTTTTAATCATTTGATTTTTGGAAAATAACTCTTTTTTTTATTAATTTGACTCAGTTTTGTGTTTTAAAAATGAGATCTTAATCAGAGAAATTTGCTTCTTAATTTTCCCCATAGTTACTATTTCAAACTGTATACCTCTCCAGTCCCATTTATTCTGTTTTCTCTCTCACCTTTCACCCTGTTCCTCCTCAAAAGTATTTTGTATCTGATTATTGCCTCCTGACATCTTCTCTACGTTCCATCACCTCCCTTGCCATTTCTCCTATCCCATTACCCTCCTGCTTTTCTTTAGGGCGTGATAGAGTATGCATGTTGAATGTGTATGTCATTCTGTCTCTGAACTAATTTCAATGAATGTGAGTCTCACTCCCCCTCAACTTGCCCCTCTCTCACTCCCCTGCAAAAGCTTTTCTTGCTTCTTTAATATGAAATAGCTTACCCCATTCTTTCTTACTTTCCTTTTTCTTTGTCCCAAAATATTCCTTTTTTGTCTATTAAGTACATCTTTTTGAAATCTTATACCTTCAATTTTACCTCCCTCCAGTGTTGTCTATATTTGCTCCTTCTAACTGCCTTAAAAATGAGAAGGTTCATATTAATTATCAGTATCATATTCCCAGGAAAGAATTCACGTAGTTCATCATCATTAAGTCCCTCATAATTTACTCTTCCTGTCCACCCTCTCTATGCTTCACCTGAGTGAAAATCAAATGTTGTTCAGCTCTGGTCATTTTATCCAGAAAGTTTGAAAGTTCCTTATTTCATTGAATGTCCATCTTTTCCCTTGAAAGAGTATCCATCTTTTCCACTGAAAGAGTATGTTCAGTTTTGCTAGGTAGTTGATTCTTAATTATTACAGAAGTTCTTTTTGCCTTCTGGACTATAATATTCCAAACCCTATGAGCCCTTAATGTAGAAACTGCTAAGCCTTTTGTTTTCCTGACTAGAACTCCACAATATCAGAATTGTTTCTTTCTGGCTGCTTGTAATATCTCCTCTTTGACTTGGGAGTTCTGAAATTTTGTTTTAATATTCCTGGCAGTTTTCATTTTGCAATGTCTTTCAGGAGATGATCAGTGGATTCTTTCAATTTCTATTTTACCCTCTGCTTCAAGGATATCAGAAAAATTTTCCTGAAGAATTCCTTGAAAATTTTTTGGTCATGGCTTTCAGGTAGTCCAGTAGTTTTTAAATTATTTCTTCTGGATCTGTTTTCCAAATGATTTTTTTTTTCAAATGAGATATTTCACATTTTCCTCTAGTGTTTAATCTATTTGGTTTCATTTTATTGTTTCTTGATTTCTCACAAAGTCATCAGTTTCCCTTACCTTCATTCTACATTTGAAGGAATAATTTTCTTCAGAGAGTTTCTGCATCTCCTTTTCCATCTGACTAAATCATCTTTTTAAGGTATTCCCCTCAATAACCTTTTGGACTTCTTTTTCCATTTGACCCAAACTTGTTTTTAAGATGTTATTTTCTTCAGTATTTTTTTTGTTTCTCCTTCACCAAGCTGTTAACTTGGTTTTCATGGTTTTCCTGCATCACTCTCATTTTTCTTCCCATTTTTTTGTCTATCTCCCTTACTTGGCTTTCAAAATCTTTTTTTTTTTTGAGCTCTTCCACAGTCTGAGACTAATTCGTATTTTCCTTAGAGGTTTTAGATTCAGAAACTTTAACTTTATTATCTTCTGAGTCTGTATCATCCATAGGACCCAATTTTTAATTGTCTATAGTTGGATATTTTTTCTTCTGTTGTTTGATCATTTCCCTAGCTTATGATTTCATTTTAGCTTTTTTGTTAAAGTGGGGGTCTGCTTCTAGGGTGGAGGATGAACTGCCCCAAGTTTGAAAGTTTTAGAGCTATTTTATGGGACATATCCCAGGGACCTTAAAATTCTCAATTCCTCCAAGGTCTTATGTGAGTTTTATCTCCTTTCCTGGATTGTATTCTTGTCTGCGGAGAGTCCCTGCTCTGCTTTTGCAGTAGGTCTGCTGTGATTCTGCTCCTTTTCCTGAATCTAGGGCCCAAGACTCTGACCTTGATCTGAGTATGGGCAAAGCAACAAAGTCCCACCTCAGGGATGGCCAAGAGATCTCTGCAACCTACCCCACCTCCTTATGGTCAGTAGACTTTGAAAGCTGAAAGAAGCAGGGGATGGCCACTGAGACCTGCTCCTGGTCCCCTGGGATTGGGTCTGCACTGAGGCCTGTGCTGGATAGAGCTCAGCTCTTACTCTGGTGTAACAGTAGAGTATTCCTGCTGTTTTTCCTGAAATCTAACAATGTTTCAGACTCAGGTGCCCCCTGCCCCAAGGCACCTAAGACTCCTGAGATCTGTTCCTAGATAGCTGAACTGGATTGCTCCAAAAGGTCCAGGCCATACTAACCCTGGTGAAACAAACTCTTCCCAGGATCTTCCAGTTGCTTTGGTCTAGAAAATTGTTTCACTCAGACTTATGTGGATTCTGCCACACTAGAATTTGGTTAGAATAATTATTTAAAGGTATTTGAAGTGGTTTTGGGGAGAGATCTCAGGATTCCCCACCTTTACTCTATCATTTTGTCTCAGCTCCTTTGTAATATCCTCCTGGTTTCCTCACAACCTGTGGGCTGAGAGAGCTCTGGAAGCTGTGGCAGCTCATTCAGTGACTCCCAAGGCCTGACTTTGGTCTGTGAGGGTCCATTCTGTTCTGCTGAGGCCTATGTTGGACTTCTCAGTCCAGCGATTGCCAAAAAACAATTTTGAAAGTCAGCAGGAAAAGTCTGTTGCACCAGGGAGAGAGAGGAGTCTAATCCAGCAAGGGTCTCAGTGAAGACCTGGTCCCTGGAGAGCCACCCAGCAGCTGCTTCCAGAGCACTCAGTCCAAGGATGGTAAGGGGGTTAGTAAAGAATATAGATATCTCTTTGCTCTTCTTGAGGTAGGACCCTGTTGCTTCACCCATACTCAGATGCAGGTCATAGTCTGGGGCCTTAGTCTCAGGAAAAAGAGCAAGGACTCTCTTCACAGTTCCAGTGCCCTACTCTCACCCTCGTACCAAGACTATTCCTGCTGACCTTCCAAGTTGTCCTTGGCAGTTTCTGGGATGAGATATATGGAAACAACCAACACTGCCACTGATCTAGTCATCTCACTTCCTGCTACTGGATTGCTGGGACAAGTTCATTCCAATGTGGTTGCTCCTTTATCAGCCTGATATAATAGACCTTTCCCAGCTGATCTTCTAAGTAGTCTTGGACTAGAAAATTGTTACACTCTCTTCTTTTGTGGGTTCTGTCGTTCTAGAATTTTTTAGAGATATTTAAAGGTATTTGCAGGAGTTTGGTATAGGGGTCTGGCAAAACTTTGCTCTTATTGTTTTTCTACTTGAACATTGTCTTTGCTCTTCTCCCTGGGCCTGCTTTAGTGTCAAATCTTATTAAGATTTCTACCCTAGGACTGCCTTCAGAATACTGGGCTATAATGCAGGAAGAACTATAATTTCTGCATGTGTATTCCTGTTAGCATGTTTATGCCAGTCTCTACTTTTTTTCAGAGCATAAACAACCAACTTTGTGGTTGCTCCTGCAGTCTATGTAGCTATCTATGCTCATCATCCTCAACTATGTGTTTACATGGATCAGTTTCAGTTTGTTCTATTTCTCAAAATCATGACTTAAACTCACTTTCCCCTTACCTGGAATTTATCTAGATGAAAGCATAACAATAATATTTAGCTCTCATCTGTGTCACTCATATGTCCAAGATTCTGCCCAAGCAATCAAGGTAACAACATATATATGTATATATACAGGTAGAAGACAGGCTTTATTTTAAAGTACTTTTAAAAATTAATAGTAAGGCCTGCAAATTGTTATAATCTCTTTTACAGGTAATTTTGTTATAATCTCTTTTACAGGTAATTTCATTCTATTTACCAGACCTACAAATCATGCAAACTCAAAGGATTGCATTTCCCACAAAATAAAAATGAACTTGAAGTTTCAGTCCTCCTACCCTATGACATTCTGATGAGTTTAACCTTTACTGCAGCTATCCATAGTAATCTTATATTATGTTATTTCCATGAATATATGAATTACCCCTGGAAGGAAATGACTGAGCAACACCTGTCCCTAACATTACAATGTGTCATACCCTTGCACCCACACTAAGAGACCATACATGCATTCCAATTTATTGTGCAAATCTGAAAATTCAGATTATTCTCCAAAAAGAAAACATCCATTAGCTTGTGAACTCCTTGAAACCAGAATTCTTTTTTATGCTTGTATCCTTAGTGATTAGGACAGTGATTGGCATATACAAGGTGCTTAATAAATGTTTGTTGACTGCTTGAATGATGGGGCATGATAGAGACACAATCTCCTTACCATAAGTATTCCACCATCTGTATACCTCACAAAAACAACAAAAGCAAAGTTTAAGCTTTTTTTGTTTACTTATTTTGTTTTTGTTTCCCTTAGCATGGTTTTGTTCTTTTTTGATCTTTTAGATTCAGGGGAATATAAAAATAATTCTCTTTTTCTCAAAATACACTTCTTCAGTTTTTGCTTAAAACCTAAATTTCTGATCCTGTCTATTTGTTTCTGTCTGTCTCTCTTGATCTGTCTCTGAATCTGGCTGCCTCTGTCTCTATTTCTTTCTGTTTGTCTCTGTCTCTCTCTCTCTATCTCAGTGCTGCCCAAGAACTCTCTTTTTTTTCCCTCCAGAAAATTAGGTTACAGGACTCACATAATTGAGTTTCCAGTAAAGAGTCATCAAAATTGAACTGCCCATGAACAACTTTTCTTCTCTGTCTCTAGATGAATAGGGTTCAAGGACTTCCATTAATTTTCTATGGGGAATTTTCCTGGGGAAAAATATTGAAAGCATGTGAAGTTTTGCCATCATCATTCTTTAAATAGGTCTAGTGATTGAGAATCTAGACAATTCTCTTGGGTGGAATGGGTGAGAACACTTAAAATTCATATATAGCTTTGTCCTAAAGTAGACATTATTGAGTGAGAGAGACAGAGAGAGAGACAGAGACAAAGACAGAGACAGAGAGACAAAGAGAGACAGAGAGACAGAGAGACAGAGAGAGAGAGAGAGAGAGAGAGAGAGAGAGAGAGAGAATAGAACATTCATTATAATTATGTGGGGCAGTTAGGTTACACAGTGGATAGAGCACTGGCCCTGGCATCAGGAGAACCTGAGATCAAATCTGACATCAGACACTTAAAAATTACCTAGTTGTATGACCTTGGGCAAGTTACTTAATCCCATTGTCCTACAATAAAAAAATCTACCTATGTGCAAAGAATTGTGCTAAGTTCTGGAAATACAAATCAAAGTATATTAAAAAGCCCCTGACATCAAGGAAACTAGTTTCTAAAGGGAGAAGAGGATGCATAAAGGGAGTTGGAATGGATTGAGAAGCTTCAGGTATATGGCTGGAGATTTGCAAAAAGCATTGTAGAGGCCTAAACCCCAACAAAAAAAAGACTAAATCTGACAGAGCAAAATTTGCGATGCACCAGGGAAAGTTCAATTTTGTAGCTGGGAAAGAGTGGAGTTAAGTGGAAAGCAGATGGTTGACTAGACCCAAGTAGGAGTAGTTCTTTTAGTTGTTCTCTGAAAAGGGGAGAAGAAGAAAATACAACTCTATGCCTGACCTTCTTTTGCAGTACTGATATAAAGTAATGGCTTCACCTTACACTATTCCTAGTCAGCCAATTCAACCATCATCAGTGATTCATTACATGTTAAATGCCAAGGGAAATACCTATTCCATAAACTCTCTATGTTGCAATCAAAATGATGATGAGAATTATGAGCATGAAGATGAAAATAATCTCATCATACAATATCTTAGTCTATAGAAAGAATAATTGATCAGGGGATCCCCTTCCTTAACTTCCTGCATGTATAAAACTTATAGTAAGAGAGAGATTATTCTTATAGTAAGAAAGAGGTAATCTTATTCTATCACTACTCTTTTGGTACATCTGAGTTGTCTATTTTAATAATAAATCACGTGAATTTTTTAAACAATTATTCATATATATCTATATATAGAGAGATAAAAACAAATATACACATGTGTAAACATATACATACATTTTTGTCCATTGTATTTTTTTTAGGTTTTTTGCAAGGCAAATGGGGTTAAGTGGCTTGCCCAAGGCCACACAGCTAGGTAATTATTAAATGTTTGAGACCGGATTTGAACCCAGGTATTCCTGATTCCAGGGCCAGTGCTTTATCCACTGTGCCACCTGGCCACCCCAAACATTTGTGGCCCATACGGGGAACAAACCATGTCCATCATATTTTACAATTATGATCTACTATATTGAATTAAGGAAGCTCTGCCTTTTCATTTTCTGACTATATTTTCTTGAAAACACACAGCTTAATTAAACATAGTCAGTTTACCAGCAGCTTCTCAAGAGATTTGCTACCAACAGTGATGAGGGAAGAGTGGAATGACTCAAAGTTCAAAGGTTCAATTCAATTCTGCTTGCCAAGTCCATTCTCCCAATACCCTCAGGATCTTGTGCAGTTACTCAATACAGCATTGGTTGTGGACTAACATTTTGGTAAAGCATAATCCTAGTACAAAGAGGCCAAGACTAAAAATTTTATGTTTTACAATTGTGAGAATAAAGTGATATAAGAGAGAAAGCTCTATTTCCTAATCTTTCAGTGATGCAAATGAGAAAATAAAAGAAATTCGTGGAAAGAAATCTGTTTTAAAAGTTGAAAGAACTGAAATAAATTCTAACTTCCATTACTTACCTCCTATATGTATTTAACCAAGTTATTTATAAACATAATTAAAGAATTAAAAATCATGACCTCAAAAGTCCCTCTCAGTACAAATCCTATTCTCTGTGGTCAAGTGACTGAAAGTATAAGGACCTTAATTAGTTAATAGTTAATATGACATCTGAAAGTCACATGTAGTGAGTATACTCTTACTTCCCATGTGCAGGTAGGTACAAGACCTCTCAAGATAATTGAAGTGATTGAAAGATTTGTAAATTTTCTGCTGTAATAATAAACCTGAGCCTCACCATTTGTATCCTCCTCTCCTTAAAGTGATGAGTCAGGGACCAGTGCCCCTCTTCCATTTAAATTGACATCAATTATCTTTTACAACAGGATATTTATCTCAAAGATAAAAAAATTAATAAAACCATAAAAATTTCATAAATACAGCACACACACACACACACACACACACACACACACACACAGAGCACATATACAAACTCAGGAGCATACAGAGCTCTACAACCAGGTTGATCTCTGCATAGAAAAGGTTCAGATTTAGTATGACTTTTGTTTAGCATTTGCCCTACCAACTTCAAGTTCATATCAGAGATGTTGATTAACCTACTTGCATTGAGAAGGCCACTACTTGCTACTTAGGAAATTAATGCTGGATTGGGTGTAACACTTGCCATGGGCAAGATGACCCTATCTGTTTTCCTTTCCCCCTTGTCTTCTTTGGTCTGGTAATGAATCTATGAACATGTTGGAAAAAGCAGTTTGAAATAGGGAAAATAGGCAAGGAGATTTGCCTAATTCTCACAGGGTGAGAAAGAGAGGGACTGACAAAACTAACCATTTGCAAGGAGTTGGTAAAACTTTTGCTCTGCAGTTGTTTGGCATTACCAAAACAATGGCAAACTCAAAGTATAGGGTAAGAAGTTAGTGATACAGGCAGCAGAGCAGCCAGCAAGCACAAATAAGACACTCAAATGACAAAAGAATTAGTATCAGAATCATTTTTGTGGTGGAATTTGCTATGATTCTCTTGATGAGATGTATTGTTGTGGAAGAGTATTCTGAGGTTCTCTTGATGAACCTCCAGGCAGCATATCTTAAATTCCTTTCTTTGGAGAACCTTCATAGAGACAAAGACAATAACTTCATCTGATCAAGAAAACTTCTTCCTTGAACTTAGAGGTTTGTGGTCTTCCCTGTAGACAAAAGATGTTGGGTTTTATGTGTTTGTTTGTTTGAACAAAAAGGTATCATGGGTGTCTAATCTGTGCTCATTTTGAACTTAAATCATTTTTTCTACGGTTGTGACAGCTACCCTTGTTTGAGGTTGGTTGGTACTTCATTTTGGGGATTGTCCTAAAGACTACATCAATACACTGTTGGTTAAGCTGTGAATTGGCCTAACCATTCTGGAAAGGAAAATTTAATCATGGTTCAAAAAGAATACTGTGTGTATGCTTTGACTTAATGACAATATTACTGAAACATAGAATAAATGCAAAGGAACCTAAATATAGGCAGGGACCAGGATACGAAGGGCTTTAAAAGTCAAATAGAGGAATTTATATTTGATCCTGCAGTTTTTTGGGAGGTATCAAAGTTTGCTATCTGTTTTGTTTTGTTTGTTTGTTTGTTCTTAGTATGCACTTTAGGAAGATTAATTTTATAGCTGAGTGGAGGATGAAATGGAATAGAGAGAAACTTGATGTTGGAGACCAAAGAGCAAAGTCCTGAATTAGTACCTATGGGAAATGATGAGGGCCAACACAATGCTAGCAGTCTTAGAGGAGAAAATGGACCCAATATAAGAGATCCTAGAAAGTTATAAATGACAGAACTTGGAAACTCATTGGATTATAGAGGGTAAGAAATCTGGGATACTAGCTTAGGTGGCTAAAAAGGTACTGGAAAATTAAACAGTAATAGAGAAATTGGGAAGAGAAGAGCATTTGGGGAAACACACTAGTTCAGATTTGTATATATTAAATTTAAGATATCTAAGACTAGAGATCAAAAGAGAGGTTGCTACAATAGGATAAAGAGATCTGAGAAACATTATCATAGAAATGAAAATTAAATCCATGAGAACTAATAAGATCAGCAAACAAAATAACATAGAAGAAAAGAGAAGAAATGATAGAACCCTTGACAACAACAAGAGTCAGTGGGTATGATTTTGATGAAGATCTGACTAAGGAAACTGAGAAGATCTGATCAGGGGGACAACTCAGAAAGGGTATGTAGAGAAGGTTATATCAAGGAGAAAACGATGATGAGCAATGCCAAAAGCTGTAGAAGGACAGGAAGGATGAAGATTTAGGAAAGGTCATCATATTTGGAAAATAAAGAGATCATTTTAAGTTAGAGTCAGCAATTCTGGTTGACTGATAAAACCAAATATCAGCATGAAGGAAAATTAATAAGAAAGGAAGTGAATATAATGATTCTAAGACAGTTTTGTTAAGGAATTTATTATAAAAAAGAAGAAGAGTTAAAAGATGAAATCTAACACAAATAGAAGTATCAAATGAGGGTGTATGGACAGTATGGATGTAACTAGAAGATAAGGAGACAATGAAGATTAATGAGAGAGTAGGGAATGATGTTAGTAGTAATCTGATACAGAAGACAGGATGCAATTATAGAAAGATTTGCCCAACCAAAAAGAAGAACCAGTTCTTCATGAGATAAGAGTTGAAAGAAGAGTTAATAATAGAAGCCTGTTGATTAGGGGTAAATGAGTATAAGGAATAAAAGATATCTCTCAGAGTTTTAATTGTTGTTGTTTTAGTGAAATATGATGAAAAGCTCTTTGCTGAAAAAGGTTCTCTGAAATAGGTAGAAGTTTTGTTTTCTTTTTTTATAACTTACTGAATAGAAAATTTTTCCTAACTTAGTTACTATTCTTTCACAAAAGCTCTCAGTCCCAAAGACCAATCAGAAAATATTGCATTATCACAAAATACATTTTTTAATCACTGAGCATGCAAGTATTGCCTCCATGGAATAGGACAGAGTACAAATATTTTTTCCATAAAAAATATTCCAATATAAAAAATTAGGGCATCTCTCTCAATCATCCCTGCTTTGTGATACAACTTTTTAACTCAACATACACTTTATATTTTTATTGTCATTCAAGAAAGATATTTATTAATTTAGCATTTTACAGTTTTCCCCCTAATCTTGTTTCCCTTCCCCCCCCACCCTACAGAAGAAAGTCTGTTAGTCTTTACATTGTTTCCATGGTATACACTGATCTAAGTTGAATGTGATGAGAGAGAAATTATGACTTTAAGGAAGAAAAATAAAGTATAAGAGATAGTAAAATTGCAGAAAAAGATAATTTTTTTCCTAAGTTAAAGGTAATAGTCTTTGGTCTTTGTGTAAACTCCAATTCTTGCTCTGGATGCAAATGATATTCTCCATCATAGATAGTCCAAAATTGTCCCTGATTATTGCACTGATGCAACAAGTAAGTTCATCAAGGTGGATCATCACCCCCATGTTGGGTGTTAGGGTGTACAATGTTTTTCTGGTTCTGCTCATCTTGCTCAGCATCAGTTCATGCAAATCCTTCCAGGCTTCCCTGAATTCCTATACCACCTGGTTTCTAATAGAATAATAGTGTTCCATGACATACACACACCAAAGCTTGTTAAACCATTCCCCAATTGAAGGACATTCACTTAATTTCCAATTCTGTGCCTCCACAAACAGGGCTGCTATGAATATTTTTGTACAAATGATGTTTTTACCCTTTTCCATAATCTCTTCGGGTATAGACCCAGTAATGGTATTGCTGGATCAAAGGGTATGCACACTTTTGTTGCCCTTTGGGCACAATTCCAAACTGCTCTTCAGAAAGTTTGGATAAGTTCACAGCTCCACCAACAATGTATTAGTGTCCCAGATTTCCCACATCCATTCCAACATTGATCATTTTCCTTTCTGGTCATATTGACCAGTCTGAGAGGTGTGAGGTGGTACCTCAGAGATGCTTTAATTTGCATTTCTCTAATAAGTAATGATTTGGAACAATTTTTCATATGATGATGGATCGCTTTGATTTCCTCATCTGTAAATTGCCTCGGCATATCTGATGACCACTTGTCAATTGAGGAATGGCTTTTTTTTTGAAAATTTGACTCTGTTCTCTGTATATTTTAGAAATAAGTCCTTTGTCAGAAATGTAAAAGTTGTGTCCCAGTTTAATGCACTTCTTTTGATCTTGGTTACAGTGGTTCTGCCTGTACAAAAGCTTTTAAATTTAATGCAATCAAATCATCTATTTTGTTTTTAGTGATGTTCTCCATCTCTTGCTTCATCATAAACTGTTTCCCTTTCCATAGATCTGACAGGTAAACTACTCCTTGATTTTCTAGTTTTCTTATAATATTTATTTTATGTCTACATCCTGTATCCATTTTGATCTTATCTTGGTATAGTATATGAGGTGTTGGTCTAATCCAAGTTTCTTCCATACTAAATTCCAACTTTCCCAATAGTTTTTATTAAAGAGAGAATTTTTATCCCAATAACTGAACTCTTTGGGTTTATTAAACAGCAGATTATTTTAATCATTTCCTGCTATTGCACCTAGGCTATTCCACTGGTCCACCACTCTATTTATTTGCCAAAACAAAACAGCTTTGATGACTGATGCTTTATAATACAATTCTAATGCTGGTAAGGCTAAGCCACCTTCTTTTGAACTTTTTGCATTGAATCCCTAGAAATTCATGACTTTTTATTTCTCCATATGAATTTACTTACAATTTTTTCTAACTCATTAAAGTAATTTTTTAGAATTTTGATTGGTAGAGCACTAAACAGGTGGTTTAGTTTTGATAGAATTGTCACTTTAATTATATTTGCTTGACCTATACATGAGTAGTTGATGTGTGCCCAGTTATTTAAATCTGATTTTAGTTTTGTGAGAAGTGATTTGTAATTGTTTTTATAAAGCTTTTGATTTGCCTTGGCAGATAGACTCCCATGTATATTATATCATCTGAGGTTACTATGAATGGTATTTCTCTTCTTAGCTCTTTCTGCTACATATTGCTTGTCATATATATAGAAATGTTGAGTATTTATGAGGCTTTTTTAGTATACTAGAACTTTACTAAATTTGCTCATTATTACTAGAAGCATTTTAGATGAATTTTTTGGATTCACTAGGTATACCATCAAATCATCTGCAAAGACTGAGAGTACTTTCTTCCTTCACAATTCTAATTCCTTCAATTTTTTTTTCCTTCCCTTACTGCTGAAGCTAACATTTCTAATACAATACTGAATAGTAGTGGTGATCATGGGCATCCTTGTTTCCCCCTTATCATATTGGGAATGCCTCTAGCTTCTCCCCATTGCATATAATGCTTGTTGATGGTTTTAGATACATACTACTTATTATTCTAAGAAACAATCTATTTATTCCTACACTCTCTAGTGATTTTTAGTAGGAATTTGTGCAGTATTTTGCCAAAAACTTTCTCAGTATCTATTGATATAATCATATGATTTCTGATAGGTTTGTTATTGATATAGTTGATTAAACTAACAGTTTTCCTAATATTGAACCAACCCTACTTTCTGAGATAATTCCTACTTGATCATATAAAATGATACTGTTGTAATCATTCCTTTTGCTAAAATTTTATTTAAGATTTTCGCATCCCTAGCCATTTGGGAGCTAGGCCAATAATTTTCTTTTTCTGTTTTAACTCTTCTTGGTTTAGGTATCAGCACCATATTGGGTTCATAAAAAGCATTAGGCAGAGTTCCCTCTTCACCTATTTTTCCAAAGATTTTATATAGAATTGGAGCCAATTGTATCTTAAATGTTTGATAGAATTCAATTGTGAATGAATGCATCTGGCCCTGGAGATTTTTTCTTAGGTTGTCCAATAATGATTTGTTGAATTTCTTTTTCTGAGATAGGGTTGTTTAGGTATTTAATTTCCTCTTCATTTAACCTGGGGCAACATATTCTTGTAAATATTTATCCATTTCAATTAGATTGCCAAATTGATTGGTATAGAGTTGGGCAAAATAATTCCAAATCATTACTTTAATTTCCTCTTTATTGGTGGTGAGTTCACCTTTTTTCATTTATAATACTGTCAATTTGGTTTTCTACATTCTTTTTTTAAACCAAATTTACAAAAAGTTTATTAATTTTATTGTTTTTTTCAGAAAAATAACTTTAGATTTTATTTATTAGTTCAATAGTTTTTGTGCTTTCAATTTTATTGATTTCTCCTTTTAATATTTAGAATTTCTAATATAGTATTTAATTGAAGGTTTTTAATTTGTTCTTTCTCTAATTTTTTAGTCACATAGTTACTTCATTGATTTCTCCTTTCTCTAATTTATTCATGTAAGCATTTAAGGATATAATATATCCCCTGACAGTCACCTTGATTGTGTCCCAAAGGTTTTGGTATATTGTTTCATTATTCTCATTATCTAGAATGAAATCATTCTTTCTATAATTTGTTGTTTAATCCACTTATTTTTAAAGGTGAGGTTATTTAGTTTCCATTCAGTTTTGGGTCTATATCTCCCTGGTCCAATATTACATATGATTTTTATTGCATTATGATCTGAGAAAGATGTATTCACTACTTCAGCAATGGATCAATAGGTTTTTATGCCCTAGTACATGGTCAATTTTTGTGTAAGTGCCATGTAATGCAAAAAAAAAAAAGTATATTCCTTTCTATCCCCATTCAATTTTCTCCATAAGTCTACCATATCTAGATTTTCTAACAATCTGTTTACAACCTTAATTTACTTCTTTATTTTATGGTTAGATTTGTCTAAATCTGAGAGTTGGGAGGTTGAAGTCTCTCACTAGTAGAGTTTTGCTGTCTATGTCTTCCTGCCGCTCATTCAACTTCTGCTCTAAAGCATTTGGATGCTATGCCTTGGTTGCATACATATTTAGTATTGAAATTACTTCATTGTCCATGGTACCTTTTAGGAAGATATAGTTTCCTTCCTTATCTCTTTCAATGCTATCTATTTTTGCAACTGCTTTGTCTGAGAAAAGGATTGCTGCCCCTGCTTTTTCCCTTCAGCTGAAGCAAAATATATTTTGCTCCAATATTTTACCTTTACTCTATATTTATCTTTGTGCTTCAGATGAGTTTCTTGTAAGCAGCAAACTGTAATTTTTCTGGTCTTTAATCCACTGTGCTATTTCCTTACACTTGGGGGGGGGGGGTTGGGTTTTTTTTTTTTTTTTGGTTTTTGCAAGGCAAATGGGGTTAAGTGGCTTGCCCAAGGCCACACAGATAGGTAATTATTAAGTGTCTGATACCAGATTTGAACCCAGGTACTCCTCACTCCAGGGCAGATGCTTTATCTACTGCACCACCTAGCCACCCCTTTGCTTATCTTTTAAGGGAGAGTTCATCCCACTCACATTCAAAGTTACAATTATTAACTCTTTATTGCCCTCCATGCTATCTTCCCTCTGTTTTCATTTCCCCCTTTTTCACTTTATCCATATTCCCAAGTATTTTGTTTCTGAATACTGCCCCCTTCAGTGTGTTTGCCATCCTATATCAACCCCATACCCTTTCTTTCCCATTTCCCTTTTATCCTTCTTCCTTCCCTTCTTCTGTTAGCTCCCCTTTTTTTCTCCTCCTTCCTGTCCCCCCTCCCTTTTTCCCCTTTTAATACTCGAAAGGTAAGATAAGTTTCTTAACTTTACTGAGTGTGTGTGTGTGTGTGTGTGTGTTTCTTAATTTTAAGTCAATCTGATTAGAGTAAGATTCAGGCAGTTCTCACCTCCTCCATTTTTCCCCTCTTTTCAATAGGTCCTCTGTATCTCTTAATATCTTAAAATTTATCCCATTCATTCTTCCCCCCCCATTCCTCCACCTCCTTATTGTTCCCCTTTTTAAGGAGGTATTGTTTTTAAATCTTTCTGAGTCACAGAACAGTCATAAGTGTCAGTCATTTCATGCTAAGTATATTCTCTCCTAATAGAGTTTCAATTCTTGTGAGTTTTTAGAGTTTTTCTCCCAGTTAGGAATATAACCAGTTTCATCTTATTGGACAGCAGTCTCATGGATAAGTCATGAGTGTCCATCACTTCTAGCTAAACATATTCTCTCTTATACAGTTTCAATTCCCAAAAGTTATGAGAATCTTTCTCCTAGGTGGGGATATAGCCAGTTTCATCTTATTGGATATCAGTTTTTTTTACCCACTTTTTCTTTCATCTTTTCATGTGTCTCTTGAGCCTCCTGTTTGATGTCCAAATTTTCTATTTAGCTCTGACCTTTTCATCAGGAAATCTTGAAAGTCTCCCATTTTGTTAAATATCCATGTTTTCACTGGAAGAGCAGGCTCAGTTTTGTTGGGTAGTGGATTCTTGGCTGCATTCCAAGCTCCCTTGCTCTTCAGAATATCTCATTCCAGGCCCTTTGTTCCCTTAATGTTGATGGAGCCAGATCCTATATAATCCTTACTGTGTCTCCTTGCTATATAAATTGTTTCTTTCTGGCTGCTTGCAGGATTTTCTATTTTATCTGCTAGTTCTTGAATTTGGTGACAATATTCCTTGGTGTTTTCATTTTAGGAACTCTTTCCAGAGAGGATTGATGTATTCTTTCAGTAATTATTTGCCCTCTGGTTCCATTATATCAGGGTAGTTTTCCATCACTAAATCCTGTAATATTAAGTCCAGGCTTTTTTTTTTCCTATTCAATGTTTTCAGGAAGACCAATAATTCTCAGGTTTTCCCTTCTCAATCTAATCTCAAGATCAGTGGTTTTGCTGATGAGGCATTTTTTTGATTTTTTTTGGTTTTGTTTAGAAGTCTTTTGCTCTCTCATGAAGTCATTAGTTTCAACAGACTCCATGCTTTTCATTAGAGAAGGATTTACTTCATTTACCTTTTGCAACTCCTATTCCAACTGGTCAATTCTACTTTTGTGAAAGTTTTCCATTTGACCAATTGAGGTTTTGAGAGAATTATTTTCTCTTTGAATTTGCTGAACTGAGGTTCTGAGAGAATTATTCTCACTTTGTATTTGTTCAATTGTATATTTCTTCAAGGAAGTCTTTCTGTGCTGGAGACCAGATCATAATATCCTCAGAGGTTCTACGTCTCTCTGAGGGTCTTATCCTTCTAGGAATTTTTCTATGCACCTTCCTTTTTGCTTGCCTTTCTTCATTTTAATAAGGTCTTGTGTTGGGAAGGGACTGGTTCACAGAGGTTTGCTGTTGAGATCACTACAGTTTAGGAACTCCAAGTGAACTGGCCAGTAGGCTGCATTGCTTGCTTTCTCTGGAGTGTCTGTGACCTTAATTTGTGGCCCTCTCCCTTGGCCTGGTTGAAGCTGCTGAATACCTTTATCTTTCAATAATGGGCAAGGTAATTGTTCTCCCTATTCACAGTTGAGGGACCTCTGCTGGTCACACCTGAGCCTGGGTCAGAGGTGGGCTGTGATTATGTTTTTCTGGGAAAAGGCCTCAGTTGAAATGGAGATATAGATTCCAAGTTCCTCCGAGTAGCCCAGGGATTGATGTCTGCAATTCTCCTGCACTGGAATTCACCATTCCAGCCCTGCCGGCAAGCTCCAAACAGTCAGTGCCACCACCAATGACTCCACAACCCAGGTGGCCCAACTCCTGCAGCAGAACAGACCAGTACTGCTCTCAGGCTCTTACCCTATCCTATGCTCCTGGCAGAGTCCTCCCTCTGCACCTGAGCTAACCCACAATCCCAGAAAACCAACCCTGAGGTAGATGTTCTTCTCCTTGCTTCTCTTTCTGGGTTTTGGTGACTGGATTTCTGTTAAGATGTTTGTTTCATATTATTTATGAGGGAAAATCAGGAGATTAATATAGTGTCTGTCTTCTCTCCTTTATCTTGGCCAGAAGGGTCCACGATTCAAGAACCTTTTTTGATTATATTGTTTTTATATGATTGAATTGTTTTGAAATCAAGGTAGGGAAAGTAATACAGTGGAATTTTTTCAGTCTACAGGGCTCAAACCAGAAAATAATAAAATTAATTCACAAAACAAAGAAATAATTTAAAAAATCATCTTAGACCAAGGATTATTAACCTGATAAATCCTCAAGCATGTATTGGATAAATTTCAAGGGAATCCTGAAAATGAATGTGGAAAATAACTCTTCAGTGACCTTTGGTTTCCTTTGCAACCATATGTATTTTATTTCAGGGCATCTAAGTTGTTCATTAGATGAACAAGAGATCAGGAATCAAGGGATATTCTCCTATCTAATTTCATATATGACCTCAGACAGTTACTAGTTCTGTGAACCCGGGCTCGAAGACACTTAAAACTGTTTGCCTCAGTTCCCTCATCTGCAAAATGAGCTTGAGAAGGAAATAGCAAATCATTCCAAGGGAAAGAAGTATTGAATGAAAAACTATAGTCTATAAACTAAGACCCTAGATGTTGCAATATTTTCAAAGTTGCAAAGTGTTTTTACATTTATTTAGTTGTGAACATTTTTAATAACACTAAAGCAATAATAAGATTTACTTTCCGAAACATAATTAATGATATCAAGCTCAATAAATAAAAAATAAGATAAATGCATTGTGACTACTTTATCCCTAAACAAACAGAAATCTATATCTACAAAATCATTGCATCACATGACATCCCAAATAACTGGTATAAAAACCATTGTTCAAGTAAGAACTTGAACAAAATAAAATATTATTTACAAGAAGTTCAGAGTACAGTATTAGAAGTAAATATATTCTTTTGAAATTAAAAGCAGGAATTAAAAGTAGCTCTAAAAGTAGGAGAAAAATTTGTTGACCTTTTTTTAAAGATGTTTTTGCAAAGCAGTGGAGTTAAGTGGCTTGCCCAAGGCCATACAGCTAGATAATTGTTAATTGTCTGAGGCAGGATTTGAACTCAGATACTCCTGACTCCAGGACTGGTGCTCTATCCACTGGGCCACCTAGAGACCTGAGAAAAATTTGTTAATCATTAGAAATAAATATCCATGAATTCTACTCTACAAAGAACTCATTAGTTCAGCTTTCCATGATATAACAATAAATCCATGTTATTAATTAATCAGTTGCAACTAGGCACTCTTAAGACATTAATTATGCCTGTTACATTCAGCTATAATTAAAGAATTACTATTTTAGCTCATCATTCACAAATAGTAAAATAGACAAACACATATTTCTCTCTCATTTCTCTCTCATTATACACACATTTATGCGCATTCATATATATGCATATATGTGCATATATATGCATACCGATATGTATATATACATACATACACACACACACACACACACACACACACACACACACACATATATATATATATAATTTACAAAGCTATGGCACTATTATACTGGACAGTAATACTACACAGGATAACTATATCATTTTTAGTATAGAATCATAACACTGATAAGGAAATAACTATATTCTAAAATTTTCTTTATTTTACAAAATATCTGTATGCAAGATACAGATAATGTAAGCGTTTTCTAGGATATTAGAAGAAAGAATGGTTTTGTCCCATAGTATATATCATTCAAACACCAGAGAGTATTAGCAAAGAGAAAGGGGTTAAATTTGAGAACAAAAGAGAACACCTAAAATTGTGCTTAGAAAGGGAAGGATAGAGATGGAATCTGCATTTGGAATAATGCAGATTTATGCTGTATTCTCCAAAAGGAATTCAGGAGAGATTAGAAAATATATATTCTAAAAAATCCAATGAACTAAAGTTACAAGCCAAAAGAATATATCATCCAAACCTTAACCAAGCACTAAGAAAAAAGATGAACTTTTTTCAATTGAAAGTATTTTGTTTTTTTCACTTACACGAAAGCATAGTTTTCAACGTTGATTTTCTAAGATTGAATCCCAAAACTTCCTTCCTTCCTTCCTTCCTTCCTTCCTTCCTTCCTTCCTTCCTTCCTTCCTTCCTTCCTTCCTTCCTTCTTTCCTTCCTTCTCTCCCACAATCCAATCCAAGACAGCAAGCAAACTGGTTTAAGCATGGTATCATATTAAACATAATTCCCTATTAGTCATGTTGTGGAAGAATCATAACAAAAGGAAAAAATAAACCAGAAGAAAGAAAAAAATATTTACAAATAAAGAATGTGCTTTTTTTGGTATTCAGGTTTTAAAAGTTTTCCTCTGAAATTGGTTAGCATTTACCATCACATGTCTTTTGAAATTGTATTTAATCACTGTATTGCTGAAAAGAGTTAAGTCATAGTTGATCATCACACAACGTTCTTTGTTAATGTGTACAGTGTTTCCTTGGTTGTACACACTTCACTTAGCATTAATTAATTTAAATCGTTCCAGTTTGCTTTTTTATAATGTGTTTGCCCATGATTTCTAATAGACAAATAGTATTTTATTGCATACATAAACCACAACCTATTCAGATATTCCTGAAGTGATGGGTTTACCTCCAATTTCCAGATCTTTGACATCACATAAATAGCTGCTAAGAATATTTTTTGTACATATAAGTACCTTTTCCTTGTAAAAATGGACTTTCAACAAAAAGTAGCTTTTAAATCATTATTGTTCCTCTTTTCAGATTTGTTAATACTCTAGCATCTAAATTGCCAGCAAAGTTTTCTTACATAAGTAATTCAAAATCCTTTGTTCATGGATTAAAAATTTGGGAAGTATGAAAAAAGAAAAAGGCTTCATCTAGTGATAGAATGGGACTTCTTTTGCTACTTTCTATCTATTCTATCTATTCCCCCATTCTGGGGGAAAATTGTAGAACTCAAAATAAATAAAATCTTTCTCAAAAAAAGAAATAATACCAAAAAAAGAAAGAAATAATAGAACAAAAATTGTTTTGAGATCCTAGAAGCTGAGGGTAAAATGGAAATTGAGGGAATCCAGTGATCATGTCCTGAAAGAGATTCCAAAAAAGAATTCCCAGGAATATTACAGCTAAATTTCAGAACTCCCAAATTAAGAAGAAAATATTGTAACCAGACAGTAAGAAACAATTCAAATATGGAGCTATAATTAAGATAACACAAGATTCCATTTTAAGGACTCATAGGACTTGGAATGTGATATCCCGAAGGCAATAGAGCTTAGATTAAAACTAAGAATCAACTGCCCAGAAAAACTAAACATACTCTTTCAGTGGAAAAGATGGATATTTGATGAAACAAGGGACTTTCAGACTTTCCTGATGAAATGATGAGAGATGAATAGAAAATTTGATTTTCAAGATAGTACTCAGGTGAAGCATAAAGAGAGTGAACAAGAAGGGCAAATCATGACAGACTCAATAATGCTGAACTGCTTGTATTCTTGCACAGAAATATGGTACTGTTGATTCCTATGAATCTTTTCATTTTTAAGGGCATTTAGAAGGAGCATATATAGACAAGGTTCAGAGGGAGTACAATTTAAAGGTATAAAATATCCAAAAAAGATGGAGTTAATTGGCAAGAAGGGAATGAAATGTGAAACAGGGAAAGGAGTGGCAGAATGGGCAAGTTATATCACATAAAAAAGGCAAGAAAAAGTTTTTATGATGGAATGGAATAGGAGGACAGTGAGGGGTTCTTCTCTCATAAAGGGAAGAACATACACACTCAATTGGGTATAAAAATCTATCTTAACCTAGATGATAATTAGAGAGGAAAGGGATGGAATAAATGGGTCAGGGGGAGGGGGGTGTAGGTGATAGAAGAGAGGGAAGCTAGTAAGAGAGGATACTCAGGAAAAACAAACTTTTGAGGAGGGACAAGGTGAAAGGAGAGACAGAATAGATTAAATGGCATGGGTGTAATAGGATGGCTACCAAATTTGAAGCATTTTCACTGATGGACTTATGATAAAGAACACTATCCATCCCAAAAAGGAGCTGATAATATCTAATATAGACTGAAGCACATTTTTTTTTATCACTTTATTTTTCTTGAGGTTTCTCTTTTTCAGTGGGGACTATGGTAGTAGTGTGTTTCAAGGCTACACGTTTTTAAGCTCTTACTAGTAACTTGGTATCTCAATGGGGTCAGTGGGGTAGGAATATAGGAGAGAATTTGAAGTTCAAGGTTTTGGAAGCAAATATTGAAATTTGCTTTTGCATGATCCTGGAGTAAAAAAAATTAAATTAAAAAATAAACATAAGTAGTCAGATTATTGTTAACCCCCTTTATTTTTACTGGAATGAACACTGAGTTTTAGGTCATTCAAATAGCCCAATAATAAAATAAAATAATGTTAAATAATAATAAAATAAAAAAATAGTTGCTAGACCTGGAACTTAGACAAAATTTAGTTTAAAATACAGAGTTCTTTTCACTTCCTATGTTTCTTTACAATGCTATGATTATATTCATAGATGAATATATTAACTATCCATGATCTATAAATTTGTAATGTTATCAATCTCCATAGTATTTCCTCATCTATAGTTTCAAACATAACTGATACGCTGTCATTAACAGAAAATTTGCTTGGGATTTAGATTTTCATAAGCATTGATTATAATTTAGCTTATTTCTTTTATCTTTGAAGAAGTAATATCTTGACTTTTAAAGTGTATTTTTTTGCACATGAAATTTCCCTAATTACCCTTGGAAATATCATAGTACATGTAATGGATTATTTAGAAAATTTCTTAGATTTAGAATTAACTCTAATTAATAGATCCTGCTCATTTACTTCAAGGAACTAGAATGTAGAAGCTATAAAAATACTCTAAAAATCATTGAAAATACCACTTATTTATCTCTTAAGTTATTCATAAATGCTATCATCTTTGAACTATTATATTTCCTTTCAACTTATCTAATGAAGATTGGTTATAATATTGCTTATTATTATAAAGGAAAGCTATTTAAAACCCATACAAAATGTTAAAAAAAGGACTTCCCCCCTTGAGAAGCATCTTTACCAAACATCTAACTTTCTTTTAGTTGGAAATTATAATTCCGTTGTTGCCAAAAGTTTAAATTATCATTAGTGCTTGCAATTAAAGCACTTAGTCATTTCTTGAAGTCATTATACAGGGTATCACCAAAGGACTCAACCAGTTTAATAACATTTATATTACTTGAAACATTCTTGCATTAGGATTTATGATGAGTGATATTACTTTACCATTTGGATGATACATTTTTCAAACTTTTAAACACTATATGTTAAGTTGTGTTACCCTTACTAATTTTACCACTTCCAAATCTGTTTGGGGTTTTTATGAGTTATTAAATTATATTTGATAAATATGAAATCTAGTTTGAAGTTGTACATGCCCACAATGTGAATTTAGATTTCTGCTAAATAAACATGTAATTTTACATATGGCCATAAATAAGATTTGATGATTTCATTTTGCATGAATTTTCTTCTATCAAGGAAGATTAGGAATTATTCTGAAAATTTTTGTTATGGCGTTGTCTCAGGTACTGAGTGATTAAATGATTTGTCATAATATAGCAAAAGTAGGATTTCAAGCCAAATTATTCTCAATCTAAAATCTTTTCTCTATTCACCATGTCTTAAAGAATTTTAAATTATATAAACAAATATTAATGTAATAGTTAATGGGTATGAATTAAATTTTTTTCCAGCCTTATGTTGGGTCTCTATGACATTTAGAGATATACCAGCAGAACTTAACATATAATGGAAGAATTGATGTTATACTCTACTCTCCAAATTCTATGCACCAAATTAGAATATACTTATCCATGGACATGATATGAACAAAACTGAAGAACACTTAGCAAGCTTAGGACATGGTCACATTGTTCTTATTGTTGTTGTCATTTGTCCTTCATCCTCGAAGAAGACCACAATATCAGGGAGGTGATGCCATGATAAGCACAAGAATTGGATTTGAGTGAGGAGGTACTGTTCTAAGTCATAGCCTCATTTTCTCCTCCAGAGTCATCTGTGTTCAGTGACCAGATATGAATTCAGGATGAGTGGAGATATCTCTGGGTGTGAGATAGTCAAGGTTAAGTGATTAGCCCATAGTCACACTGCTAGTAAGTGTCAAGTCTCTAAGGCTAGATTGGAACTTTCATTCTTCTGACAGCAAGGCCAAAGTTCTATCCATTGTACCACCTAGCTGTCCTAGGACATGGTAACGAAGGCATGAATAAAGGGGGAGGATGATTTCAAGTTGTGATCTTGAGATCAGAACAGAGGTATGACATTTAGCTAAAAACACTTAGAAGGTCAAGTGGACTAGACAAAGAGGAATAAAATACTCTGAAATGAGTTTAGATCTGAAAAAGAGGTCTGGTCAATGTTGAGGTGAAGAAAGAGCCATGGAGGAGCACAAGGCATCAACTTATTATAGTTTGCCCTTACAAAAATGTTCCTGTTCCAAGCAAAGCATTTTTTATTACAATGACAAGCTTCATTTGTGAACAGCTACAATCATCCTAAGCTTGAAGCCAGATTATATATGGTAATAAATGGACTGTTAATTAGGAAAAGTATATGTTGGGGAAGTGCTTTTCCAGAACAAAAAAAAAAACTTTGGCAACCAGGAGACAAGATATAACTCAGGAGATATTGTTTGAACACATATTAATGGAGTGAAACTACTGAAACATTGAGTAACTACCATTTGGATAAAGCACAAATAGAAATGACAATGTTGAAAGTAATATATGAAATTTATTATATACTTGAAAATCAAATGGTATGAAATGGACATGCACAAATTCATGTATTATTTTGAGTTTTGTTATGCTGTAGAAAATATCTTTTTGGTATATATATTCAGAATTTTAAAAATAAAATTAATTTTTATTTTATAATAAAGGAGGAAATATTGATTTATTGTTTTGCTGATTTTATTGCACTGCTAAAGTCAGGGATCAATGACCTTGATACTTATCCATGGGGAATGGCAGAAAGAAGGAAAGAGATAAACAGAATTCAATATTTTATTTTCCTATAAATATTCATAGCAACCTATGAATAGCAAACCCATAAAAGAACTATGGTAGAAAATTCTTCATTGTAGATAATAATAAAAATAATGAAACTAATATTTATATAGTGCTTACTATATACCAGATGCTAGTGCTAAATATTTTTAAATTATGATCTCCTTTGAACCTCACAACAGCCCTCGGAGAAGGCACTACGATGATTCACAATTTTACAAATGGAAGCTGTGACAAACTGTGTTTAAGTGATTTTTTCAAGGTCACAAGGTTACTAAGTATGTCAATTCAGATCTAAATTCAGGACTTATTGGCACCAGGCTTGATGCTCAACTGTGCCAGCTAGATAGAGTTTATGATACAAACATCTTTAAGATTATGGTACAATGTTATATATTAATAATCTTTATTTTCCATTGATGGAAAAATATAATTGTATGTGAAACTGCAAATATACAATGTGAAATTTGCTATTCCTTTCAAATAGACAACAAAATTATCATGTAAATTTCATTTTTTCTTTCCTCCCCCAGAGACAGATATTATTAGACATGTGTGGGATTTACATATAAATGTGCATGGGTATGGGGGGTGTGGGGGGTGGGCTGTGAGGGGTATGAATGGGGAATTGGGAATAGGCCAATTCCCTATCGCAGAGTAGCAAATTCTGTTTAAATGAGCACTTTTCTGTGATCATTCAGCAAGACAGAGAAATAAAAAACAACTCAATTCCAAAATTTATATATCTGAAGTCAAATCCTTTGGAATTCAATCAACTTTCCCTTTCTTCCAAACATATAAAAGAATAAAATGTGATGGTCTTTAGAGTGCATAACATTTGGGGAATGTTCTAGGTGTGCAGGGAATTCCAATTTCAGCACTGCTACAATTAATCCTGAATAGCATAAGGACTAATAACTGGAATCCTTACAGATTGTAGGATTCCTCAGTTGGAACCAGGGTCTTTCTTTATATACAAGAAGTAGGATTAGGAAGATTAGAACAGTTTCCCCCACTTCCAAGGTTTATACCAAAGGGAGTTAAGGAACTCAAGATAAAATTTTAAATATTAGTTCTTCACCTCAGATCTGTGAAAATATATTGTTATACAATTTCAGACCCAGAAAATAAGAGGAGGAGGAAACTATTTTAGACAGGTACTTAATCTTCCAGTTTTCCAGTTTAACAGGTCAGGATGAACAAAAAGAAACCCACCAATGCATTATAGAATATAAAAATGAATATTTCTCTATGCTCAGTGGTCCAAAAGTCTTAGTGCAGTTTTAAGTTTAAGGACCATTTGAACTACTCTGTGTGTATGTGTGTTTATGTATAAACATATTCATAAAAACAAATGTGTCAGTTTCATAAAAGAAATTCAGTAGGACAATTAACCTGAAAATGAACTTTCAATTGCTACTAGTAAAACACATCTCTAAGCAAGATGAGTCATTTGTTTTACTTCTTTCCAATTTTGGATCTGGAAAAATATAGTACAAATCAAAGGGAAAAGATCATTAAGTAAACTAGCATAGGGATTATGAGTTTTTGTTACTTTGGGGAATTATTGTGACTAGGAGGATAAAGGAGAGGGAAGAATCATTGCTAACTTATTGTTTAACAAGGAGATTGGAATGGCATCAGTCAATGTTAAATTCCAGATAAACATAGATAAAAATATTTAGTAGAGGCAATATAAATCTTGTTTTGTAAATGTTAGGATAATGCAAGCATGCCATTCAACAAGTATTTCTGTCTGCCTATTAGTGAGAACAAGTGATTTCAGATTGTGCAATGAAAATGGTCTAACTTTAATTATTATCTTTGAGGATATAATAATCTTACTTGGCTGAATATTTAGATAATAAGAAGACCATTGTCCATCTCTCCCTCAAATCTTAAGCAATTTAAAATATATTATGTGAAATTAAAAAAAATTCTCATTTTTTTATACCACTAATTTTGACAAAGAGCAGGTTGGTATAGTACGTGTAGAAAGACAACTAGTTTGATATATGGATAATAATCTTCAACTAAAAGTAGAATTATAGGGGAAGCTTTCCATGTCTCATTACCACAGGATCTCTCATTTTTACTTTGAATGCAGCTAGCACTCTCTCTCTTTCTAGGATACAGAATTTAGAGACATATAAAACAAATTATATAAGTATTATTCTATATTTCACAGGTAGAGGCATGAAAAATTGGAAGACAAGCTAAGAAGTCTAAAAAAAGATTTATCAGCACAGTAACGCTGTAAGTTATGTGCTTGTATGTGGAAGTTAATCTTAATAACATTCATATGGTTTAGTAGGTGGGGAAACTCAGGTCAAGAGAATGAAAATGTTCTCCAAAGTATATTTGGACCATTTTATTATAATGAGAAAGAATCTCACATAAGGATTTTATTTAAAAAACTTACCTGGGGTAAACTAAGCAATCTTCTGCATTTGCAATTACTAAGACTTTATTAAAGTAGTCTATTAATCTAGGGGTGGGAATGTTTTTTTTCTGTCAAAGACCAAAACTTAGAAATTATCCTGCTTTATATGGTCAAACAGTTAATTAATACATCCTTATATATATACTAGATTATTGAATTCTGCCTTAGGAGTACCAGATCAAATGATTTTGTGGGCCTTATATTCCCATGGGCTGCATGTTTCCCACCCACTATCTAATGGATAGTATCATACAGTATCTGAATGCATGTACATATATATACTGTTGTACTGAACATATATGTAGATACTTGTGTGTATGTAATATATATACTGTATATGCTTATATTTGCATATAAGAATACTTGAGAAAAGCATATAAACATGAGCTTTCATAAATTTCACCTAAAATATTAGAGGATAAGTATTTTCTTACAAATAGAGATCTGGACTTCTGGCCAAGATGGCAGAGAGAAGACAGGCACAGTTCTAAAGTCTCCTGATGTTTCCCCCATATATCATATGAAACAAACCTCTTAAAAGAAAGCTGACCCACAAAACCCAGAAAGAAAAGCCAGGAGAAAGAACATCTACCTCAGGATTTGTCTCCAGCAGCATCATTGGCGAAATTCCAGTGGGTGAGACTAGGCTCAGAAGGAGGATCAGCCCCAATCAGCCAGATTAATAGATGAATTGGAACCGGGAGTCTGAGGGCGTGAGTGCAGGACCTGCTGGATCAGTGGTGGGGCTAGACAGCTGGGGCTTGAGTAAACTGTGGAGTAGAGGCACTGGTGTTGGTGTGGTCCCCTAGGAGCTTGCGAACAAGGCTGCGGGGAGAGTTCCGGTGCAGGAGAGCTTCACACACCATCCCTGGGCTCCTCTGGTTTGAGGAACTCAGAGTCCCATTACAGAGCAGATCTTTTCCCAAACAAACAAATGCAAACTACTTCTGCCTTAGGCCCTGGTGTGTGAGCAGAAGAACCAGCCCAGCTGACATGAATGACCTCAGACCAGGGTAAAGAGCACTACTGATTGAAGGCAAAAGAATGCAATAGCTTCAACTCCTTCCTTCAAGCAAAGGAAGAAGGCCTCAATCAAGGTCACAGCCACTCCAGAGAAAGCAACCAACACCTCCTACTGGCCAGCCAGAGAAATTGCACTCAGTGAGTAAAGCCTTTAGCCATCCCAAGACCCTGTGAATCAGCCCCTCCCCAACTCAAGGACTTATCAAAATGAAGAAGAGTCAGCGGAAAGGTGGATCCATAGAAAAATCTTGGAAGGGAAAGACCCTAACTCAGAAAGACCTAGAACCTCTGAGGAGAATACAATCTGGTCTTCAGCACAGAAAGACTTCCTTTGAAGAAATAAGGAAGGAGCTTAAAAATTTGGGAGAGACAATTAATACCTTGCAACAAGAAGACAAATCCTTAGAAAGTACAATTGGATAAATACAAAAGGAGAATAAATCTCTCAGATCACCAATTAGACAATTACAAAATGAGAATAATGCTCTCAGATCCTCAATGGGCCAAATGCAAAAATAAAATAATTCTCTCAAAACCTCAATTGGTCAAATGGAAAGTTCTTTCAAAAGCAGAATTGACCAATTGGAAAAGGAGTTGCAAAAGGTTAATGAAGAAAACTCTTCCCCCCAAAAAAGAATGGAGTCTACTGAAACTAATGACTCCATGAGACAGCAAGAGTCAGTTAAACAAAATCATAAAACAGGAAAAACAGAAGAAAATGTAAAATACCTCATCAACAAAACCACTGACCTCGAGAATAGATTGAGGAGGGGCAACCTGAAAAATTATAGGACTTCCTGAAAACATTGAAGAGAAAAAACTGGACTTAATATTACAGGATCTAGTGATGGAAAACTGCCTTTATATCATGTAATCAGAGGGCAAAGTACTTATTGAAAGACTACATGGACGCCCTCCAGAGAAAGATCCTAAAATGAAAACACCAAGGAATGTTGTGGCCAAATTCCAGAACTATCAGATAAAAGATAAAAACCTGCAAGCAGCCAGAAAGAAACAACTTAAACATCAAGGAGCCACTGTAAGGATCATGCAGGACATGGTTGCTTCACCATTAAGGGATCAAAGGGCCTGGAATGAGATATTTCAAAGAGCAAGGAAGCTTGAAAAGCAGCCAAGAATCTACTTTCCTGCAAAGCTGAGCCTTTTCTTCCAGTGGAAAAAGATGGACATTTAACAAAATGGAAGAATTCCAAAAATTTATGATGAAAAGACCAGAGCTAAACAGAAAATTTGGATATCAAACAGGAGGTTCAAGAGACACATGAAAAGGTAAAAAAATACAATAAAAAGGGCGGTAAAAGGAAAAAACATGCTATCCAGTAAGTTGAAACTGGCTATATCCCAACATGGGTAAAACGATTCTCATAAATCTGGAGAATTGTAACTCTAACAGAGAGAATATACCTAGCCAGAAATGATGGACATTCATGACCTATCCATGAGACTGCTATCTAATGGAATGTAACTGGCTTTAACCCCACTTGGGAGAAAGACTCTAATAACTCTCAGGAATTTTGACTCTATTTGATAGAATATACTGAACTAGAAGGGACAGACACTCAGAATTTTCTATGACTTAGATAGAACGATGTAAAAAAAAATACCTCTTTAAAAAGGGGGACAGGAAAGAGACGGGAGGAGGGAGGGGATTGAATGGGGTAAATTTCATTACACTAAGAGGTGTAAAAAAAAAACCTATGGTAATAGAGGGGAAGAAGGGAGCAGATGAGAAATACCTGAATCTTCTTCTCATCAGATTTGTCTTAAAGTCAACCTACACATACTCAGTTAACTTATAAACATCTAACCTTTCAATTATTTAAAGGGGAAAAGGGGAGGGGGGGACAGAGAAAGGGAAGGGGAGTGGGGGGAAAAGGGGAAATAACAAAAGGAAGGGAAGGGAAAAGAGAAAAAGGGAAAAGGGAAAGAAAGAGGATGGTGTGATGTAGGAGGGCAAACACACAAGGGTGTGGTATTCAGAAACAAAATACTGGGGAATATGGATAAAGGGGGAGGAATCCAAACAGAGGGAAGATAGCATGGAGGGCAATAAAGAATGAGTAATCATAACTTTGAATGTGAATGGGATGAACTCTCCCTTAAAATGTAAGCAAATAGCAGAGTGGATTAAAAACCATAATTCTATAATATATTGCTTACAAGAAACTCATTTGAAGCAGAGAGTTACATACAGAGTAAAGGTAAAAGGTTGGAGCAAAATATATTTTGCTTCAGCTGAAGTAAAAAAAGCAGGGGTAGCAATCCTTATCTCAGACAAAGCAGCAGCAAAAATAGATAGTGTTAAAAGAGATAAGGAAGGAAACTTTATCCTCCTAAAAGGCACCATAGATAACAAATAGAGATCTGTATAGAACATTTTTTGGTCTAACAAAAAATGCATGAATGAATGACAAAGGATTAAGTACTTGGTGCAAAGGTACCAAGTGTTTTTGATGCAAATAGTACTGTAAATTTAAATAGTAATATAAAACAATTCCTGAATTCAAAAAGTTCAGTTTATAATAATTCAAAACATTATTATGCCACATTTAAAAATGACCATGTATGTTGTTTCTGAGTCTATGGGATTGAGCATAATATTGTTTGGGAATAAGGACTATGAAAGTTCTGATCTGTATCTGTACAGACTTTCAAAATGAGTAAAGTCTTTCAAATATCATAGTTTCTAGAGCTAGAATCAGAGATAGAAGACACCTGAATAATCATCTAGTCTAATCTTCTCATTTTATAGTTGATGAAAATAAGATCCAGAGACATTGAATAATTTACTCAAGTAACTTACTCAACCTACTAAATGGCAAAGCCAGATTCAAACTCAGGTTCTGTCATTCTAAGTTTAGCATTCTTTCAACAATTCCACACCACTTTCCTACAGGAAGAACAAAAGTAAGGAATAAGAAAATCCCGTACTACTGATACCGTATGCTTGAGGAGCATGATCCCCTTCCTATGCCAGAAATGGGAGACTATTAGCATTAGCAAAGGAATTAGAATGAGAGTAACCTACTAGCTGAAAATATTGCCACATAACAAGAAACAAGGAAACACATCACTAGCCATTCATTGAAAGAGATAATAAAATTTTATCCTAAACTAATTCCATATAGGAACTTATAGTTACCCTCAGATGGTGCTGTTCCCAGTAAGAATAAAATGAAAACTGGCATAAACAACTGATATTCCTTAGGGGTTGATGGTATTAGATACATGAAAAGAAAATGTCTTCTACTGAGTTTCAAAAGATATTCACTTGATATATCATTTATGTTAAAGATATACACCCCATTTACTCTAATTCCTATACGCTTGAGAGTTCCATATTTTGCCTTATAGAGTATAAGGAATATGGAGAATTTCATTAAAAGGATGCTAAGGATGACATAAAATGACTTCTGGCCAAGATGGCAGAGAGAAGACAGGGACTGTGCTGAGGTCTCCTGGTTTCCCCTCAAAAATAACATGAAAGAAACCTTTTATTAGAAATTCTATTGACAAAACCCAGAAGAAGAAGCCAGGAGAACATCTACTTCAAGGTCTTTCTCAAAGAACCATGGGTGAGCTGTGAGGAGAGAGCAGACAGCACAGGGGCAGCTGGGGGGTGAAGGTAAAGGATCAGCCTTAGGTGTGGAGGCTTCAGTGTATGGTGGATGTGAGGATCAACTTTAGCCATGGAACCTTTGGTTGGGGGAGCAGAGGTCTAGCGAGTCCCAGTCAGGCTGGACGATGAGGTCCAGCACAGATAGTTGCAGAGCATGGTTAAACATTGATCCAGGGCTGGGGGCCTGAGCTCCAAACTTTCAGCTGAGTCCCTATTCTCAAAACAAACAGTACTTGTCCCTCCACCCCCCTCAGGTTCAGGTGTGGGCAGCAGAACTCCCTCAGGTGAAAGGGAGATTAACTACTTCCCCCAGGTCCTAGCCCATTGTTCAAGGACAATTCAAATGCTGCTGCCACTCCTCACTCCCTCTAGGCATTGGGAGAGGGCCTCAAACACTCCAGAGAAAGTGACCAGCAAACCCCCCCCCCCCCCCCATGGGTGTCCCACTTAGAGTTAGAAAACCAAGTGAAACAAAGCCTCTAGGGTATCCAAAAGCAAACCTATGAGAGCCAGGCCCTCCTTGAACACAAGATCCTTGTAAAATGAAGAAAGGCCATCAGTATCAGGGTTCATTGATAATTATATTGAAAGTACAGATTCTAAACCAGAGAGAGATCTAGAGTTTCTGAGGAGGATATGAATTGGTCTCCGGCTCAGAAATATTTCCTTGAAGAAATCAGGAGTTTAAAAATGAATTGGAAAAATAGGGAAAAGGAACTCTAGAGAAAAATTAACATGTTGTAAGAGAAAATTAACATCTCACAACAAGAAAAGAAATTCTTGAAAAATACAATTAGACAAATACAAAATGAGAATAATTCTCTCAAATCCATAACTGGGCAAATGAAAAAGAAAATAATCCTCTCAAAACTCCACTTGGGCAATGGAAAACTTTAAAAATGGAACTGACCTTGGGGGAGGCTAGGTGGTACAGTGGATAGAGCACTGGCCATAGAATCAGGAGTATCTGAGTTCAAATCCAGCCTCAGATACTTAATAATTACCTAGCCATGTGGCCTTGGGCAAGCCACTTAACCCCATTGCCTTAGAAAATTAAAAAAAAATGAAACTGACCAATTGGAAAAGGAATTGCAAAAGGTAAATGAAGAAAATTCTTCCTCTAACAAAAAAGAATGGAATCTGTGGAAATGAATGATTTCATGAGACAACAAGTTTCTGTTGAAAAAAGCCAAAAGATTAAAAAAGAAGAAGAAAATGTAAAATACCTCATCACCAAAACCACTGACCTTGAGAATTGATCAAGGAGATAGAACCTAAGAATTATTGGTCTTCTTGAAAACATTAAAGAGAGAAAAATGGCTGGATATAATAATACAGGATTTAGTGATGGAAAACTACCCTGATATCATGTAACCAGAGTAGAAAATAATTATTGCAAAAATGCATTGATCCCTACTGGAAAGGGATGCCAAAATTTAAACACCAAGGAATATTGTGGTCACGTTCCAGAACTATCAGATAAAAGAGAAAATCCTGCAATAAGCCAGAAAGAAACACTTCAAATACCACAGACCCACAGGTACAGATTATGCAGAATCTGGTTGCATCAACATTAAGGGATCGAAGGCCCTGGAATGAAATATTCCAAAGAGCAAGGGAACTTGGAATGTAGTCAAAAATCGATTACTTGGCAAAGCTGAGACTTCTCTTCCAGGGGAAAAACTGGACAATTGGTGAAATGGGAGACTTCCAACATGTCCTGTTGACAAGGCCAGAGTTAAATAGAAAATTTGGTGATCAAACAGGAGACTCAAGAGACTCATGAAAACATAAAAAAGGGTAAATAAAAAAAAAAAAAACCCTACTATGTATTAAGATGAAACTGACTCTATCCCCAACTGGGAGAAAGATTCTCATAACTCTTGAGAATTGTAATGCTATTAGAGAGATGATACTTAGCTGGAAGGTATTGGACACTTGTGACTTATCAGTGAAACTGATATTCAATAAGATGATACTGGCTATATCCCTATCTGGGAGAAAGACTCTATTAACTTTCAAGAATTGAAGCTCTATTAGAGAGAATATACTTAGCCAGAAGTGAAGGCAATTCATGACTTTTCTGTGACTCAGATAGAATGATTTGAAAGCAATGCCTCCTTAAAAAGAGGGACATAAAGCAGATGGGGGGATGGAGGAGATTGAATGGGGTAAGTTTCATTACATTAAGAGGTACAAAGGACCTATTGCAATAGAGGAGAAGAAAAGAAGTGGTGAGAACCAGCTGAATCTTACTCTCATTAGATTGGCTTAAAGTTAACATACACACACTCAGTAAAATTAAGAAACTTATCTTACCTTTCAAGTATCAAAAGGGATAAAGCAGAGGGGGGAGGGAAAGGGGAACTAACAGAAGGAAGGGAAATAAAGGGGCAAAGGGAAAGGGGAAAGAAAGGGTTGAGGGGTTAGATATAGGAGGGAAAATACACTGAAGGAAGTCAGGAACAATATGCTGGGGAATAAGGATAAAGTGAAAAAATGTAAAAATGCAAAAAGAATGCATGGATGGCAATAAAGAACAATTATAATTTTGAATTTGAATGGGATGAGCTCATCCTTAAAATGTAAGTTAATAGCAGGGTGGATAAAAACAAGATCCTACAATATACTGCTTATAAGAAACTCATTTGAAGCATAGAAATACATATAGAGCAAAGGTGAAAGGTTGGAGCAAAATACATTTTGCTTCAGCTGAAGCAACAAAAAAGCAGAGGTAACAATCTTTATCTCAGACAAAGCAGCTGTAATAATAGATAATGTGAAAAGAGATAAGGGAGCAAACTATATCCTTCTAAAAGTTATCATATAAAATAAAGTAATTTCAATACTAAATGTATATACACCCAACATTTCTATATATGACTAGCAAGATGCAACAGAAAATGCTAGAAAGATAAATTCCATTCAATGTAACCTCAGACAATATAAAATACCTGGGAGTCTATCTTCCAAGGCAGACTCAGAAAGTTTGTGAAAACTGTTACAAAACACTTCTCACAGAAATAAAATCAGATTTAAATAATTGGGCAAATATCAAGGAGAGGGAAGCAAATTTCAAGGAAAAATTGTAAAATTCAAAATAAATAAAATCTCAAAAAGCATGACAGAAAATGAGGTGATAAAAATTTGAAATTGTGCTCAAAAATTCAAAAAGGCATTATACAAATAATAAAGTTTCTGGATCTATAATGCACACAGATAATTTTAGACTTTAAATATGCTCAGAGGAATCTTAGATGATTTAGTGAATTATTTTGTGGCAGCTACAGTTATCTGAAAACAGGACAGATTCACAATTATTTATAATTCATAAAAATCAATAAAACAAAATGGTAATCTCCTACAGTTGATCATAGGTCATTAAGTCCTCCTATCCTGATCAATGGAATTCATAAACCAATGGATTTTTTAAAAAGTAACCCTACTTTTGTCACTTTTTAAATTCAAAATCCCTTTTACATTCCCTTTTGGAATATGTTGACATTAAACTTCTGTCATAAAAATATTTTGCAAGTTATTATTTTACTCCTATGTTTTATTTGATTATTTGTGCTTAGAAGAACTGAGTCATAAGTTAGAAGGGGGAATGTTTTGTTCACTTATTTATATTTAATAGGAACAAATAAGCATTCCCCTAAACAATTTTTGAAAGAACTAAGAGCATCTTCCAGATTTGAATATTTGATGACTCACTTATCGAACAGAGGGTCCTTTGTTCAGATGCTGCTATGGCAATGATAGATAAGACTCAAAATTCAATAAATCTAGGAGGTTTTATGGGTGAATTAATTAAATGTTTGACCAAACAGCAGGCAAATGATGTTATAAATATCCAGATGGCAGAGAAAAGTTTTCCCACCCCTTCTATGACAGTGAAGATGAATTATTGAATCCCAATAATTGTTGGTAATGAGACTGATGCTGTTAGGAAGAGGTGCTCTATGCTAGACTCATATGAGGAAATCAATAAATGTGTTCTTTTTAAAGAGAGCCTTAGAAAGAGATGAACACAGATAAGAAAGCAGTGTCAAGTCTTACACATTAACACAGGCCCACCTCTCAGCCACCTGCAAAAATTGCAAATATAGAAAAGAAGTGCTGGAATCTCCTGACTATAGAAGCCAGGACAGTGGTAGAATACTAAAAGTATAAGCACCTTGAATTTATGAAGTCATGTGCAATGAATCCTGCCAGGAAACTTCAGTGAGTGGGTAAGGTGTCTAAATAAACTGAAAGAGAGAATGTCCCTACAATGAACAGGTTTGTTAATCACAATGTCTTCCACTGAATATCAAAGTAGGTACCCTGAACATAATGGGATAGATGTAGCTCTGAAAGGAAATGAGGTGGCATGATTACTATGGGATTCACCAGAACTTTAATGTGTGAGAGTAGAAAAAATAGAATATTACATGGATAGCAGCAGAGAATGGGACCAGATAGGTAAGTTGGCCCAGGAAGAAGTATGTTGATGATACTAGAAGATATCAAGAACTCCTCTGTGATACAATATGAACTACCCTTTCCTATATAGTAAGGCTTATTTGCTCCCTGTTTGTGTACCCTCCCAAATGTGCTTGCTCATATTTGTCCCACATAAGTTTATTTCTCACATAAATTTTCAATACATGTATACAGCTCTGGGAGGATATGTCTTTTTTGTGAAAGAGTGAGCTCCACATTTTTTTGATAACCAATAACTCCGATTTGTGTTTTTGGCTTTTCTATCAGTTATTTTTAAAGTTTTAACTAAATATACCCATTCCCTTCCTTAAAAAAATCCTTACATTAAGTCTGCCAAGAATATGAATTAGCTTTCTGGGGCCATATAGTTGAGAAGAAAGTCCATTATTAAACTCATATATTAAACTCAAACTAGAGGAATGTGTCTTTTCAAGATGAAGTGGTTATCATAGAGATTCTGTCTAAATTATTATTTTCCCATTATCCTCAAATTAGCTACTGACATAATTGTTCAAAGTATTTTTCAGAATCCATGGGTCAAGTAGAAACATCACAACCTCAATACAACCTCATTAAGTAAATATCCCATATTTCTAAAAGTTGGCATTTTCACCAGATGAAATGTGAAGGAAATACTGCAATTTCAACTGAAATTTTTTTCATATAAATAAACTGAACTTGCCTTTGGCAATAAAAGTAAACCTGAACCAATAGGATATGGACTGCCCTTGAAAGGTATTTTAGTTGGGGGGGATAGCAAACTAACTGTCCACTAAGGTTAAGCTTTAGTATATAAGACTATCCTAGCTCATGAAATAATTGCTGCTTGCCTTTTAGCTTAGTTCATTATTATGGGTTTAAATTATCTATTGTACCAACCTCTGACAGAAACTGGAAATTGAATTACAGGTATGAATAATGATATAAATTTTATGCAGTACACTCACTAATAAGCCAAAGAATTCAAGTAAATATTGAGAATTATGAAAGCAGTGAGTCAGTTAAGGAGCTATCACAGTGAGAGGTGACTTGCAGAATACCAGCCTTGTGTCCAAGCCAGCATCACAAATAAGCACTGAATTGATTTCTGAGGCAAACAAGTCTTATTTGCTACCGAGATTAGAAAATTTGAGAGGCATCCGGCCAATCTTAGGCAAAATTCTAAAGTAGGCAAAGTTTGTCTTCAGCATTGTTCCAGGTGATTTGCCCATTATCACTTATGTTTACAAAACTTTCCCAAACTCCTTTAAGTATTCATATTTACTTGTCCTCTTTCCACCATATGGCAGAGTTCAACTGTGTCAGGCATGTCAAAGATCTTCAAACTTTCCTGACTTGCTAATCCCATCTAATATCATCATTAGATCCTTTGTTTGTTAAAAAAAGACATTCTGAATCTTTTCTTGCATCATATAATGTTTTGACAGTTTGGTGAAATCTACCTACTCCTCAGAATAATGTTTTAAACTGCACAACATATAAAATACATAAGATTATAAAGGCAAAGAACTGGCTTTAAATATAGTTAGAAAATGTGGTTTTCTGTTGAGTTTTCTTTTTTGTATTTACTTTAGACACCACAGTGATGATCACTGTTTTAGAATTTGATGATGTTGATAATAATAATATATATGTAAGGGTAGTAAATCTCAAAAAGGAATTCAACAAGTTAAAGTCTCATCCACTTTGGTACTACCTTTTGCTAGATTCCATTGCATATATTTTATGCCTTGGGGAGAGGGATGCAGTAATCTATGGTAAGAAAAATATCTCTACCACTGGCAACTACTCTGCAATATGTAATTTTGAAAATAAGGAGACTGAGAGATTATATAATTTGTGTCAGTCAATATGTGCCAGACAAAGGCATGAAATCTATATCTTTCCAGTTGTAATAACAGCTTTGTAACCACTGTTCTATGCAACCACTATTTTTGATATTTTTGATATCAGAGTATATGTGTACGAGTGTTTATCAAATTGTCCTGACTACTTTGCTGACTTGTGTTTAAATCTGAATGTGGTATCCTTTAATCTTCTAGTGGCTGGGACACAATCATTAGGTAATCCAGTCTTTCTGCTATGTGTTTCAATTATAAAGACAAAAATAAGAAAACTGCAGTTTGCAACTACTTACCTTCACTTAACAAGGGTTAAGTACCCTTATCCTGGGTGGAGGAGGCAGTAGGGAATGGGGGGGTGAGAAATAGGTTTGGGAGAGGGGCAGAAATAGTTCAAGAAATAATATGATTTTGGATGATACTTTGGCTCAATGAGGAGGACTGTGTGGACTTTAAAGACACAGGAAAGGGGGTTAGGTAAAAAGTTATTATAATTATAATTTGATGTGATTTGAAACAATGCTGCTTATCAAGCAATCAAGCAATCTGTGATGATACCTTGATAACAATATAAACTTATTAAGCAATAAAATAATCAATCTGTGATTCATGATTAATAGTGATAGAGGGATGAATAACACCAAGGGAAGAGGCTCAAAAAATTTATAGTTGTAGAGGGAAAGAAGGGAGAATGTCAATGCTGAACAAATTCTATTCAGTAGATTTAGGCCAGAGAGGGAATAAGATACATTCCCTCTTGGGTTTAAAAATCTACCTTAATCTACAGGGAAAGGGGGGATGGGGAAAGGGAAAGATAAGGGAAGAAGGGACTGATAAAAGGGAAGGGATAGGTATAAGTGAAAATAAATGGAAAGTGAAATTTTTAAAAGAAAAGTCAAAGGAGAAAGGTAGTAAAATATTAGTAAGGAGAAATAAAAGAAAAGGAAAGAGAAAAATGTAAATGGGGAAAGATAGCATGGAGGAAAATGCATAATAAGAAATCTTAACTGTAAATATAAATGGAATGTACTGTCCCTTAAAATGGAAGCAAATAACAGAATGGATTAAAAACTAGAATTCTACAATATGTTTTTTCTCTCTTTTTTTTTTAGGTTTTTGCAAGGCAATGGGATTAAGTGCCCAAGGCCACATAGCTAGGTAATTATTAAGTGTCTGAGACTGTATTTGAACTCAGGTACTACTGACTACAGGGCCAGTGCTCTATCCACTGTGCCACCTAGCTGCCCCTGCACCAAATATTTTCAAAGTTCTTTTCAACTCTAAAATTCCATTGCACCATCTAGCCACTTCCCTACAACATGTTTTTACAAGAAACACATCTGAAGCAGAGAGATATACAAAGGGCAAAGTTAAAGAGTAAGAGCAAAATACATTATGCCTCAGCTGAATTAAAAAAAAATAATGGCTAATTATCTTAATCTCAGATTAAAGTAAAAGCAAAAATCAATCTCATTAAAAGGGATAAGGAAGGAAACTACATTTTCTTAAAAGGCACAATTGATAAGGAAGCAATATCATTACTAAACATGTATGCACCTAGTGATACAGCACCAAAATTCCTAGAGGTAAAGGTGAATGAATTACAAGGAGATATAGTCAGCAAAATTTTAATAATGGGAGATCTCAATTTCCCTCTCTCAGAACTAGATAAATCTAAAAACAAAATAAATAATAGGAATTAGTTGTTCCTTCAATGTTTGGCAGCATTAACCTGTAAATTCATCTGTACCTGGAGACTTTTTCTTAGGGAGTTTATGGTTTCTTCAATTTATTTTTCTGAAATGGTGTTAATTAAGTAATTTATTTACTCTTCTGTTAATCTGGGCATTTGGTATTTTTGTAAATATTCATCCATTTCACTCAAGTTATCTAATTTAATGGCATACAATTAAGCAAAGTTTATAATATACAACATCCATTCCTATTAAAAACAATAGAAAGTTTAGGAATAAATGGAATTTTCCTTAAAATAATAAATAGTATCTATCTAAAATCAATAACAAATATTATATGCAGTGGGGATAAGCTAGAGACATTCTAAATGTGATCAGGGGTGAAACAAGGATGCCTATTATCACCACTACTATTCAATAATGTATTAGAAATGTTAGCTTCAGCAATAAGAAAAGAAAAAGAAATTGAAGGAATTAGAACTGGGAAGAAAGAAACAGAACTCTCACTCTTTGCTGATGACATGATGGTGCACATAGAGAACCCTAAAATAATCATCTAAAAAGCTACAAGAAATAATCAGCAACTTTATCAAAGTTGCAGGAAATAAAGTAAATAAATACCAAGGAGTCAAGGTAAGATTAGGAAGGAAAGGAAAAAGGGAGGGGGAGGATGCAAGATGTCAAACACCCTGAAGGTGGTGATATTCAGAAACAAAATACTTGGAAATACAGACAAAGGGAAAAAAGGGGGGGGGGTACAATCAGAGGGAAGATAGCAGGGAGGTAAATAAAGAGTTAGTAATTATAACACTGAATGTAAATGGGATGATTTCTCCCTTAAAATGTAAGTGAATAGCAGAGTGAATTAAAAACCAGAATCCTACAATATGCTGCTTACAAGAAACTCATTTGAAAGAGAGAGATACATATAGAGTAAAGGTAAAAGACTGGAACAAAATATATTTTGCTTCAATTGAAGTGAAAAAAGCAGGGGTAGCAATCCTTATCTCAGACAAAGTAGCTTCAAAAACAGATAGTCTTACAAGAGATAAGGAAGGAAAATATATCCTCCTAAAAGGTACCATAGAAAATAAAGTAAGTTCAATACTAAATATGTATGCACCCAATGGGACAGCATCAAAATTCTTAGAGGACAAGTTGAAAGAACTACAGAAAGATATAGAAAGCAAAACTCTACTAGTGGGAGACCTCAACCTCCTGCTCCCAGATTTAGATAAATCAAATCATAAAATAAACAAGAAGTTAAGGAGGTAAATAGATTGTTAGAAAACCTAGATATGGTAGACTTATGTAGGAAATTGAATGGGGATAGAAAAGAATATACTTTTTTTTCTGCAGTATATGGCACTTACACAAAAATTAACCATGTACTAGGTCATAAAAACCTAATAATCAAATACAGAAAGGCAGAAATAGTGAATATCTTTATCAGGTCATAATGCAACAAAAATCATATGCAATATTGGGACAGGGAGATATGGATCCAAAAACTAATTGGAAACTGAATAACCTCATTTTAAGGAATGAGTGGATCAAACAACAAATTACAGAAAAAAATTCATTACTTTATCCTGTTTAATGACAATAATGAAACAATGTACCAAAACCCAAAGGATTCACTCAAGGCAGCTGTCAGGGGATATATTATAACTTTAAATGCTTACATGAATAAATTAGAGAAAGAAGAAATCAATGAACTAAATTTGCAACTAAAAATTAGAGAAAGAACAAACTAAAAACCACCAATAAAATACCAAATTGGAAATTCTAAAAATTAACAGAGAAATTAATAAAATAAAAGTAAAAAACTAATTAACAAATAAAACCCAAAGTTGGTTTTATGAAAAAACCAATAAAACTGATAAACCTCTGGTCAATTTAATTAAAAAGAAGAAAGAAGAGAATCAAACTGCTAGTATCATAAATAAAAAAGGTGAACTCACCACCAATGAGGAGGAAATTAAAGTAATAATTTGGAAGTATTTTGCCCAGCTCTATGACAATAAATATGACAATCTTTTTGAAATGGATGAATATTTACAAAAATATAAACTTCTGAGGTTAAATGAAGAGGAGATTATATACCTAAACAACCTTATCTCAGAGAAATAAATTCAACAAGTCATCATTGAATTCCCTAAGAAAAACCTCTCCAGGGCCTGATGGATTCACAAATGAATTCTATCAAACATTTAAGGAACAATTGATACCAATTCTATATAAACTCTTTGGAAAAATAGGCAAAGACAGAACTCTGTCTAACTCTTTCTATGACACCAATATGCTGTTGATACCTAAACCAGGAAGAGTTAAAACAGAGAAAGAAAATTGTAGACCTACTTCCCTGATGAATATAAATGCAAAAATCTTATCAAAATAATTGCAACAAGTTATCACTAGGATAAAACATTTTTCCAAGTAGGATTTATCTCAGGAATGCAGAGTTGGTTCACTATTAGGAAAATTGATAGTATAATTAATTATATCAACAATAAACTTATCAGAAATCACATGATTATATCAATAGATGCTGAAAAAGCTTTTGACAAAATACAGCATCCATTTCTCCTACAAACACTTTGGACTCTTCCTTAGAATAATAAGTACAATCTATCTGAAACCATCCACAAACATTATAGTCAACAGGGAGAGGCTAGAGGCATTCCCAGTAACATCGGGGTAAACAAGGATGCCCATTATCATCACTACTAATTCAATATTGCATTAGAAATGTTAGCTTCAGTAATAAGAGAAGGAAAAAGAAATTGATTTGGGATGTATACCTATATATCTATATATATATATGTGTGTGTGAAATCCCATTCAATGTAACCTCAGACAATATAAAATACTTGGGAGTCTATTTTCCAAGGCAGACTCAGAAACCTTTTAAAACAACTAAAAAACACTTCTCACATAAATAAAATCAGATTTAAATAACTGGGCAAACATCAACTGCTATTGTATAGGTTGAGCTAATATAATAAAAATGACAATTCTACCAAAACTAAACTACCTATTTAATGTCCTACCCATTAAAATTCCAAAAAAAAATTTCTTTAATGACTTAGGAAAAGTAGTAAGTTAATTTATATGGAGAAATAAAAAATCAAGAATTTCCATGGATTCAATGAAAAAAAAGTACAAAAGAAGTTGGCTTAGCCCTACCAGATCTAAAATTAAATTATAAATCATCAGTCATCAAAACTGTTGTTGGCTAAGAAATAGAGTGGTGGACCAGTGGAATAGACTAGGTGCAATAGCAGGAAATGCTTATAGTAAGCTGCTGTCTGATAAACACAAAGAGTCCAGCTATTGGGATAAAAACTCTCTCTTTGATAAAAACTGCTGGGAAAATTGGAAGTTAGTATGGAAGAACCTTAGTTTAGACCAACACCTCACACCCTATACCAAGATAAGATCAAAATGGTATACAGGCTCTAGAGAGAAAAAGCAATATCATAAGCAAACTAGAAGGTCAAAGAGTAGTTTACCAGTCAGATATATGGAAAGGGAAGCAGTTTATAACTAAGGAAGAGATGGAGAACAACACTAAAAACAAAATAAATGATTTTGATTACATTAAATTAAAAAGGTTTTGCACAGACAAATCACTGTATCCAAGACCAAAAGAAATGTATTTAACTGGGAAACAATCTTTGCAACTAATAATTCTGACAAAGGACTCATTTTCAAATATATAGAGAACTCAGCCAAATTAAAAAATAGCCATTCCCCAATTGACAAATGGTCAGAGGATATGCAAAGGCAATTTACAGATGAGGAGAGCAAAGCAATCCATAATCATATGAAAAATTGCTTTAAATCATTATTTATTAGAGAAATGCAAATTAAAGCACCTCTGAGGTATTATCTCACACCTTTCAGACTGGCCAATATGAACAGAAAGGAAAATGATTAATGTTGGAAGGGATGTGGGAAATCTGGTACACTTATACATTGTTGGTGGAGCTGTGAACTCATCCAACCTTTCTGGAGAGCAATCTGGAACTACCCCAAATGGCACCAAAATTGTGCATACCTTATGATCCAGCAATACCACTCCTGGGTCTATACCCTGACAAGATGATGAAAAGGGGTAAAAATATCACTTGTACAAAAAAGTTCATAGCAGCCCTCTTTGTAGTGGCACAGAATTGGAAATCAAGTCAATGTCCTTCAATTGAGGAATGGCTTAATAAACTGTGGTATATGAATGTCATGGAAAACCATTGTTCTATAGAACCAGGAGGGGTGGGAATTCAGGGAAGCATGCAAGGATTTGCATGAACTGATGCTGAATGAGATGAGCAGAGCCAGAAGAACATTGTACATTCTAACAACAGCATGGTGGTGATGATCAACCTTGATGGACTTGCTCATTTCATCAGTGCTATTATCAGGGACAATTTGGTGATGTCTGTGATGGAGAATACCATCTGTATCCAGCAAAAGAACTTTGAAGTTTGAATAAAGACCAAGGGCTATTACCTTTAATTTAGAAAAAAAACTGATATCTTATTGTCTAATCTTGCTATCTCTTATACTTTTATCTTTCTTCCCTAAGGACAGGATTTCTCTCTTATCACATTCAATTTGGATCAATGTATACCATGGAAAAAATGTAAAGACTGGCAAATTGCCTTCTGTTAGGGGTGGGGGGAAGGAACTAAGATTAAATAAATAAAACCTTTTGAAAAAGCTATCAGAAATAATTAGCAACTTTATCAAAGTCACAGGATATAAAGCAAACCCACATAAATCCTCAACATTTCTCCATATTATTAGGAAGATATAGCAGCAAGAACTAGAAAGAGAAATCCCATTTAAAATACCTTCAAATTACAAAACATCTAAATTCATAAATGTTAATTGGATTTTAAGAAAAACAGATGATAACCTAATAAATATGCTCTGGTTTAATGAGCTGTTAATGTAGAATAAATCAAGCTGAAAGAATAACCAAAAAGGAAAATATAGAAATGGACTTGGATTAACATTATGAAAAACATGGTATCTTTGCAATGGGGAAAAAAAGAAAATATAGTTATCATTATTGGTGCATACATGTACCAAATATAGACACAGATGCTCCCTCAGACAGATAATTTCTAATTGAATATAAAAATAAAAAACTAAAAACTCATTTACAGATGTATTAAAAATAATAACATAAAAATGTAAATAAAATATACTAAATTACCTTTGGAAGCTTAATTAATTGCATCCCAAGTAATTAGTGGGTCAAAGAACAAAGTATAAAATAATTGTAGGAATGACAATAATTAAACATTTTTTAAAAATTTGGGGAATATAGCTAAATTTATTTCCAGAAGAAACTTTTTTCTGTAAATATACATTAAAAAGGAGAAAAAGCTTCAGTGAACTGAATAGGCATTTTATAAATATCACAGAATACTATGAAATCTTTCTATGCTTATAACTTAAAGAGTGGTCTTCATAGCATATTTTGAATCCAGTTACTTGATTGATGCTGATTTTATCACTTAGTGGATAGACACCATAGTCTTTCCAAGTTTGGCCCCAAAGACAAGAAAATGTACAACCTTACACCTATGCAATATTAAAAAAAAATAAGGAAATAAAGGTCCAAAATGTCACAGACACTGTCAGATATGATGGAAATGTTGGTTTGGTTTGCCATTGTGAATTAAAAAAAATATTGAGGTAGTTATACTGAAAGGGTGAAAGTATATAACCATCTTGAAGTGCTTAGTGAAATTAGAAAGTTGTTGCTTACATCCATAAGAGAATACATTGCTACAGCAATGGAGAAAGTAGGAGAATGGAAAATGTCTTTTAGAATTAGGATTGATTGCTTTAACAACTGGTTTGATTTAGTCCATGAAAGAGAGGATGGAGTTGAAGATGGTGTTGAAATGAGATAAATTGGGTATGTGGTAATTGAAGTGGGTAGGAAAGGCAAGAATAGAAATTGATTGTAGAAAAACTGGATTATGTTTTGAATGCTAAATTTGAGATGTTCATGAGAGATTTGGGTAGATCTTGCAAGTCTGGAACAAATTTTAGGTCTCAGAGTCAAATGTCATTGTTGGAGATCGGACTTCCAATAAGGCTATAGGAAAGAAGAGAGAACAAGAAGGTGAGGATATGGGACTGGTGTACATGAACTCCTAGTGGTCAAAAGTTGTTAATTTAATAGTTAAGCATTGGCAATGTGCTAGGAACTGTGCTAAAAACTAAGACTATACAGGCAAAATAGAAACTGTTTGCATTCAAGGAAGTTAATTCTACCTCAGTGATTAAAATCAAATATTACAATGAGGTTCAGAGAAAATGAAGAAGGAAAACATAAGATTTGATGATCTGAAGTGTTATAGCTTTGGGAAGTGGTTGTAAATATTTAATGAGTGGATAGATAGGTCAGCAATAAAGTTTTCATAATGATGAAAAATGTCTGTGTGTGTGTGTGTGTGTGTGTGTGTGTGTGTGTGTGTGTGTGTGTGTTTGTAGGGTTATGCTTATTTTCTAGTTTGCTTTTAAAAGAAAGTAGAGTGATGTAATTTTGTGGGGGAAAAAAGCAGAAGTCTAAGGAGACAAAATAATGAGTGAATGATGCAGATTATTCAGGGAGGCATTGAAAGCATCTTTAAATTACTTTTGGAATCCAGAGAAGGGCAGTTTCTTGGAAAATAGGATCTGACCTAGAAAAACTTGTTGTCTTTAAGGCAGAATTAGTCTTGGTTTGGGAAAAAATTAAATATTTCTGGTAAAATATTTGCTATTTAAATCAATATCAGATCAGTAATAGGAGTCACTATGATTGTCTTTATTTAAAAATATTTGGGGGGGGGGAAGTGACCTTAGAGGTCCAAACTAAGAACAAAAAAGTGACATCACAAAAATACAGCTATTAAAAGGAAGGCCTTTTTAAAATCCCAAACTAAATAACAATTAACAAGCTATAGCAAGAAAGAATAGATGGAAATTTTCCAGCCCAAATCACATGTCCATCTTCCAGAAATAAAATGGAGAGTATTTTTCACTGAAGCAAAAAAGGAAAATGTGACCCCGAAATTCATTTTTTGAATTATTTAAAGTTTATACCTGGCTCTTCCAGAAATAATCAGTGATCAGTGTCCAACTCAATTTTTCAAATTCATGTCCTTTCTGACAGCAGATCTTTTTTCCTATTCTTTGGACATAGAGTAACCGGATGTGGAAAGAGTTAGAATCAATTCAATTTAACAAATATGAATTAAGCATCTACTATGTACAAGGTATTGGGGGATTCACAGATAAAAATCATATTGCCCCTGCCTTCTAGGAACTTTTAGTCTATTTGGAGAATCAACAAATACACAGAAAAACATAAACAACATATTTATAAAGAAAGATCTAGCAGAGAGAAGGAAGGTAATACTAACTAAAAAATTAGGATAGGTTTTCTGTATGAGGGGGCACTTAATCTGATTCTGAAATAAAGTGAAGGAAATCTGTGATGTAGAAGTTAGGAGAGACTTCAGTCCAACCTGAGACATAGCTTATCTATGAAGATTGAAAATAGGGAAACATGTAAGGGAAAATGTGACTATGCCAGTTTGGATGTAATATTGGGAAAATACAAAAGAACAAGAATAAAAAAAATAAGAAGAAATGTTCAGGCTTTAAATGATACACAGAGGAGTTTAAGCTTACTAAGAGACAAGATGGAGACCCCAAACTTCTTGATCAGATTAATGACATGGTCCATATGTGCTTTAGGAAAACTGTTTTGCCACTTCATTGATGGAAGCTGGAGTGGAAAAAACTGAAGGTGGAAAGAAAAATTGTGAATTTATTAAAATAGTCTAGATGAAATTATAAATGTTTAAATGAGTGGAGGTTGGTTATAGAGATGAAGAGAAAAGGAAGGAAGGAGTAAAACAAATAGCATCTAGGACATGCCAAGCACTGTGCAAAGAGCTTTAGAAAAATATTATTTGATCCTCTTTATAACTTTATGAGATAAGTACTGTTATGATTTTCATTTTACAATTGAGGAAACTGAGGCAGAAAGAAGGTGACTTCCCCAGAATGCCCAAATTTCCTATTATGGAAATATATAGCTAGTAAATGTCTGAGGCTAGATTTAAACTCAGAGCCTCCATACTCCAGGACTAGTGTTAAATACTTATTCATTATATAGTGGAAGTAGAATTGACAAGCCTTTTCAATGCTTGGATATAAGAAGTGATGTAGGGGCAGCTAGGTGGTGCAGTGGATAGAGCAATGATACTGGAGTCAGGAGTACCTAAGTTCAAATCTGGCCTCGGACACATAATAATTACATAGCTGTATGGCCTTGGGCAAGCCACTTAAATCCATTGCCTTGCAAAAACTAAAAAAACTAAAAATAAAAATAAAAAAGAAGTGATGTAGAGGGAAGAATAGAGGATCATTCTGAGACTGTAGAAGGATGTGACAGGAAGGATGGTAGTGGCCTTAAAATAATAGAATTTTGGTGTAAAAATTGATTTAGAGAAGATAATGATGTTTCGTGTTTGAAATGTCTACAGACCATGCCAATGAAGATATCCAGGAAATGTAAAATTTCAGCTAGAGGTTAGTGAAAATAAACATGTAATTTCTTCACTCATTCCTGGCTCCTTTTGAAATCTATTCATGGACAACAGGAATCCATAGACTCTTGGTTTAAAAGAGTGATCTCTAGTGATCACAATGTATCTTTCTTATCTATAACTCTCATATCTTACTTGAAGCCCTGAACAATGGCATCTGTCTCAACATCAACTTATTTCCAATTTCTATGCTAGAATCATTCTAATATATTCTAGAAACATAGAACCCCACAGTCGTCACAACATTGCTGTTGACATAGCAAATGATAAAACTTATGCTCATATTCTGTTCAAATGGATGTTCCATTAGAACAACAACATTTGACTCATCTCAAAGTGTCCATTTTGTCCGTTCACAAAGATGAAGCAGATATCATTAATAGAAAGGAAAAAGTTTGCTAAACAAGTTTCATTCCTCAATTGTTCCACAAATCCTATAATCAAACAAAAGGTTAGTTTTTTTCTATAAATGCAGTTTGCTGCTCCTCCATTCCTTAGGATGTAGTCTCATGAGTCCTTTACAACAACCAATGACCTTGAAAACCTGACAGCTAAGAGTCTACTATTGATTCTTTTCATACAACTACACTGCTTGTCAGAAATTCATCCAAATCCAGGTCCAATCTGGAAAACATTCAAAAATAGCAAAATCTGCCAGAGTTGATGCCTTGCTAAAGTAATCGTTGGTGCCTAGGACATCTCTAGACCATGATGAGTTAGACTAGAATCTTAGTATTATTGACAAAAACTGAAAGATAGGAGGCAGAGATATGATGACAGAGTAAAAGCAAGGACTCGCCAGAGCTCTCCCTCAAATACCTTTATATAATGACTCTAACCAAATTCTAGAGTGGCAGAATTCACAAAAAAGGCTGCGTGAAAACAATTTTCCAGTCAAGACTACTTGGAACAGCTTCAGGAAGGGTCAGGGGTTAGAAAGAATCACAGCCCAGCCCAGTACTAGAACAAATCGGCTCCAGCCAATCAGGATCAGACTACAGGGCACTTGGGTCGTGGTTGCAGAGGTAGTTTCCAGACATCTCAGCCCAAGGACTGCCAAGGACAACTGGGAAGCCCGGCAAAAAACATTCTGCTGTATCACAGTAACCTAGTCTAGCACAAGCCTCAGAACTAACCCTGCCCCCAGGGCCAAGGCTCAGGCCTCCAGAATGCTCAGCCCACAGGTATTAAGGGGATCAGGGGAGATTGCAGAGATCATTTTTGCCATCCTTGAGGCAGGAGTCTTGCTTCACCCATACTCAGATCCAGGTTGCAGTCTGGGGCCCCAGTCTCAGAGCACACTATCACAAATTTGATGGTTTTAAGGTAGTTAGAAAATGGAACTGGGGTATTTCATAATTCTAAAAAAAATTACTTTAAAAGTTATATATTTATTTATATTATATATTTATAATTATAATTAATTTCATAAATTATTTTATATAGTGACTCAGTAACACTGCAAAAATTCAAATATGAAAACATATTGCCTTCTCACATTCTACTAATAGGCCATAAGATAGAGCAAGGAAAATCAGACAATTAGAATTTATCAAATTCCTAGTATGTTGGAAACACTATGGTAGACAATGGGAAAACAAGGATGCAAGAATCCCTAATTACAAGAAATTTGCATTTTATGGAGAGAAAGAGAATAAAATATTTCCATAAGGAGTGATATATTGGAGTCTGTTCCTAAAGGCAAGACAAAGTCAATTGTTGCATTTTTACTGTTAGCATGTATAACTCAGAAAATGACAAATGTCATAAATCAGGACTTGATCATCTGGTTGATTTTTCTAGAGTTGAGAAAACAATGGAGAAAATGATACATTTTAAACTTAAAAGTATGTTCTGCAATTTCAGATTTCTGATTTTCAAATATTTTTCAATATTATATATAAGACAAATATGAAATGAATACATATAAAGATATTCAAAATAGCTAAATGCAATGCAGTTTTGAATAAAGCTTCCTGGCATATTAGGAAAAACTCTGAACAACAGGTAATGATTAAGCAGCCCACATTAAAGAAGAGTGTGAATCTTTGAGGCATAGGTAAGCATAGTGCATTTTAGGCAGAAAGGATAACCAATTAAATTTCTAAGAAATGAATTTTTTGACTTGGGGTTTAAATGGAAGTAGCATTTTTTTTAGGTTTTTGTAAGGCAAATGGGGTTAAGTGGCTTGCCCAAGGTCACACAGCTAATTAATTATTAAGTGTCTGAGGCTGGATTTGAACTCAGTACTCCTGACTCCAGGGTCAGTGTTATATCCACTGTGTCACCTAGCTGCCCCGGTAGTAGCATTTCTTTAAGAAGATTTTATTGTCTATTGAAATATTAAGTAACAATTCCTTTTTTAGTTACTTATTTTTACATTTCAAAAATTAAATTGATTCTAAGACTTTTCCCCTCTCTTCTTCCATAAAGTATGTACAAAAGTAGCATATGCTCATTAATTTTCTTCTGCTTCTGAGAAACCACACCATCTGAACAGATAAGGCATTTTTGAGAGAAAAATTAATTACAACCACACATTAAGATGTATATCCCATGGGAATAGAATTATGCTGACTCTGACTCAGATGGGATTTAATTCTCAAAAAGTTAACAAGGCTTTAAGTCTAGTAGATATGTTCACTTGCTGGAGTATTTGAAATTACATATATTGTTACATTTGACATTGAAAGGCATTGTATTTTACAATTGCAGAAAAAACCCTCATGCTATTAAATTAATATCCTGGAGAAAATTATTGTCATAGGCAAATTTTATAACTTTGGTTCTTTCTCCAAATACCAAGAAGGTATAATTAGACAATTATAAAATATGTAAATAAGGAGTGTGTGGAAACAGAAATTGTTAGATGTATAATTCCACCTGATATTTCTAAGATAAATAATACCATTATTAATCATAAACCTAAGGAAATATTCATTTTTTTTCATTTTTCTCATGCAAGGGTTTACAGGAGTTGCCCATTTTCACAGTTAGTAAGTATCAGGTATCTGAAGTTGGATTTGAACTAAAGTCCTCCTGACCCCAGGGTCATTGCTCTATCCAATGAGTCCCCTAGCTGTCCCCCAAGTGATATATCCTTGGGAAAAAATCTGGTGATCAGGTACCCACTACCACCCAAAGTAGCACTTTCCATATTTAGATACTTCTAATCATTTAAAAGTTTTACCTTTTATTCAGCTTTTTCCACTTATTTTTTTTTTTATTTCTTTTAGCACAGAACGGAACTAATCCTTCTATGAAGAGCCTTTTAAGTATTTCCAAATGCTTATCTTGCCTATTTCACACAAGTCTTATCTTTGTTAAATGCCATCCCTTTTTCTATCATCTGATCTTCATATGATCTAATTTGTAATGTATTTCTTAGTTGCCTTCTTGTCTACTACTTTGGAAACTGATTTTTTTTAATCTGACAGAAAATTATCTCTTTTAAATGTCTTTTTAATTTTGTCTTGACATTATTTTCTAATCTTTTGGAACCTTAAACTTGTCATCCAATAAGTTTCATCTCAGCTTTTAAAACCTCAGCATGTATGCTAAGTTTACCATCTATACTTTTATCAGATTTAAATGTAAAAATGCTGAATAGCAAAGATCCCAAATGTCTTTCCACTAAAGGTCTTTTTCCAATGAAAAATTATTAATTTTCTTTCAATTTATTCAAACAATTCTGAATTAAATTTTCTATCATCTGAAGTACATTCATTCAACTTGCCCAAAATATTTTGTCAGCTACTTTGCTAAAACCTAATTAAGTTATCTACAAAATCTCTTATTTGCTGGTGGTCACCCTATTCCCCCTCCACCTAAAAAAGAATAGAAAAAGAAAGTTTTGTTTTGTTTTTGCTTTTTGCAAGACACTGTAGTTAAGTGATTTGCTTGAGATCACACAGCTAGGTAATTGTTAAATGTCTGAATTCAGATTTGAACTCAGGTCTTCCTATCTCCAGAGACAGTACTCTATCCACTGTGATACCTAGTAGCACCCCCACCCCCCCAAAAGAAAGACATATAATATAATTATTCTTAAAAGAAAGAAAGTTGAATCTTATTTTTTCTTTTTAAAAATATTATAAACAATCTGATAATACCTTCTGGAATATTTCCAAAAATTGGACAGGATCACCTTTCCTGTAGTCTGTAGTTTCTACCCTCTTCCAATATAGAAGTACATAAATGATAAATATTATCATTATCCCTTCCTTCTCAACTTTTGGGTAGGGTTCAGATAGAAATGGTACTGGCACAAGAAACTATCCTGCTATTATTCTCTTATATTTAGTATTCTATGTGCTATTACACAGATTAATAAAATAACTAACCTTGTAATTAAAACATTACAATGTGAGTAAATATTATATTAAAATATGTCCATTAAAATCATCCTCAGTTTGACACCAATGGTGGATATAACAAAAGGGATTTTACATATACATATTATGAATATATATGTACATATTTACATATATATAAAAATAACTACACATTATCATGTTCCCACATGACTTCAATTTCTTCTCCTGGAGCTTCAAATATTTGAAATATCCCTGATAATTGTCTAATTCTAGTATAATTTATTTGTTGAGTTCTTTGGGATATGATGAGTACTGTAATTCTAATATAAACATATGTTATTTGTCAATTCATGAAAATTAATGAGCTTCATTTGATATAAAATTCTTACCACTATACCATGTTTTGCTAAGTATTCAACTGAGTGATTTTTAAAGGCTGAAGTCATCATATATATATATATATATATATATATATATATATATATATACATATATATATCAGTTTCTACAATGCTCTTGTATAATTTATCACAAATTCTGACCTTCTTAAGTTAATATGTCTTTCCTTTCTGTTGGCAATGAAATCAAGCTCGATTTCTGCAAACACTCATTTAAGATTCATTCAATTTGAATATTTTATCACTATATTGTTGATTTTATTCATGAGAACATCACCCATGAAAACTATTTTCCTGCTGGTATCATCTCCATTCCATAGATTCTATACTCTATGTATGAGTAAATCAATTTCTTTTACATTTTACAAGACCAAAGTACATACTTTATTATTGTTCAGTGCAGTTATGTATTCTTGTTCCTGTTTATATGATTTATTTTTATTCATGTATTGTAAAGTGATGTAATAGAATTCACACTTTTGGAGAAGAAGAGTTTGCCTTTTTTATTGTTGGGATGATAGAAGTCATGTTTCACTAATAAATTGTTGATGTTGTTGTTATTGTAAATTTTGGTTAGGATAATTCCCAAAATTTCATTTCTGAAAACAATCAATAATATGACTGGCATTGTGCCAGTGTAGATTTCTTTAAATGAATTCTTCCTATTCAGCTTTGGTATTATTACTTTTAGCTTCTATCACCTCTTTATACTGAAATTTTAAATTCTTCAGTCTGATTTTAGTAACCAATGAAGTCCTTAGTGCTTTCATTTATGTTGCCATTAAAACAGTTTGTTGCACTCTTTGCCTAATTTGGTAGTTGTAAGCACAAAGTTCCAATCAATTAGTGCCTACCCTGAAGTTACATATATTTCCTGTAAAATAGCCCTAGCATGATTTTTTTCAGGTTATACAGAATATAAGACCTACTCCAAAACTAAGCCCCAGTTAAGACTGTCCACCAGATGAACACATTTAGTATGTCTGTTACATCACATGATGAACATATTGAATTATGAAATAACAATATTAATAAGCAATTAAATATAAATAAATAATATTATTGACTAATGCTTAAAATAAATAATATAAATTATAATTAAGCATTTGTAAATAAGTAAGTGGGCACCTTTGGATGAGAAGTAAATACCTATGTAAACAAATGAACTGGAAACTTATTGTCAAATGACCAACTGGACTATAAACACAACACACTAATAAAGTGGGAACTTGATAATATTTGGTTGGGAAGAAAGTCCCACCACTAATCAATACAAAGAGCAAGAAAGGTAAGATCAAGCATGTTTTAAGCATTTATGTTCTTGAGCCCCAAAAGTCTGGTATACACAAGTAGTTAATAAAGAATTAGGTGGATTTATAGCTGCTACATGTTTGGTGAGGTGGACAAAGAGGTCTGCCAGTCTGGAATTCATCCAGCACTCACCATGCTAAAGACATAAAGCATTTCTTTACAGGGAGAAGAATAGATCAAATAATGATTTCTGAAGGTACAATTGCCTGCCTTCAGGCATCTTCCCCCAAATAAGCCATAATGTATCTTTTGGAGAAATAATTAATGTAAGATCAGGTCTTTTTTGGGGGGGCAATTATGATATTTTCTTGTGTTCAAATCTGACTTCAGATCCTGGACAAGTCACTTAACCCTCTTTGCCTCAATTTATAAAATTGTTTTATAATATTTTTAAATTTATAAAATGAGGTAGAAAGGGAAATGGCAACTCCATCCCCTTCTCCTATTCTTACTACCATCCTCACCCCCATATCCTACCCCATATCTTTGCAAAGAAAACCCCAAATGGATTCATAAAGTTCTATATAGCAATTACTTAAGAGCAAACCTTAGCAAAAATAAAGACAAGGTTCTGAGAGCAACTTTTCAGTCAGTCCATTATACCCCTGGTTCTTCTTAGGTTCTTAACCTGTGTTGTATGTATATTTGTGTGTGTGTGTGTGTGTGTGTGTGTGTGTGTGTGTGTGTGTGTGTATCACAGACAGGCAAGGACAGAAACAGAAGGAGAAGGACAAGGAAAAGAATTACTTTGTCAGTAGAATGCTATGGAATCTTCAGACCAGTATTTTAAATTAATATATATAATATAATAATTAATATGATATAATACAATACAATACAATATAATATAATACAATACAATATAATATAATACAATACAATACAATATAATATAATATGATGTAATATAATTAATATAATATAATTAATATAATATAATACAATATATATGGCCACCAAGGAAACATTGATATAAATTTATCAAACAAGAATTTTAGACAAATTCCCAGACCCCAGATTAATAACCCTTCATATGATGAGCCACAAGGAAGGAAACACACATACTGAGAAGTCAATTTTTTAATCAAACAGTTTGTTTTACAATTGTCTTACAGGTCTCAAGAAACAGAATTGGAACTAATCTACCAGTCTGGATCTCTCACATCCCAATCAAAATAAAAATTTCTCTCTTTTAATTCTACATTGCATTTTCCATCACTAAAATCAGAAATTCTCAAGAACAACACTTGTTCAGCAGTGTGTTCCAACCTGTCAACCCTAAGGTAGTAGGAATCATTATAGAGTCTCTCTGCTTAAAAAAAAAAAAACCTTCAAGAGTTGGCTTAAGTATTCTTTAATCTAGCTCCCTGTCAACCCAGAAGTCTGTGGCAGAAGTTGCCAGCAATTTATGTTTTTTTTTTCATTTTTATGTATTTTCTGCGGAACATTTTGTACCTACTATGATCACCAGCAAATTGTTCCTTATTATTTTTCTAAATCATATCACAAAAGAGTCAAGCTTTTCTTTTATGTCCTTTGGAGGTCTCCAAAGAAGAGTATTCAGACAGGCACATTTTTCTTCAAGCCTTTACATTAAATTCAGGAAAACCTGAAAATCACAAGAAGCAAGGAAACCTTAGAGCCTTTGAATCCTGTGACTCAAACTATTGCTTAGTGTCAGTTAGGGGCTTCAGGCTTCCAATGAACTTGTTTCTTTCTTATGTTATAGTTACAGCTCAAAAGAACCCTTAAGCAAATTGGACACTGAGCTAGCATCAAACATTGCTCAACAGAACTCCTTCCCTATCCTTATCTAATAAAATTGTTCAATATCTAAACAGTGCTACACTAAAAATAAAATGGGAGAACGTTGATGCTAAGTTCTCAAAAATAATTCCATTGCTTTAAATTGTGAGATTCTATTTTTGATGTTTTGGCAATAAATTAAAAACAAGTAGAAATCCAGCGCATATAATTTAGTTTAGTTTTTGTTTTGTTTTGTTTTTTTGTTTTTTTATCAAGGCAAATGGGGTTAAGTGGCTTGCCCAAGGCCACACAACTAGATAATTATTAAGTGTCTGAGGCCGAATTTGAACTCAGGTCCTCCTGACTCCAGGGGCCAGTGCTCTATCCACTGCGCCATCTAGCGGTCCCCAGCTCATACAAATTAATTTAACTCACACTTATTAGTATGTACTATATGCATAGCACTGTTCTGGAGTTGGGGACACAAAGACAAAAGAAAAAAGAAAAAGAAAATCCAATACATCAAAGATATTACATTCTTCTAAGATAATAAAAATATATTGAAATAAGTAAAAATCAAAAACATAAAATACAAAAAACTTCAGGAAGAGGATAGTATAGATTAATAACATGTATCAGGAAAGATCTCTTTTCTTGAAAATTAAACTTTGCCTGAGTTTTGGGGAAATTTAAGTAATTTACAAGAAAGATAGACATGGCAGCCATTAGGAAACACAGAGTTGGAAAATGTAAAAAAGTTTAGCATACCAGTATGATTGAAAAAGGAGTATATATGAAAAGGTGCAATATGAATTAATACTAAAAAAGTCATAGGAAAAACAGATGATGAAGGATTTTGCATTTCATCCCAGAAACAATAGGGAACCAATAAAATATTTTTTATTGGAATGTGTAGTGGGGTCATGTTTTTCTTTATCAGTATGAATTTGTCAGTTATGTGGAGGATGGAATAGAGCAAGTAGAGAAAGAAGGCAGGGCAGACAATTGGGAGGAGCTTGAAATAGACTTACTAGAAGGATAGTAGATTTTTCACAGAAAGGTACAAGTTTGAGGAAAGGATGGCTTTTGAAGGAAATTTATTTAGGTCTGTTTTCTACATGTATTATCTGTTAATACAGATATATACAAACATACATATGTGTAAACACACACTTTTCAATATTGATATCTAAATATCCGACAAGGAGTTGCTGATGCTTTCTTACAAATGTTTGTTCATGAAATCCCAGCACCTATCTTTGTGTCTTTGCCCTTGTTCTTGGGATGTTCTTCCCTCCTTTCCTCTATCTTTTAGTTTCAATGATTCCCTTCAAGAATCACCTTTTGTGAGACACCTTTCCTGTTTCCTAACCCCCATTCCCAGCCTCTCCTAATCTGGCTTACATTTACTCTAGATATAGATAATACATAGTATTTCTTTCATTTGACTGTAGGGTTCTAAGAGCAGGAACTCTTAATTTTGATTTCCATTGTATCTCAAATAAAGCAGACTTTGAAAGTCACCAAAAAAGAAAAAAATGAATTTCTGAGACTTCTGAAAGACTGTAGAATTTAGAAATGCCATAAAGTAGTACTTTGCATACAGTATGAAGGATATTCATGTATCAATTATAAAAATCAGCAAATAATTATCTTTAAGATAGAATTTTGATAAAATTTATTTTGTCTTTGAGAAAGAATTTTGAAAAAAAAGATTTTGTGTTCCCTTTTTAAGTAATGAAAAAGCTAAGTAAATACATTATTTCTTCCCTAGTGATAAATATCATATTAAAGAAAAGCTTTCCAAAGTTTCTGATTCTCTAAGAATAGTTAGCTATAGTATGAATAGGGAAAGGGACACCTCTGGCATTAAGATATAATGAAATAAAGTATAATGGTTAAATAAGCTACTCATTGTGACTAATCCTCATCATTTCCTTGGCTAAAGATTGAAATAAAACTAGGAGAAGCAATATGAAGATGTTCGATGGAAAAGTTCTCAGAAGCTACATTTTACTATGTTTATTATTATTATCTCCATTTTACTTGTTAAGAGTCACCCACATAAGAAAGCATCTGAGAAGAGGTCTGATTCTTCATTTGCTGTGTCTCACCAGATTCTAGTATAAACAAAGAAATTCAATCTATTAAATATTTTCACATCAACCATGGGTAGATTATACTCCTCAAGTAATTCACAGTTACATACCAGGTAGTCTAGCTATACTGGTTGAGTTTCTAAGCCATTGATTATAATACTACTCTTCAATATTCTTTCCATAAATGTTTTTTTCTCATTCTTATATGATGTTTTTCTTCTCTACTGCTAGGTTTCTTCTTCATTGAACTTCTGCTCTCTGATGTAACTAAATTACTATCTGATACAAATATCTTTAGAAACTCTTTCTGAAAGGAAATTCTGCTGTTTTTGTTTGTTGTTTTTAAACAAGTCCAGTCCTTTTGTTATTAAAGTTTGTAAAGCATACCTGGTTTCCATAAGGAAGAAATCCGTAAAGATGTATGACTATAGATATAGGTCTATATATATACACACATATATATGTTTACACTCAAACATATACCTATACAAACATATATATACATATATATGTGTTAATTTCTCCATATTGCCTTCCTTAATGTTTAGATAAGAAGGAGTAAATTTATTTTAACATAGCATAAATCTTACAGCTATATCTAGGTCCATGTAAATGATGATGATCCTTCATCCTTATTAACACTCATAAGAGGGGACTGACCTAAGAATCTTGGTTATGCATTCATTCCACTAAATGCAAATTGTTCATATAACAACTACTTAATGCACTTTTAACAAGTTTCAAGTTTCAGAAAAATAATTTTCCTTTGAATATCCCAAATATTTTGAGGTTGATGATTTTAGACTCTTCTCACCTTCTAAGTGTCTCACAAAAATGGTAGCTTGAAAACATGTATCATTTAGGTCAAAGAAATAGTCTAATTCATAATGGGACTAATAGCTATTGTTGGTGGTTATAATGTTGGATTATTTGAAGAATCACCTTCACAAGATTAAAAATGATAAATTACAGCAAAATTGGAGTGCTTTCCTTGAATTTATAATAATATGAACTAACGAAAAGTACTCTGAAGATAGAATTAGGATCCCTAATAAAACATTAGACTTGGACATTTATTTAGGACCATCAGAGTAGATGCCTAGAATACATTCATGCATATATATATATATATATATATATATATATATACACATATATATACACATAAGGATATACTTTATTAAAATATTTTAATGAATACAATGAACAGAAACCAGGAGAGGATTCTGTAAGGGGGCATTCAAACTTAAAATGGGATGGAGCTGAGGTCACCAGAAAGAAAGTAATAATCATAAGTCAATAACAGAAACTCAATATGAAATGTCCTTTTATATTTTGAATGTCAATATTACTGAAGAATGTAAAATTATGTATGCATGGGGGGAATCTTGAAGTGGCTCTCATTTATTTGGAAAATAAAAGTAACATCCCTTAGTTATATTTTCCCCTATCAAAACTCTATTTTGATATTTTGTGACTAGTTTGCTTAAAATTATAAATTAGATGCAAAATGGAATTATATTCAGTTGAAGAATTGTCTTAAATCAAGTTGAGAAGTTTGAGATCCCTGGAGGCTAATATATTAGATCCAGGCAGACAAAATCTATACATTCAACTGCTGAAACAATTGAAAAAAAAGGAAATACAAAGAAATTATTATTCATACTTTTTCACCAAAGGCATAACTTTCTTCTTGGTTTTATATTTATTCAATTTCATGAATTTAAAAATGGACAAAACCAAATAAGGGTAAGGGTAGAGCACACAGAAGATAAAATAGATCACCTGATTATATAAAATATTGTTACTGCACAAGCAAAACTATGCAATTAAAATTAGAAAGAAAATTGGTATATCAGAAATAGGTCTTTGCAACAAGTTGTTCTGATAAAGGTCTCATTTTTAAGTATATAAGGAACTTATTCAAGTGTATACTAAGAGCCAATGTCTAAATAGGCAACTGATCAAAGGATATAGTTGGCCATTTTCAAAAGATGAAATCTACTTCAACAATCATATAAAGCAATGCTCTCAGAACTACTGCTTATCAGAGAATTGCAATTTAATAATTTCTCATTCTCAAGTTATTATTCACACCATTTCAAATGGGTTTTTTAAATAACATCAAAGGAATTTTGGAAAATAGTCACACTGATAAACTATTGATTGAATTCTGTCTTAACACTACCATTCTAAAAAGCAATTTGAAAAAATGTCCAAAATGCCATCTATTGCCCCAGAAATACCATAAGTAGGCATATGACCCCAAAATGGTTATATAAAAGAAAAAGGCAAAAATGAACACAGACACTTAGAGCAGCTCTTTTTTTTTTTTTTTGTAGAAGCAAGAAAAGTTAAAAATTAAAGAGATGCCTATCTATTGTGGAATGCTTAACTAAATTATGGTAGATAGATGCAAGCATTTCTATTCAACTTAAAATGAGGAAGAGTCATATAATTTTGAATCTGTTTACTGCAGAGATTTGATGCATACTTGTCATGAGTTTTAGGGTTTTTTGGTTTTTGCTTTTTATTTGTTTAATTGAGGTGGAATGGTAAGAAGAGAAAATGTATACTATTAAGGGAAAACTAAACTAAACTTAAAACTGAAATTAGAATTTCAAAATAATTTTTATCATTGTCTTCATTTTATAGATGTTTGGAAACACGGTCAACGTTAAACAAGATAGAGGTAAGAGTTAGGATTGTTTATAGTTTATTTTTCATAGATCAGGTACTGAATAGGATCTAAGAGACATAATTTTAGATCTGACTGTGCCCTATCATCTGAAAAATTTTAGGCAAATTATTTCAACTCTGTCCAGTTTTTCTCAGTTGTAGAAGGAAGGCTGTGGGTTAGATAATTGCTAAAGTTCCCTTCATCTCTAATATTTTATGAACTTTTCTACTATACCATGTAAATACCCCTTTCTTTTCCCCTCTTTCTCTATTCAAAAGACTGAAATATGGAAGGCAATGACTATGACAGGGAAGCAACTAAAGAAGAGAATCCCACTCTTCTAGTGAAATGATGATAAAAAATATTGCATTAGAAAAATAAAATTGTTTTTTCTTTGCTGCACAAGCCTTTCCAAACTTGAAATAGCATGAAAATTAACCTGTTGCTGAATTAGGTACATTTTTCCCCATCTCCCTTTCTCTTTTCATCTAATAATAATAGCTCTCACTAATTTCTGATCTATATTTAGATTTATTCTAAATCTTAATTTAATTTATTCTAAATAATTTATTCTAATTTATTCTAAATAAACTAAGACAATTATCTTTTGGTTAATATCTAGTTAACAAAGTTTTGTGATAAAAGCACATTCCCTAAATCTCTGCCAAGGGTAAATTTTTGCTAATTATATAAAAAACAGGCTCTATTTTTCATTCCTCCTCTGACAAGAGCAAATGGGAATTGATAGTTCTATAGTGATTACAGCTGATAACATTTTTAGAGAGACCATTTCAGGCATTTAAAAGTGCAACACCATTAAATAGTAGTATCATTAAATGTGAATTTCTGAATATTAACTTCTTTTACGTGTGCATGTTTTAAATATCCCCAGAATGACTTCTTAATGTATTTATAAGACATTATTTATTCTCATTATTAGCAATTAGGTTTTAAAATTGCTTTTCCCATTATATTCCCCACTATGTAAACTAAATGTCACCAATCAATTTAACTTCAAGAGAATAGCTCACAGAGCAATGGTAATATGCAGTAATTCAAATGGTTTGTCATAGCTCATTATTGCTAAAATGTTCAGTGTTCTTTCACTCTCCAAAAATGTGTCTTTATATTCAGCAGGCAAAAATGACTTCATTTAAATATTCAGCATCAGATTAATAGCAGTGAACTAACCATGGAATATTCATGATTTGTCTGGGCCACTTGGTTCAGTTGGTTTACTCAGGTGCAAATGAGAGCCTGTTTACCTATTTAAACTATGTATCTAGGATCAGATTCATGTATACATATAATAAGTAAGAGGTAACTTACATAGAATAATTTGTTAATTTGAGATATACCACAAGCTCCTGCATTTGCTTAATAGCACTCCCACTAATTTTCCTTGGAGTTACTCTTCTGTCTGACCTAGAGGGGAATTTCAAAAGATAAAGGAACATTGTTTTCTAAATGTAATGGTAGCACTCCTAACATGCCTCTTTCTTTTTTATTTATTTTATTTTATTTTTGTACAAATGATGTTTTCTTTTTTATATATTACTAAATATTCTTGTTTAAGAGTAAACAATACACTTGCCCTCCAAAAATATAGACTCTCATGAGAAATAAAGCAAAGGAAATAGAAAAAAATGTGCTTCAGTCTGTGTTCCAACACCACCAGCTCTGTCTCAAGTGAATCACATTCTTTCTGATAAGTCCACAAAAGCTACTTCCATATTTTTCCACCATTGCCATTGCTGATCAGCAACTCCCTCCATTCATACCTCCCCACTACCATATACGATATTTTCTCTCTCCTTTTACTCTGTCCCTCTTCTAAAATGTGCTGTAGGGTAGCTGAGTGGCAGAGTGGACTGATCACTGGTCCTGGGGCCAAGAGGCCCTGAGTCCACATACCACCCTATGACCCAGCAATCCCCAGCCCCATGGTACCAGACAGGCCACCCAATCCAAGCCCATTGCCAGGAGTAAAAAAGAAAATGTGCTATATCTGACCATTCTCCATGATCCACCCTCTCCTCCATCACCCACATCCCCCCTTCCCCCTTTCCCCTTCTCTCCTTTTTACTCTAGATGTCTAAAGCCCAGTGAGTGTATATGCTGTTTCCTCTCCAAGCCACCTCTGATGAGAGGGAAGTTTCCCTCATTCCCCCTCTGTTCCCCCCTTCCATATCATTGCAATAGCTCATTGCAATAAAAAAAATTCTTATTATATGAAACATCTTAGCCTATTCCACCTCTCTTTTCTCTTATTCCCATTACATTTGCTTTTTAACCACAGACTCCAGTTTTACAATATATTACATCATCAAATTCAGCTCTCTCCTGTACTTCATCTATAAAAGCTCCTTCTACCTGCTCTATTAAATGAGAAGTTTTATATGAATATTATCAGTATCATTTTTCTATTCAGGAATACATTCAGTTCATCATCATTAAGTCCCTCATATTTTACCCCTCCTCTACCCTTTCTCTGCTTCACCTGAGTACTGTATTTGAAGATCAAACTTTCTGTTCAGTTCTGGTTGTTTCAACAGGGACAATTGAAATTCTCCTGGTTCATCTTTTCCCCTGGAAGAGGATGTTCAGTTGTTATGGGTAGTTGATTCTCAGTTGCAGTCCAAGCTCTTTTGCCTTCCAGAATATTATATTCCAAGCCCTACAAGTCCTTAATGTAGTTGCTGCTATGTGATCCTGACTGCAGCTCCATGGTATTTGAATTGTGTTCTTCTGGCTGCTTGTAATATTTTCTCTTTGACTTGGGAATTCTGGAACTTGTTTATAATATTCCTGGGGGTTGTTTTTTTTGGGAATTCTTTAAAAAATGAGATCAAGGCTCTTTTCTTGATCACGACTTTGGGGTAGCCCAATAATTTTTAAATTATCTTTTCTGAATCTGTTTTCCAGATCAGTTGTTTTTTTCACTGAGATGTTTCATATTTTCTTCAAATTTTTCATTCTTTTTATGAAGCTCCATCCCATCCTAAATCTGAAGTATTTGAATTCCTCAGAGAGCTTTCTTATCTCTTATTCCATCTGGCCAGTTCTGTTTTTTAAAGCATTCTTCTTCTCAATAACTTTTTGAACTGTTTTACCCATTTGACTTAAGCTGGTTTTTAACATGTTATTTTCTTCAGATTTTTTGGGATCTCTTTGACTAAGCTGCTGAATTCTTTTTCATGTTTTTCCTGCATCTCTCTCATTTATTTTCCCCATTTTTCTTCAATCTCCCTTACTTTATTTTCAAAATCTTTTTTGAGCTCTGTCATAGCCTAAGACCAATTTTTCTTTTTATTGGAGTCTTTAGATGCAGGGGATTTTACTTCCTCAACTTCAGACTGAATTTTTTGATCTTTCTTGGGATCATAGACAATGTATTTCTCAATACTGTTCCTCTTTTTCCGCTGTTTACTCATTTCTGCAGGTTGTGCCTGATTTTGGAAGGCTTCCTGAGCTTTTGAGTATTATTGGGATACCCCACCCCCCAACAAGGATCTCAGTGTATGAAGCTCTGACTTCCCTTCTAGTCTGTGAATGACCACAAGTGCACCCACCTACCATGGGATTGAGGTGGGGAGGGGTCTGTTCTATGGGGGTCTAGACTGTGATCAGGATCTGAATGTGGTCAGAGCCAAAGAGTCCTATTCCAGGTAGAGAGGACAGACCTCTGAGAAAGTCTCTCCAATCCCTTACCTTGGGTGGGCTGAGCACTCCATGCTCAGTTGCCAGGGGGCTCCTGCTTACCTGCTCTGCTCCTGCTTACTCCTTGTCTGTTTCTTAAAAGTCATACTTGACAATTTCCTTCTATTAGCATAATAATTATCAAATCGCCTGAGTGAGGAAATAGTCATTTCATAGGTAAAAATAGAACACCAATACCTGAAGGATAATAGTATTGGTGGTGATAGTGAAGTAGACCTTTGAAGCAGACAGAAAGATAGAAAACAAGATTGTGTTAGGGCAGGAGTTTGGAATATTGGGCAGTAAGATGATAGACTGAACAATGGACATGGACAATTACTTTGACTCCTGATATTAGGACACATTTTAGTTCAAATGTATTTAAAACTCAATACTAATGGGATATTAGAAATTTAATGATTTCCATAGTCCACATTCCAGGAAGGGTTCATTTGATCGTGCATCATGATAAACTATTAAAGTGTGAGTTGTAAGGAATCTGTAACCTTAACTTGCATAGTTGTATGAGGCAATGAACTTCAATTCAGTTTTAGAATCAATTACTTAAAAAAAACAAGTTGATATTAGAAAAAAATAAGTTTGGGGGATTTGGTTTTTTTTTTTTTTACAAGGCAGTGGGGTTAAGTGACTTGCTGAAGGTCACACAACTAGTTATTAGGTGTCTGAGGACAAATTTGAACTTAGGTCCTCCTTATTCTAGGGTCAATGTTCTATCCATGCACCATCTATCTGCTCCCATGTCAGTATGTTTTTGTTTGGCTGTACTTTAACTCTGTTTGGTGGCCTCTAGCTAAGATTAAATAATTACACTTTTCACAGACTTTTACTATATTCCAACAGATAAGAGTTGACATGGTTGGTAAATGTCCCCTACAATCATGAAGGTTTCAAGTTCTTGTATTCTGGGAAACCCATAGAAAAGCAAATGAAAATGTAGCAGTAAAAATAGTTTTATTAAAGCTAAGGAAAAGAAAATTGAAATAAAGTTTATGCTTCTAATATCAAGAGGAAACCCCAAATAGTATCCCCATAAAGTAAACTTACCATATGAAGTTTATAAGATTGTGGAAGTGATCTGAGTAGAAACCAAATTGAACCAGTCAAGAGCAGAACTTTTTTATATGAAATTGAGTTCTTTGTCTAGGAACCAGCTCAGGAATTGAATTCTGCCAAATAGATGTCACCCAAAGATTTAGCACTTTGATATTATACAACATAGTAAAAAAGGTTCCAACATAAAAGGGGGGATCCATATAATTGAGAGAGAGAACTTTTGTTCAGACATCTTACTGTAAATAAATTCTTCAGAAGACTGTCTGTTATAAGCACTTAACTTCTAACTTCTATATACTTTGACCACTGAAAAACATTGTTGTCTTTCCCTATCTAGTTGAGTTCTGTTTCTTAGGGGATAAAATTACAAATTTTGCATGTCATTGGAAGCACTGTACCTGTCAGTGACATTGAAAGATCAAGCATTAGAAAAAATTGTTGCATGCGAAAAATGAGAGAAAAGAGAGACCACTGTAGTTAGTGGACACAAAGAACAAATTTCAGTTTTCTTTAGAGCTGTCCCTGCATATTAAGCCTGGAGTCAGGAAGACCTGAGTTAAAATTCGTCCTGAGACTCTCACTAGCTGTGTGATCCTGGACAAGTCACTTAATCTCTATTTGCCTTAATGCACCAGATAAGGGTATGATAAATCATTCCAGGATATTTGCCACGAAATCCACAATTGGGGTAACATATGACTGGATGATTGAATAACAGTTAGCTCTGAATATCTGAAATAGTTACAAAACCACAGTTTACACTGCTAATATATAAATATATAAATAAAAATAAAATATATAATATATAAAAATATATAATATATAAAATATATATAAAACATAAATATACAAATAATATATAAATATTTCTATATAAATATATAAAATATATAAAAATAATATCTACAAATAATTTCAGTTGAGACTGACTTAATTATTATTGCTTATGAAAGGTATCAAATTTCTTTTTTAATATTATAGAAACATATATACATTTGTTTGCAAAAGCTGTTAGGAAGAAAAATATGGCTGTCAATGGGAATATCTATGTATATATTTGTATATGTTTCTAGATATGCCCATTTGATTGTACATAAAGATAGATATGTGGGACTATATGCTTATTATGTGCATATATGTATCTATCTATCTATATATTATTGGATACATGTTTGTATGAATATATTACTAGTCCATATATATTTATATGAAGTGTATAAATATATAACCTAATATATGTATATATCATAATACATTAACACATACATATGAAGACACATTCCTCACCTAAAAAGATTTGAAAGAACAAGTTGTTATGTGTGTTTGTATAATGTAATAAAATAAATATTCATTCATAGTCAAAAATAATTATGGAGAATTCTATCTAAATTCCGTTTTCAATAGAGGTGATAGCTATAGGAAGAGCAACATGAATAGGTGTGAGATGATACCTCATTGTTATCTTTATTTGCATTTCTCTAACCAATAGTAATGTGGAGCATTTTTTTCATATGATTATATATAGCTTTGGAAATTGACATGTGAATTGGATATAATTTTCTATGTATTTTAGAAATGAGAACTTTATCAGAACTCCTGGTTGTGAAGATTGTTTCCCAGCTTTCTGCTTTTCTTCTAATTTTGGCAGCATTGATTTTATTAGTGCAAAAAACCTTTTAATTTAATATAGTCAAAATAATTCATTTTCCAGTTTATAATGTGCTCTAATTGTTGTTTGGTCACAAATTTATCCTTTTTCCATAGATCAGATGGATGAGTATTTTTGGTCTATTAATTTATCCATGGCATCGCTCTTTATGTCTAAATCTTGCACCCATTTTGTCCTTATTTTGATGAGATGTGGATCTATGCCTGGTTGCCATACTATTTTCCAGTTTTTCCAACAATTTTTGTCAAAAAATGATTTCTTTTCCCAGAAACTGATGTCTTTGAGTTTGTCAAATTGTAGATTGCTGTAGTCATTTACTGCAGTTTCTTTTGAACCTATCCTAAGCCACTGCTCCATTACTCTATTTTTTAACCATTACCAGGCAGTTTTGATGACTGCTGATCTATAGTGTAGTTTTAGATCTGGTAGAGCTAGGCTACCTTCCTTTACATTTTTTTTCATCATTTCCTATGCTATTCTTATCCTTTTGTTGCTCCAGATGAATTTTGTTACTCTATTTTCTAGTTCAGTAAAGTAGTTATTTGGTAGTTTGATTGATATGGCATTGAATAAGTAATTTAATTTGGGTAGAATTGTCATGTTTCTTATATTAGCTTTACCTAACCATGAGCACTTGACATTGTTAAAATTATTTAGATCTGCTTTTATATGGGTGAGGAGAACAGTTGGGATATTTCTAAAGGTGTAGCCTTAACATTACAACTAGGTCAGGTCTAGTTCTAAATAAAAATGTGAAGTTTGTCTTTTGCATCCCTTAACCTCTCTTTCCTCACTTTCTCCTGTCTAACAATTTGTTTTCTGACAGTACACATTATGATGTTTATTGATTTTCTAACAACAGTAAAAAGAAATCATAATAGAAGAGTAGAAAATAGCTTACATTTGTATTGTGCTTTATACTGGTCAGTTACTTCCATTTCAGAATTAGTCCAGCATAGCAGAAAGAGAACACTGATACCATCCTAATGCCTGAGTACGAAGCCTTTTACTCAAGGTTTGACTCTGAAACTTCCTAGTTGTGGGAATCATAGAAGGGGATTGTAAAAGGAGATATTAATATTTTAACTATCAGTCTCACAGGGTTATTGAAAGTAAAGAGCTTGTAATGTATAAAATCATGTAGAAATATCAGCAAATATAATATCCATTATTATTTATTCAATTTACATATGTTTATTAAACACCTAATTAATAAATATCCATAGTGTCTTTATCAAATAAAATGAGAATATAAATTACACAGTTACAGAAATATTGTTTTAAAAATGACTTTGAGGGAATAAGAATTTTTATCAATTATAAATACCAAAATTAACTCTAAAGAATATATGAAGAAGATATTCACTATATTCAGAGAAAGAACTGATAAATAGAAATATGGATAGAATTTACATACATTTACATATATGTATATAAATATATACACATACACCTATACCTATGAATATACATATATACATATGTGCATATATATAGTGTTTAATGGGGAACAAAAAGAAAAAGTAAATAAAGAAATTTACATCATAACTTTATTTTATATTTAAAAGGAATGTCATGGTATACATAATATATTTGCAGTTTCATGTGCCATCTTTTTATATTATGGAAATGCTTGTTTTATTCCATAAATTAAAAATTAATTAAAATGAATAAGTTAGAGTTTATTTTCTCAGAGGGTTTAGAAATAACAATAGAAGACTGACAAGAAAAAGTTAGAAAAAAATTGAGTGTAATATATGTATTGCTGTCAAATAAATTCAATAGGATTTCAGAAATGGTTTAAAATATTTTACTCTTGATTAGGGATAGGAAGGTTTCATTGAGTAGATAGGAATGATTTCAGGTATTAGAGAATGAATTTTGTCTAGGAAGTAGGAAAGGAGAAAATCATTTTAGACAAGAGAAAGTATAGAAGTTTAATGGAATTCATTGTGCATAGGAGAGTATGTAAACAAGGACAGAGATGAGGGAAGATAAGGGAATTAATAGTTGGGAAGCTCCTACTAGGTATCAGTCATTGTGCTAAGATCTTTACAAATATTAACTTCATTGATCTTCACAACAATCCTGAGAAATAGGTTCCATTATTATCCTCAAACTGAGCCAAAGTTAAATGGAAAGATTAAGAAATAGAAGTAGAAATATTAGATGACTAGACCTAGACTGAATTAGAGAACATGTCATTTCACTTTATGCATTTTACCTTCCCATTTCCCTAAATTGTTCTGCCATCAAGGGATGAAACTGGGAATATCTTTTGAAAAGACATTTTCCTGGACAGAATATAAAACTGATTATATAGCAAGTTCAAAACTACACACACACACACACACACACACACACACACACACACACACACATACACACACACACACACAAACACAGACACAATGCTTGAGGAGATGAATTAATCCATTAAATAAGATAGAAATGAACAGCAAAAATGCAAAAAATCGCATGTTAAATTTATCAGCAATCCCTCTCATCTGAATCTTTAAACCTAACTCTGAATACTGTTCCTCTAGCAATCTAATTTTTCTGTTACTTCAGCACAATATAATAACATTTTTGTTCACTCGTGTACTAAATCTTTGTCATAGATCAGACTTCATCTCCCTAAATTGCCCTTCAGAAAAAACTGCACTTGCTTTACTTGAACTACAGTATCTTTCATGTTATTTAGTGAAAAAGACTTCTAACTGGAGTCCATCTTGCCTGCTTGCAATATAGTTCCCAAATTCAAAGGGGAGTTTATAGTTTACCAAGTAGCTCTCTTTGTTTTGCTCGTCAAGACAAAGTGCTCTCTTTCTCTCTCTTTCCCTGTTTCTTTCTTCCTTTCTCTCTTCTTCCCTTCTATTCTCTCTCCCCTCTCTCCCTTTCTCTTCCTGTGTCCCCTAAATTTGCTTAATACCTAGAAATATTATCAAGCATAGGAGATTTGGTGCCCATCGTCTTTTGACCTTATTGGCCAAGCCTGTCAGTCCACCAACCTTAATCATCCAATTAATAAGAATTCATTCATTCATTCATTCATTTATAACATTTTACTTATTTATTCCAAGTACAATAGTGAATACTAGAAACATAAAGAAAACAAAATGAGCAAGTAAAAACACTCTTTCCCCTTGAAGAATTCTCAGTCTTCTGGGAGAGATAGCATAAAATAACTTCATATATACAATATATGTATTGAATAGATAAAAAGAAAGCTCAGAAGCCTAGTTACATTAAAGAGTGAATCACTTGGGAACTAATGGGATCATGATAGTATGAAGGAAAAAAGAAGAGGACAAGGGACAGAATATTGGAAGATATTCACCTTTTTGGAGATGAGGAGAGGAAGGAAGTTCAAATCTGAGATGAATCCCGAAAGAACCAGGGAAATAAAGTCAGCAATCCATTATTAATAGAGAATCAATGCAAAGTAAATAAATAGAAAACAGAGGGACATGAAAAATAACAAGAAGTCCAGAGCTGCTGGGTTGTCAGATTCATGGAGATGAGTAAAATTTCAAAAGTTGAGAAATATATGAAAGGGTCATATTATAAAGGGTAAAAATGACAAATTCATCGCTGAGGCAATAATGAGCCAATCGAGTTTGAATGGAGATTGCTTAGACTTAATTGGTTTGGAAATCACTTAGGCAGGGGTAGAACCAAGGTGGTGAAATGGTGACAGAATTCACAGAAGCTCTTCCCTAGAACACTCCAAATGCCTTAAAATTATGACTAACCAAAATCTAGAGGGTGGAACCCACAGAAAGACTTAGCAAAAAAAATTTCCATCTCAAGACAACTTGGAAGATCGGTGTGAAGGATCTGCTCCACCGGGGTTGAAAAGTGTCACAGTGCAGCTTGGACCACAGCAGCACCATCGTGGAAAGAACCAGTTCCAGTCTTTTCAGGGTTCCTGGGTCTCTGGGGGATCCTGGTTCAGTTGTAGGAGGAACAGTTTCCAGACTTCTCAGGCCAGACATTGTCAAGGACAATTTGGAAGATAAACAGAAAAACTCTAATGCACCAGAGTAAGCATGGAGCCCAGTTCAACTCAGGTCTCAGCACGGCCCCACTTTCAGAGTTGGAAGTATCCCTGAAAAGCCACCCAGAGTTATTTACAGAGTGCTCAGCCCACAGAGGGTAAGGGTGTCAGGGGAAACTCTCTCTCTGCTATCTCTGGGTCAGGAATTGGTTGCTTTGACCAAGTACAGATACAGTTCACAGTCTGGGGCCCTCTACTGCCATGGGAAAGCATGTATCCTCCTCATAACTCCAGGGCAGAAGGGAGTGCTTCTGGTCATCCCCAGACCAGAGCACAGTCTAGGAGAGCAGGCAGAACCTCTCATAACATCTTGCAGGAATTAAAACACTTGGGGAAGTGTGCCAAAAACACTCAAAAGTTTGGGAAGTGCTTTAAAATCAGGTCATAGATTGGGAAAATGATTAAATAATAGAAGAAAAAGAATCTGACCATAGATAATTACTTTGGTCCCAGCACTCAGAGATGAAAAGTCAAACCTTCTGTACCTAAAACAACCAAGAAAATAAGAATTCATCTCAGGCTATGGAAGAGCTGGAAAAAAAAGATTTTGAAAATCAAGTAAGGGAGCTAGAGAAAAATTGGGAAGAGAAATGAGATAGATTGAGGAAAGTCTTGAAAACCAAGTAGCAGCTTGGTGAAGGAGATGCAAAAAGCCAAAGAAAATAACATGTTAAAAACCAGTTTAGGTCAAATGGAAAAAGCCTTCCAAGAGGTCAATGATGATTATGGTACCTTAAAAAAGATTTTAAAAAAAAATCTAAAAGAAATAACTGCTTCAAATGTAGAATGGACATAAGGGAAGCTGATGATTTTGTGAGAAATCAAGAAATAATAAAACAAAACAAAAAGAATGAAAAACTAGAAGAAAATGCAAAATATTTCATTAGACAAACAACTAACCTGGAAAACAGATTCAGAAGACATAATTTTAAAATTACTGGGCTACTTGAAATTCATGACCTGGAAAAAAAAGCCTAGGATTCATTTTAAAAAAATATTCCCCAGGAAAGTTGCCTTGATATTCTAGAAGCAAAGGGTAAAATAGAAATTGAAGGAATTCATCAATCACTTCCTAAAAGCAATCCTCCCCACCTCAAAAAAAAACTGCCAAGGAATTTTATAGTCAAGTTCCAGAACTCCCAAATCAAAGAGAAAATAATATAAGTACCCATAAAGAAAAAATTTCCAAATCTTGTGGCACTACAGTCAGGATTACACAGGATTTAGCAGCATCTGTAGTAAGGACTTGGAACATGATATTCAGGAAGTTAAAATAGTTTGGCTTACAATCAAGAATCAACTATTTAACAAAACTGAACATCCTCTTACATGGAAAAAAGTTGGGCATTCAATGAAATAAGGGACTTTCACAGTTTCCTCTTGAAATGACCAGAGTTGGACAGAAAGTTTAATCTTCAAGTACAGAACTCAGGTGAAGCATAGTGAGGATGGATGGAAAGAGCAAATTATGAGGAATTTAGTGATGTTGAACTGTTTGAATCCCTGCATGATGATACTGATGATATTGATAATATGCATATGAACCTTCTCATTTATTATAGCAGTTAGAAGAAGCATATATAAACAAGTGAGAAGAAGGAATTGAATATGAATATATAACATATTATAATTATGCAGTCAATGTGCAAAAAAGGAATGTGCTCAGAGAAAGAGAAAGGAGAGATAGAATTAGCTAAGATATTTCATGGAAAAGAGTCAAGCAAACAATTTTGCAATGGAGTGAAAGGGAGGATGGTAAGAGAACCTTCATTCTCATCAGAAATGGTTCAAAGAGGAAATAACATACACACTCAATAGGGTATAAAAATATATCCTACCATAGGGGGAAAAAGGAGAAGAAAGGGATGGGAGAAAGGGGATGGGTTAAGGGAGGGTGGGTATGGGTGATAGAAGAAAGGGAAAATTTGGGGAGAGGGTAGTCAGATAAGAGGACTTTTGAAAAGGGACAGGGTGAAAGGAGAGAGACAACAAAACAAATGGGAATAGTGAGGAACAAGATGGGGGAAATACAGTTATCTATTGCAACTGTGAGGATAAAATATTGAAGCTTACTCTCTGATAGATCTATGGTAAAGAATGTGATCTATCCCAGAGACAAAGCTAATGGTGTCTGAACCCAGACTGAAGTACTTTTTTCTTTTTTTCTATGATATTATTTTTCTTAAGTTTCTCTATCTTTGTGGGAGTAGAGTAGTTTATTTTTATTTTTACAGCAAGACAATTGTAGTAATGTAAAAATAAATTTTAAAAATTATAAAAAGAGAAAGAATGTCATTTTGGCAGAAAAAGGAAAAAAAGACTATATTGGAGAGAAAATTGAGAAAAAACAAACAAAAAAAGCAATTGCAGTAATCTAGGTAAGAATTTACAAAACACTATACCAGGGTGGTAGATGTATGAGTGGGGTGAATATAGTAATAACAATATTTTCAAAAACTTGTTTGTCTGAAGTGATTGAGATTAAGGAGTTAGAGAAACTTTGAGCCTGGGTAACTGAAAGAGTCACAGGATGTTCACAGTAATAGAGAGATTTGTGCAAAAGGAGGGTGTGGGGTTGCTGAAATGAAGAGGTGATACTTTCTGTTTTGAACATATTGAGCTTCAGAAATCTATGAAGCAAAAAGTTTATGCTTTCCAAAAAAGAAAATGGTGTGAGAACAGAACTTAAAAGAAACTAGAGCTGCATATATTAAGAGGTAGATAATTTGCATAGAGATACTTATTGAACCCATGAGAGCTTATGCTATCATCATAATAAAAAGCAAAAAGAGAAGAGAACTAAGTATAGAAAAATGAAAGATATTCATAGTTAGAGAGGATGACATAGATGAAGAAACAGAACAGCAGAATGAGGAGTCAGACAGTTATGAAAAGACTCAGGGGAGAGTAGTGTCAGGAAAACCAAGAGAAGAAGGTGTCCTGTCTGAAAAAGATAATCAATATTACTAAATGCTTGTGAAAGGTCAGAAAGATAAGGATTGAGAAAGGTTAATTAGGCACTATGGGTTTCATCCAAGTGTCCCAATTAATGAATATTCTTAATAGGAATTTATACCAAGTTGTTAGGTCTCTTTCATTTGTATTCAGATGGAAACAAGTTATTGCCAAATTATTGTTCAGGAAAGATCCTCTGGTGTTTAGGATGGAGAATAGAAAAGTATTTGGTCTGCAGATTTACAGTTTTACATGATAAGAAAACTAATTACATCATTACACATTGTCAACTGATAAACTTACCTAACTTCTTTAGTACACAAAACCCATTATTAGAATTTTATGTAACTCCTACCTGTGATACAAATTGAAGCGAATATTTCATGGGAATCTCAAACACAAAATGTAGACTCAAATCTAACAAGACCATTAATTCTCCACATTTTCCTGTTTCTTTTTAGGTTATTGCATTTCACATCTTTCGCATCTTCTTGACTTTTCCTCCCTCCTCACTAACTCCTTCCCTAATTTAATGAATAATCATTTTAACAACCAGAAGTTCTTTCCATTTTCTCCAAACTCTACATTACATCCTTACCTTTTTCATAGACTTTTTGTCATTATACATATAGGTTAAATTACCTTCATAAAGCAAAGATTTGACCATATCACTTCTGTGAATAAAAATTTATAAAGGCTCCCTCTAGACCAGAGTATCAAATATAACCCTTCACTTCACAATCTGACTTTAAACTACCTTATCTACTTAATTGTGCATTATTACCTTATCATACATATGTATATATATTATATATACCTATATACATAGCAAATGTATAAATTATAAATACATATGTCTATATATAGGCATGCATGTGTATCTCTATATGTTTCTTTTTTAAATTACAGATTAACTTCTTGTTCCTCTAGACAGTGTTACTTCTCATCATAATCAAAGAAACTGATTGGATAAGAAGCCATCTAGATCAACTCCCTCATTTTATATATGAAGAAATTGAAACCCAATGAGATCAAGATGGTACAGTAATAAAAAGTGTAAGAATTAGAGTCAGGAAAACCTGGCTACAAACCTGTCAGAAATTTACTAGCTGTGAGGCTTTGAGCATGTTGTTTTACCCTTCTTTGTCTCACTTTCTTCTTTTGTAAAACTGGCAAAATAGCACTCACTTTAGAGGGCTATTGCAAGGATCAAATCAGCTGACATTTATAAAATTGTTTTAGTGCAATTGGAGAGGCTAACTCTTTACACAACATAATCAGAAGTCAACAAATATATGGGGTGGGGACTTGGGGATAAGTGATTATATGGGAATTATTTTGATGGGCACTAACTTTGTTTACAATTCCTTCTACAATAAAAAGCCCTATTACTATAAACATTTTGCTAATATCAATCTTTTATTTTTCTTTCATCATTTAGGGGTGCTATCCTAAAACTAATACTTCTGAGTTGAAAGGGATTACACTTAGATGATTTTTTGTTTTCTTATTTTCTTTAATTTATTTACACAATTCCAAAACAGCTTGTTTAAGAATAAATGCCTTCCCCCAACAAAAATATAAAACCTCATGAGAAATAAAGTGAAACAAAGAGAAAAAATGTGTTTCAGTCTATGTTCTGATACCATCAGCTCTGTCTTGGGAGGATCATATTTTTTTTTTTTATCATAAGTCCATCATAGAAGTTATTTTTCCATAGTTGCTGCTGCTAATTGTAATTCTCTCCATCCAATCCTCCCCACTACCATCTACTATATTCTCTCTCTCTCTCCTTTCACTCTGTCCCTCTTCAAAATTGTGTTGTGGGGAAGCTGATTGATGTAGCAGACAGAACACTGGCCCTGGAGCCAAGAGGCCCCAAGCCTACATCCTATCCCAGATACCCAGCAACTATCTAGTCCTGTGGTCCCAGAAAGGTCACCCAATCCCACCACCTTGAAAAAACTAGAAAAGAAAATGAGTTATATCTGACTAGACTCTCCTATGATTTACCCTCTCCTCCACTTGGCCTCCTTCTCTCCTTTTTCTTCTAGATATCTATGTCCTATTGAGTGTATGTGCTATTTCCTCTCTGATGAGAGTGAAGGTTCCCTCATTTCCCCTTGCCTTCCACCCTTCCATACCATTACAAAACCTACATGAGATATCTTAGCCTATTCTACCTCTCCTTTCACTTATTCCCAGTACATTTACCTTTTACCCATTGACTCTCTTTTTAGAATATATTACATCTTCAAATTCAGCTGCCCCTGTGCCTCATCTATAAAAGTTCCTATCTGCTCTATTAAATGAAAAGTTTCATATGAGTATAATCTGCATCATCTTTCCATGTAGGAATACATTCAGATCATCATCATAAATCCCTCATAATTTACCCTTTCTATGCTTCACCTGGGTCCTGTACTTGAACATCAAACTTTCTGTTCAGTTCTGGTCATTTCTACAGGAACATTAGACATTCCCCTGTTTCACTAAAAGTCCATCTTTTAGCCTTGAAAGAGGATGTTTCAGTTTTTCTGGGTCGTTGATCCTTGGTTTCATTCCAAGCTCTTTTGCCTTCTGGAATATTATATTCCAAGCCCTCCGAGCCCTTAATATAGATGCTGCTAAGTCCTGGGTAATCCTGACTGCAACTCCATAATATTTGAATTGTGTCCTTCTGGCTGCTTGTAATATTTCTCTTTGACTTGGGAGTTCTGGAACTTAGCTATAATATTCCTGTGGTTGGGTTTTTTCCTCTTTCTGGGGAAGATTGGTGGATTTTTCAAATTCTAATTGACTCTCTACTTCTAGGATATCAGGGCAATTTGCCTGTAGAAATTCTTTAAAAATGAGGTCAATGCTCTTTTCCTGATCATGACTTTCAGGTAGTCTAATAATTTTTAAATTATCTTTCCTGAGTCGTTTTTCCAGATCAGTTGGGTTTTTTTTTGAATGAGATATTTCACAATTTCTTCTAAATTTTCATTCTTTTGTTGTTGAACTATTGTGTCTTGATTTTTCACAAAGTCATCAATTCCCTTTAGCTCCATTCTACATCTGAAGGATTTGTTTTCCCCAGAAAGATTTCTTAGCTCCTTTTCCATCTCACCAGTTCTGCTTTTTAAATCATTCTTCTCCTCAATAACTTTTTGAACTGTTTTATCCATTTGAAATAAACTTCGACATTATTTGGGATCTCCTTGACTAAGTGATTGACTTCATTTTCATGTTTTTCTTGCATCTCCCACATTTCTCTTCCCAATTTTTCCTCTACCTCCCTTACTTGATTTTCAAAATCTTTTTTTTGATTTCTGTCATTGCCTGAGCCCAACTTCTATATTTCTTGGAGTCTTTGGATGCAGAAGTTTGGACTTTCCCATCTTCAGATTGTATATTTTGGTCTTCCATGGGACCAAAGTAATTGTCTATGGTCAGGTTCCTTTTTGTTTTGGTTTACTCATTTCCCCAGGCTGTGCTTGATTTTGGTGTGCTTCCTGAGATTTTGAATATTACTTGGACACCCCAGCAAGGACTTCAGTATGTGAGGCTCTGACTGCTCTCCTGGTCTGTTGAATGGCCACAATCTCACAACTCTGGGGCCCTAGACTTTGACCAGGATCTGAATGTGGTCAAAGCCCCAGAGTCCTATCCCAGAGACAGAGGACATACCTTGACAGTCTCTTTTTATTCCCTTACCTTCTGTGGGCTGAATGCTCAGGGAGCAGCTACTAGGAGGCTCCATAACCCTGCTTCTGTTTCCTGGGATCTGGGCTGTGCTGAGGAGGATCACACTGGCCTGGGATTGTGCTCATTCTGGCAGAGGTCTCCATGTTGATCTTCCAAGTTGTGTTTGCTGCTCCCTAGGGTTGCAGGTCAGGAAACTGCTTTTGATGCCAGGATCCAGGGCTCACAGGGAACTAGGCACCCTGGGACTGTTCCTAGAAGGCTGAATCTCCTTCACTCAGGTGGGCTACACCCCTCCAATTCCATGGAACAGAGCCTTCCCAGGTTACTTTGGGCTGAAGAGTTGCCTCACTGGATCTTTCTGCTGGGTTCTGTCTCTCAAAATTTTAGTTAGAGTCATAATTTTAAGGTTTTTGAAATATTTTGAAGAGAGCACCTCAGAGAGTCTGTTCTCCTGCCGCCATCTTGGTCCTGCCTCTTATTTTTAGATGATTTTGTGACAAATAGTTTAAAATTATTTTCTCAAACAGTTGGGTGAGTTGGTTTTAACAGTAATGTATTGATGAGTCTGACTTCCTTTCAACCCTACAGTAATGATCATTTTCTTTTTTTTTCTACTCTACCAGTCTGATGGGTATGGAGTAAAACTACAGAGCTCCTTGAAATGATATTTCTGTTATCATGAGTGATTTAAAGTATTTTTTTCAAAATGTTGGAACATTCAAAGGATGGAATATTTTCTAAATATGTTTCTTTATTTGGAAACTGCATTTTCACGACTGGACTGGATTTAATAACAGCAAAAATATATTTATCTGTCTATAAGAGTTTTAGTTTACAGTCATAACTTCATTTTAAATAATTTTGTCACTAGATTATTCAGATTGGGAGAAATTATTAGTTATTAATACTTATACATGATTTAACTATGGCATCATTTTTTTCTGTTTCTAGAAAGAAACTTTCATCTTGATGATAAGAAAATGGAGATTGTAACAAGAGCTTTATTTAAGGGTCGAAGTAGAAAGGCATATTACTGAGGGTAATGATATGTCCAGAATAGCTTTTCTAATGTAATGTTCAATAGAGCAAATTATTGTGATTTAAAAGAGGTCATAAGTGGAAGAAATGGTAAAAAATGAGATAAAAGGATCAAAATCAGACCATCTATTTCACAATTTTACCTTCAATCATTTCATATTTTAAAAATTCCCATGGTTGTGATGTTACAAAATAGCTTCCCATTTCCATGAGGACTCAAGTACAATTTCTATTTAGGAAATTCATCTCACTGGAAATAACTACTAAAATCTGGAGACAACCTTCTGGAACTTCACTTGTATTAAAATGACTCTGATAAAACACTATTATCCACAGCTATGATCAGACCTAATACTCAAATATTGACATGCTACAGAGACTTCAGGGCAGAGGTTAGAAATAAGACTGACTAAAAATATGCTATGGCCTACAATACTATGTCTCTCATATCCTTAAGAAAATGAACTTAGTGTATACACCATGCTACTCAAGCCTAGAACCAGGTCTGGCACATAGACACAGGTAAATTTCAAATAAGGTTAAAAATTCAGTAATAACCTTAATGTATTCATTCATTTAATATGAAAAAGCAACTTCATAGTCTCACCTTACTGTTAAGCAGTACTTAGAAAGCAACAGTTTTATTGCTAATATATTGCTTTATAGAATTTAATTCTATTAACTTTTTAAAACCACACATCAAGATAAAGGAATTAAAACAATTGTTCATTAAAACAAAAAATAATTCAGTGCACATGGGAAGCAGCTAATAATTTTATTTCTACAAATTTTCATAGACAATGTAAAGGCAGATTATTTTCCTCCTAGCTTAATTTAAACTCTTTCATTCAGGAAAATAGCAGAGTAAAACAAAGATTTCTAGTTGGATTTGTCATTAATTCATTATTATTTCATTGATTTCCTTTTCTGTAAAGTGGTAACATTAACAGCTATTTTTAACTCAAGCAAAACTGCAACAGGAGTGACATTTCCTAGTAGGGAATATCTCTAAATGATTGCTTGTAAAATGGGATAATTTATCTCTTCCCATAATCCCACAAGTAGTTTTGAGTATTTTCTTTACTGACTGCAAAGTTGCATTGTTTTCCCGAAGTAATTACATAAGAGATCAGATTTAAATATTTGTTTTGAATTATGTAGCAACTGAGAACACATTCCTTGCATATGCTACACTCTCACTTATGGGTTAATATCATAAAAAATTGATTAAGTAGCATTACTGTAATGGCAGAAAATAATTACTGTTTTCTAAGTTATGATAGGAACAAGGGACATTTCCATGGTGCTTTAAAGTTTGAGAAGCATTTTATGAATATTTTTCTATTTTTGTCTTCACAAAAACCCTAGGCTGTAGGTGCTATTGTATAAATAAGGAAACTGAGTCAAAAAGGTTAAATGAATCTACCAGGTTCACACATCTAGAAAATATCTGAAGTTAAATTTAGATTGTTATTCCTCACTCCAGGTTCATTTTCCCTCTTTAAGGCATCATGCAGTCACAACTGAATTTAATGGAAGAGGGAATCTCCTTCCTTTAAAAAAACTTAAAAATTAGGGGTAAAATAAGGAGACTTCTTTTCTCACCTTACAGGTCTGGTTTCCTTAGATCTTCTAGAAGTTCCTTAAGTTTCAGGGATAGAATTAAATTGTTTGTGTGTGTGTCTATCTGTGTGTGTGTGTGTGTGTGTGTGTGTGTGTGTGTGTGTGTGTGTTTATATACACCTTTCTTTTCCATAATGTGATTTGCTAATATTTTACCTTGTATGGGTAAGATTAAGGAATATTTCACTGAATATAGGGCAAAAAGTAATATTCATTAGAGAATATTTAGGACAGATTACTTTCTTCATCTGTTGCTCTAAATCTCACTAAATATCTTGATAAAATGTCATTTTAATTAAAGAGATACCATGAAATTTATAAGCTTTCTTTCTGACAGTATCTTAATTATGTAGTAATGAATTAATTAATATTATATCAGAAACACTGTAATTTTAAACAATAAAAAGAGGTAAAATCTTTTTCTGAATTAATTCTAAATGTTCTGTTCTATGCTTCTAGACTTCAACTACACTACACGGCATGCATTGATTGTCAGATTTCTATTGGGCATTTTATGCCATTTTATTCATTAAGTGCCTAACAGAAATTAGACAATTAATCAATTATTTCAGAAAAAGAATCAAATGATATCCTTGTGAACTTAGCAAAAATATGTTATATTTCATTTATTATGTTTCTCCCCCGAATGGTATCTCAACTTCATAATTCATCTTTATCTGCACAGTATTTTACATATAATGAATATGTTATTATTATTATTATTATTATTAAAATCCATTCTCTCTTCATTTATATAGGTTAACAATAATAAGTGGGGGTTGAAAATGCATAACAAAGTTTTTATAGAATGATAAAGAGTGTTTAGAAGATTTTAAGTTGTACATTATGACTATTAAGTTTTAGGCCTGGATGGAAATAAAAGGTGCTCTGGAGATTGAAATTCTTCCATCAATACAGTGTAACTATTCTCTCAAACAATGCAAATGATAATTCATTCACAGTTTCTCATTTTGTACAATTCTTGTCCATGTCAATCTGTAAATGGATATGAAGTATTACCCTATTCATATATGAGTATTTTTAGTTAATGAAAGAATCAGTATGGACATTCATAGGTTCTGAGAAGCCAACAAAAATGTCCCTTAGTAAAAGTACTGAGAGGATCCACTAACTGATATCATTGTGTTCCATTAATTCATTTACATAAAATTGTTTTCAGACTTTTGAAGAATATAATTAAGGAAAATATAAAACAGATCATTGTTTAGGAGTTATAGGATGCTTATATAGGGAATGCTGCTGAGAATCATACTTGATAAAATGGAGATTTTCCTCATAAGGAAGAAATGAATAACTAAACCCAGTGATGCCCTTGTTTGAGGCAGAGTAATATGCAGTAAGCAGGATGATTCAAAAACAAAAGAAAAAAGAGGATGCATAGAAGGTACATGAAGAAAGATGTTGATAGAGAATACAATTTTCTGTTTGAAAGAAATGGAATGAAGAGAATCAGAAGATGAGAAATTGCTTTTGACAAAGTCATCTGAAAGAGCTGACTGAAACCCCACAAGCTCTGTAGTTGTTGGAAATCCATAGGAGTAAAGCAGAATTTTCTTCCTATATAAAGAGCTAATTGATTTGTTGATCCTTAAGATCATGTCTAACCTAAGAAGTTTCTTTTGGGGGTGGTTCTACTGGTGTTAAAATGATTTTCATATTGATCACAATAAAATGTGAAATGAATTTAATAATAATAATAATTGGTTTATGGAGATCCCTTTTGCAGATGCTGACCTGGGAATCAGAGAAAACAAAGCAGCTTGGATCAATTTGTTTTAATTCTAACAAGTCTGAATTCTTTCCCAACCTGTACATGCCATATTTAAGGGTAATGAATAAGTATAACTTCTTCTGTACCCAAGGTAAACAATGGGATATCCCCAGGACTAAATAATCAACCTGGTCATTCCTACAGGGGTCAAGGACACCTGTGTTGTCCTACTTTAATAATTGGGATTCCCAAAATTGCTTTGATTATTGTATTCTCCTAGATTGGTAGGCTTGTTCTGGGAAGATCATTCAAGCTCCCAAACTGATTATTTTGTGAACCACCTTCCCCCTTCCTTCCCCGTTAAGATCATGTAAATATTCTTTGCTTCAACTTCAGCCGTGTGGAGGTCCCATCAGGAGCAAATCCACTTTGCACATCTATTCCTTTTAATAGAAGTAATTAAATAAATTGCTACTTGATTACTGGCACTCTGACTCTGGTCTACTGAGTTATGACCAGGTTGGAGAGTGGCTCAGTAAAAATTTGTTAATACTATCCTCTATATCTATGGATGAAAATAAATAAATAGATTTTAAGAAATACTATCCCCTATAGATTAAAAAGAAGAAACAGAGGGAAAGACAAACATTATATATACTTTACTGTAAGATATGGTTGTTGAATTAGAATTGATATTTTACTGAGAACAAATTAGAAAAAAATAGTAATATTCAAAGTGTTGGTTGGAGTAAGATCTCATTACCCCTTATTATCTAAAAGAAATATTTTAAGCACTTATTTGTATTGTCCTTTACTGTCCACTCTGATTTAAGAGGGTAATATTTCTTATAGCCACCTCTCCCCCCAATCATGCCTCATTAGTTTGAGAGATCCTAGACTTAAGAGAATTGCTTTTCATTGAAAGAAGATGATCTTGGTACTTTCCTAAAAGAACTTACATGGATTTAACAATTTAAGAAAGGAAGAAATATTGTTTTGTTCATCAGGAAAACAAAGAAGGTCAGAAAAGAAGTAGGTCATCACCTACTGATATAGATTTTTCGTTTAAAGAGATAACATCCAAGTGTACCAACAAGAGTTTGGTGTTATCTAAGGCAATTTATTCAAATTTCTATGAAGGTATGTCCCCTCTGTTTTTATGGATGATTTGCTCATTGGTAAATAAATAAGATGGACTCATGGATCAATTATTTTATTTTCATTTTTCTTGTTTTTGCATTCAGTAGAGTAAATAATATGATTATTCTTATTTTTATTTTCTTTATTAGTGCCTCAATTTAATATTTAGTAGTCTCATTATGATGGATTTGTATAAATAGGAAACACACTGACTGGAGTTCACAAACTCTAGTCCAGAACAATACAATACTTAAAGCAAGTTTGGGGAGTCATGACTATCCAGAAGGAAAATACAAGTATCCTTGAGTCCTGTGGGAATGTTCAAGTTAATTACTTAGTTTTGGAGACATCTCATTATTCTGCTTGGGTATAGAGCAAATGATACCAAATTAGTTCACTTAATACAGATATGTAGAGGTTGGGAAAAGAATGCAGGCTTGTCAGGATATTGTTACTGCTTTTACATGTGCTCTGAGGAAGTCCTAATCCTTTGCCCAACACCTTTCCTGCCAAATTCATAATTTATCTTTGGCTAGAAAAAATTTTCACACAAGCTTTTGTTGACTCTGTTTTCCCAGCATTTGATCTGAAGAATTATTTTAATGTAGTTTGGAAGGAAATGTAAAGAGTTTGACTAAATTTCTAGCTCTACTCTGTCACCTTGGTTTTTCCCCCTGAATATCTTTCTGCCCTATCTCTTTGGCTCTTTTTGTCATCTGTTTAAAAGACAAAATGTAAGTGAATTACAGGCCTCATGGCCCATTGACTACATCATATAGATAATTTTTGTTATATAGATGCATTTCTACTTCATAGAGCCTTTATGAGGATCAAATAAGTTCATACATATAAAGTATTTTAAAAACATTAAAGTTCTATTAGACTGTCAATTAATATTAGATGAAAAAGTCAAACAATTATACATATCACAAGTAGACTTAATTTTTTTGAATAATAAACAGTTATCTCCTAACATCTTTCAAAAATGGTTGCCAGTGATTCTAAGATATAAATTTACATAAATTAAAGTTTAGAATGTGCTGAACTCCTTTATCAGAACCAAGAACCATGGTAACCAGTAAAAGAGGTGATGAAAAATTTCATGGTGACTAAAGAGGTCAGTTTTAATTATGAAAGGTAAATATCAATAGGTTTCCCAAATAACCTGAATTATACTGCTTTGTATAATATGTTTAGGCCAATCATATGCTTCATAATTCTCTTATCTACATCACAAAACATTCGTGCTTTCATTTATTTGTCTTCTGAGTTAATTGAGACCAATAACCTGCTTTTTACCTGATTTCTCAAGAAAATAAAAGTGAACAATATACACATTAGCAACAACAACATGAGATCTTCAACTCTGATGGATGCAGCTGCTCTCAGCAGTTCAGAGAGCTAGGACAACCCTGGGAGTCCTGTTCGAAATAATGTTATCCCCATCCAGAAGAAGAAAACAACACAAAACAACAAAAAATAAACCCTTCAGAATCGGGGAAACACTACACTCACTTCAAAAAAATCTTATGAATTTCTTTCCTTTAATTCTAATTCCTCATACTAAAAATGGCTAACCTGTAAATATTCTTAACACAAATGTATAAACATAACCTATATTAACATGACTGTTCGTCACTGAGGGGAGAGGAATAGGAAGGGAGGGTGGAAGGAAATTTTGTAACCTAGAAATATACATAGGCTATGGATAAATGTTAAAAAAAAAGACTTTCATAACATGTATTTAGAAAAATAAAACATCAGTAAAAAGCAAAAAAATAATATAAAAGTTTAAAAATGTTTAGGATCATTAACTCTGCTTCTTAATTCTAGCTTTAGTGAGTACAACTGTTTACACACCATACACATAATATGTTCCCCACATTTTTATGTCCTAATAGAGAAACAGGATAGTGGCTACCATAATCTCAAAATAATTCACTTCAACAGGTTTTTAAAAGTATGCCAGTTTAAAGATGGAATGTTAGATGGAGTAAGATGACCAGGATTTGAATTCTTATTCTTTTATTTGCTGCGTTCAATTTTAGACAAATTATTAGACAAATTAGACAAATTCTTTTGGAACTTTTTTTTTCTTTTCTATATCATTAGGAGATTTCAACATATGATCTCTAAGATCCTAAAAGGGGATTAAAGTTTCTTTAGCATCTCTTTCAACTATAATACTTATAATTTGATGAGATTTTCAGCTCTAAAAATCTTTGAAAATGGGATTTTCTATAAAATCAACTTCAGATATTGCCACATTGTTAGCCTAGGGAAGCAATACATTCCAGAGATATACTTAGTCATAGAATCTCTATATGTATAATAGCATGATACAGTATCAGGCTTTGGAACAAAGAATTGTGGTTTAAAATCTACTTATTCTTCTACTTATTTCCCCTGTGATACTGAATAAGAGAAGTCCTATATACCGCCTCTCAAATTTCTTAAATATAAAACAAGGGTATTAGACTAGATAATCTCTAAGATATCTTTCAAGTCTAAATAAGTAATATTATCCTACAAACTCAAGACTCAATCAAAACACACAGCAGTATTATGAGTTTTATTCAGTCTGTGGTATACTCAGAGAAAGAGAAAAAGTCAATTTCAAAATAATTTTCACTATAAAATAAAAATGTTAAAATGAAGAAGTGGAACTCAAGGCTAGATAAAAATATTATCCCTTGTCATTAACATCCAAAGAATCTTTCTTCCCAGATAATCTTCCCAAAAGATAATATTCACTAACTCACATGTGCACACCTTTAAAAGCAAAAACAAATCAATTACTGGATTTCTCTAATTTTGTCCATCCACTCACAACATCTCAAATGAACCATATAGATTTGTCTCAACATTCACTCTTACTCACTTCTATGGCTACTTGATTGTAGTCATCTTGAAAATATTTAAATTTTTTTCATCTTTAGCTTTTTTGTGGGGTTTTTGTCCATCCTTCAAATAGGTCAAAATGAATGAGAACTGGACTTACCTTTTTAATCAATAAAGGCAAATGACATATTCAATGAGTATAATCTTATGAATAGATTACACCCTCAAAAGAATTAAAAAAAATTCCAAGCAAAGAAGTTTTTGAAAATAGTCCTTTTACAGAGATTTAGAACCCTCTGTAATGAAAATATAAATTTATATCAGTTTTGAAATACTGCTGCGTACTATAGACTTCAGTCTGATATTAAGCATATATCATGGTCAAAGATTAGTTATCTTAAATAACTGATAACTGTGGAAGAATATGACACTCCTGTAGAGTTTTCTTCCCCTTTTTTAACGATATATTTCAAGCAAGACAACATCAGAGAAGATTTAGGATTAAAAACTGACGTCATTTATAAAAGTGAGGCAGATGAGTTCAAGGAAATTTTGCATAAACATTGAGGAAAATTGACTGCTAGTACTTTCACTTACTCTCTTATTTAGATTGACTCCCCAGGGCTAAACCATCAAGTGCATGACCTAAACATTTTTGCTGCTGAATAAAATTTTGAGCAACACATATTGAGTTAGGTTTTCTAAAAATATCTCTATCATAAAAGCCAGAGTGAAATTTCTATGACTTGTTCACAAAAGAAAGAACTTTGTCTTTTTTATCCCTTTGCTCAGTTTTACTAGTAATTTGGTTAATTAACACTTCATCCAAGTATTATATCTCTTAGAAATTCAGGAAAGTGTGAAATTGCCCTCTTGGCACAGACAGGGATGAAGAAATATCTCAGTGTCATTGCTATTGCTCTACATCAGGATTTCAGATTAAATATTTTACAGAACATGATCTGTTCTGGAAGTCAAAGAAAAGATAACTCTATTCAACTCCCACTCCAGGCTTCATATGAATATATTATTTTCTGATCCAAGAAGGCTTAGGTCAAATTCATGGTAACTGCTTTCAACTTTAATTCACTTTTTTGAATGTTGAACAAAGAGTTCAAATCTGCAGGGTTCTACCTCTGTTTTATTTCATTACACACATTATAGGTATGTTAATACAGAAATGACTAATTATATTATCAGATGAAGAAAGGGGGCAGTGAAGCTAACCAGCTGTACTACTTGTTTGGTCAAAGGTCTCTGAATGACAGCTTCTCACTAGTCTGGTTTCTAGATACTGTTAAATTTCTTCAGAGATCTTTTTCTGCATTTCTGGCTTAGTCTAATTTTTAAACATTCTTCCAGTTTGAATTGTCTGTCTTCAACTCATCTGACAGCAATAATTTTGATATGCTAACCTTATCTTTTCCAGCAATGAGGATGATAATACAATTATGTAATTACAATGAGACATTGTAATTGATTATGTGGATCAAATTGGAGTCTACCAAAATACAGACCCCAAATGTTAACACTCTAACCCTGAACTTCCTACATATATCTATTCAAAGTACCAAATTCTTAATAATGCTTATTGTTGCTTTTTGTTTCTGTTCCTTTTAGCTACTTTGTTATCCCACTTGTTATTATAACAGATGTACTAAATAAAGTGATAATAATAATAATAATAATAATAATAATAGTAAATAAATCAAATGAATCAAATTCACCGGGATCTGGTTTTCCTAGAAATTTTGTTCAACTTAGACTGCCAAAATTACTTCAATATTATGTAAGTTGGAATAGCATTATATTAGTTTTTATAAGAATATCCTTTACCTTATCTTCCAATTCTGAGATTGTGAAATGTTATCTGATGGACAAATAAATAAAATGATAATTATAAGCATAATATAACTAGTGACTGAGGTCAGCTTCTTTTCAGCTCATTATACATCATTCTCTTTGTTATACTGGAACACTGGTCTTCTTTCAGGATGCTCCAATTCTTTTAATTTCAGTGCAAATTTGACTTTGTATTTGCTCTCCCTAAGCAACAAATTCATTCAATCCTCCCCTCTCCATATAGAATCTCTCATTTCTATTAGTACTCAGCTCAATATTACATTTGACCTGAAGGTTTAATTTACTTTAATTTCTGATTGACCTGTCTATTAATATTTTCTACCCCTAAGTGAAATTTATATTTTTTTCTTTTTATTCCATGTATGCTTCTATATTTATCCTGATCAAATATAAATTCCTTTAGACCAGAGACTTTCATTTGCAAATCTTTATTTGTAACTTTAATGCTTAGGACATTGTAGGAGCTTACTTAATTCCTTTGGATTACATTGAAACCTCAGTATGATACAACTGCTTTTAAGCAAAATTAATAGCTAAAATGGCAGAGACATTTCTCTAGAGGAAAAATCTGTTGTCAATTCTATTAGTCCAGTCATGTCAACTCTTGATGAACTCAGTTTGGATTTTCATGTCAAAAGTGCTTGAATGATTTGCAGTTCATTTAACAGATGAAGAAACTAAGACAAACAGGGTTAAATAATTTGTCTAGGGTGACATAGCTACCAGATGTCTGAGACCAGATGTGAGCATGATGATGAGTCTTCCTGACTTCAGACCCTAAACTTTATTCATTGCAATATGCCAGAGTACCAAACCACATGCTAGAAAGACTTTGATGCTGATGGTGCTCATAAAAGTAAGCAAAATGTACATAGACTTGAAATGGACTGAAGTTATAAGGACTCGTTATGGATCATTACTCTGTCATGGGAAAATTAGAAAAAAGTTTCTTCCCAGGTAGGGATCAGGCTTTCATACTACTCTTTTTCAGTGGTACCCTCATCTCCAAGGCACACAACAATATAATTAGACCAAATTAGTTCAACTGGGAGGAGATAAATAAACTTAGGACAGAATTTCCTGAAAGACTTTTTGAGTAAAATGGCACAAATCCAACTGGCAGACCAACTCTACCAAAACAGTTGGTGTATATTCTAATCTTCAAGAAAGAAAAAAATATCCTATAATATCCAACAGAAAGTTTAAAAATGTATGGAGACTCAAACACAAGAATAAAAAGGTGGCTATTGCTAATATAAGAATCCTTTGAAGAAAAGTGGAAATGGAAAGAACTCTTATCAAATCTCAGATATCAAATGTCAGTATTAGCTAGAATCAGTATCAGCTAGAAATGACTTGAGATAAATACTGAAGAACTATGCCAAGGTTATTACATCAATATACATTTGTTTTGGGATAGGCCTCCTTCCTGCCCAACCCCTTTTACAGAGAAAGATGAATCATAGAGGCATAATACCTCTTCATCCTTGAATCCCAGAGATTTCTTCAATCACAAAAGGACTGATTTGACTGAATGTTTATCCTAAGAGCTTGTCACTTAGCATATATTAGATTCATATGAGACTCTTGCTCCCTCTTTTTTGAATAAAAGTCCCCAGAACCAAACAGAATATATATACAGACAGAATATATTGGGAATTGGCCATTTGATACTAGAAAAGGATACAATGGATGTTGTTCATCCTTTCTAGATTAAAACTGCAAGATTCTGCAAAACACTAACTAGCACTTATAGACAGTACTAAAGAAGAAAAGGCTCTTCCCTTATCAACTGATGAAGAAACTATGACAAGAAAACTTGCCTATTGAAGACATTTAGCACAGGTATGCAGTATAATTTACTGGAATTGGGAGTGCCTCTCTGAAAAACTAGAAACTAGAAGCAATAAGAAGCAGTCCTTGTTTAGACTAATGGGAAAATATCGATAGAGTTTTGACAAAAATGTGTGTCATTTCCTAAATTAATTTACCTATTCAACTGAATGCAAATCAAACTACCATAAAGTAGCAGTGATCAAAACTACCTGCAACTGGCTAAGAAATAAAGTTGTGGATCACTGGAATAGATTATATAGACAAAACATAGTGGTGAATGATCATAGTAACCCACTGTTTGATTAACCTTTAGAACCCAGCCTCTGGGATAAGAACTCAGTTTTCGTCAAAAACTGCTGGGAAAACTAGAAAACAGCATAACAGAAATTTGGTATAGACCAATAGCTTACCAAATGTCAAGTAAAAGTCAAAGTGGATTCATAATTTAAACATAAAAGTTAATACCATAAGGAAATTTAGGGAGTGTGGAACGATTTACTTGACAGTTCTATGGAGAAGGGAAGAATTTAGGATCAAATAAAAACAGAGATAATACAATGTATAAATGAATACTTTTGATTGTATTAAATTAAAAATTGTTTACACAAATAAAATAAATGCAACCCAGATTAAAAGTAAAGCAAAATAAAAACCTGAAAAAGTAATTTTTTTTTACAAAAAATGTACCTGATAAAGGCCTTATTTGACAAATATATAAAGAATTGTGTCAAATTTATAAAAACTACAAGTCATTCTCCACTTGATAAATGGCCAAAAGATATTATCAAGTAGTTTTTTTAGATGAAATTTATCTATAGTCATGAAAAATGCCCTAAATTACCTCATGCATATCTACCTGACTTATATGACAAAAAAGAAAATGACCAGTGTTGGAGAAGGTTTGGAGCAGATGAATTGTTAGTGGAGTTGGGAACTCATGTAAGCCATTTGGGAGAGGAATTAGAAACTGTAACCAAAAAGCTATCAAACCATGCATTTATGAAAGAGAAGAGGTGAATTTATATTTAAAAAAGCATAGAAAGATTTATATGACCTGGTATAAAGTGAAGTGAGCAGAACCACTGTACATACATAGTAACAGCAACAGTATGTAATGATCAACTATGACTAACTTAGCTCTTCTCAGCAGTCTAATGATCCAAGACAATTGCAAAAGACAGATAATAAAAGTGGTATATACTACCAGAGAAAGAACCAGTGGAGTGTGAATGAAGGTAAAAGCATACTATTTTCATTTTCTTTATTTTTCATAGGTTTTTTCCCTTTTATTCTCTTTCTTTTTTCATAAAATGACATAAATAGCATATATATATATATAATTGATATGAAGTACACTATGTAACATTGCTCAATTAAAATCAGCAGGGAAAATATATGAGAAAGAATTTTGAAAAGTATATGAGATTCTAAATGTCTTTAATTCTAATTTGGAGGTATGTCACAAGTTAAAGGTGATATAAAGAGTCAAAAAATTGTAAAAAATAAACAAAATATCAGCATCAATTACTAACTTACTACAGAAACCTCAAAAGATGCAATGAAAAAAGTTAGGTTCTGTTTATAGGAGTAAGAAGTCCAAAACAAGTAAAATGCAAGATAGATCAAATTCAAAATAGAAAGTTTGTACACAGTTAGCACAATAAATGACAATGTATCAAGGAATGTGAATGAAAAATAATGTAGCCTCTTTGCTTAACCACTAAGAAGTGAGTCTAGACAAATCCATATTTGGATTAGACACTTAACAGCAAGTGTATGAATTGCTAGCAAAATATACCTAGCTCACTTTTCTAAAAGGAAGGCAACTCATATCACCTATCAAAAAATGAGCACAGCAGTGATCTCTCCAAATATAGGCTATTTGTTTATGTCCCTTATATAATATATTCACATGTAGTCTCACTAAAAACAAAACAATAACATCCACAAATTCAAAAAAGCACTATTCTATGTATACTTAAGTCAGAGATATACAAAGAATAAAGTTATATATATATATATATATATATATATATATATATATATATATATATATATATATATATATTTGCTATTTCTTGACCAAATTTTTTTAGTTTGTATCATTTTTACTTCTTATTGCCAAACTTTGATTCAGTACCATGTCAGTGTCTTTTGTAGGTATTGAAATTATATGAAATTGACTAGGCTTAATTAAATCACAAAGATATTTGATTTCCATATAGAAAATTGTTCTCTATTTGCAACATACCACCAATATAGGGATCTTTATTGTAAAATGTGACAACTTTCAGTAAGACAATTTATATGATTTTTCTTTGTTTAGAACTCATCATCATCTCACTTAAAAGACAAATGAGCAAAGAGAAAGTGATGAAAAAAATATTATTAATCATTTGAAATATGTGGATGACATTGAACTATAATCTTCCATTAGTAAGCATATTAGACATCTTACAGAATTTTTCTCCAGTGACAAAAATATCATTTTTACTTAATAAATATCTAATTTATATTGCAGTCCAAAGAAAGAGAGAAACTAAAGTCTTTAAATCTAAATCTGGAGGTCATGTTGAAGCAAATGAAAAATTAAAAAAATACTTGAAAACAACTTTGTCTTCTCTGGGCAGGACACAGCTTTCAAAAACAGAACAATATGGTTTTATACATCAAGATTCCATGACAATCTGAAATAAAGTAAAATTGAGAAGAATATATTTAGAGTAGATATCACCTAAGTAATTCTAGGCTTTTTTTGGAACTACAAGATGAACCATAACCTATTTGAAAAATCTATGATCTTTGTACAGGACTCAGCTCCATAGGAGCTCTGTTGAAAGTTAACTCTTCAACATCAAAAAGGGAAAGGAAGAGATCTAATATTCATTCACAGATGATATGATAAATAACTTCAAAACTTAGAGAACTCATTTGGAATAGACAATCCTTATTTCACCAGCAAATAGTAAATGTTGACAATTTGGGTGTACCTCTGGATTTATCAAATATAACCAAAAGTACCTCAGATAAAATATAAAAATTATTTCATATCCTAAAGTAGATTCAAAGGACCACCAAATCTGCCAGCAAACTCAGCTATGTGAAAAAGAAGTTGCATTGTGAAGATTTGTGCATATAAATAGAGGAATTAATTAAGGAAATTGAAGACTTAATTATTCTTTCACCAGAAAATACAGAAAGATTATCTTTCAGGAACACAAACTTCAGTGCTATATCTGAGAAATGGATATTTTGCCAGAAAACAATAGACTTTTTACATAGCAAAGGTACAACCTACAAAATCCCTCAAAAGACATATTTCATTTCCTGATAGTTAATAAATCTAAATATGTCGGCTATTCCTTCAATGGGTAGAACAATTCAAAGAGAAGAAACAGGTCTTCTAGAAAGATAATTATAAGATTCCTATATTCTTTCCTTGTGCCTAGAATTGCAAGGGTGTGAATATAATTGTATAATAGCAATGCATTACACAAACACACACATACACACACACACACACACACACATATATATATATACATATATAAATATGATTTTTTAATTTTTATACTTTAGACTTTTCTTTATAAAATATTTTGAATTTATAAGTACATTAGTCAACTTATTCCCAGCTAAATCATTTTTTGTATAAAAATCTATCAGTCTGATATTATATCTATACACACACACATATCTGATTGTAAAAAGGAAGGTAGATTATAATAGAGTAAATGGCAAATGTAGGAAATAATTCAAAATAACTATTGCTACTTACAGCCAAGATGGAGGAGAGAAGACAGACACTGTGATAGTGCTCTCTCTTTCCCCTCAGAAATAACATGAGAGAAACCTCTTAATAGAAATTCGATCAACAAAACCCCAAAAGAAAGGTGAGGAGAAGAAAACCGATAAAGAAGGTTTGTCTCAGGGGATCGTGGGTGAACTGGGAAACAAGAGCAGAGGATCAGTGCTGGAGACAGCAGCTAGGGGAGGGCAGAGGGTCAGCCTCAACCTTGGAGACATCGGTGAGTGGCAGGTGCAAGATTCAGCTTTAGCTGCGGAGTCTTTGGCCAGGAGGAGAAGAGCTACAGGAGAGTGAGTTCCAGCACAGTGTCTCAGAGCAAGCCTCGAGAACAGCCAGCTAGACCAGGGACCTGAGTTACATACTTACAGCAGAACCCTTTGCCCAGAACAAATAATAAACAACCCCCCCCCAACTCCTCAGGGCAGCAGAGCTCACTTAACAGAAAGAGATTAACTCCCTCCCCCAGGACTCAGACCAGTTTTCAAGGTCAACTCAGACCCTGCTGCTGAAGACCTCACTCCAGAGAGAGCAACAAGCACCCACTAGCATCCCTCACTGACTGGCCCTTGGAATTACTGAGCCAAGTGAACAAGGCCTCTAGGATCCTCAAAAACAAACCTCTGAGAGCCAGCCCCCCCCCCCCCCACAGAACACAAGATGAAAAAAGGCCAGAGGAAAGGGGGAGCTAATGGAGAAATACTTAGAAGAGACAGATCCTAACCCAGAGAGATCTAGCACTGCTGAGGAGAATAGGAATCAATTAACAGGAAAAATTGGAAAAAGAAACTCAAGAGAAAATTAACATCTCTCAACAAGAAAACAATCCTTGGAAAAAACAATTGTATAATACAAAATGAAAATTACTCTGTCAGATACACCATTGGGCAAATGCAAAAAAGAAATGATTCTCTCAAAAGTACATTTGGGCAAATAGAGAAGTACTTCAAAAATAGAATGGACCAACTAGAAAAGGACTTGTGAAAGATCAAGGAAGAAAAAAATCTTCTCCTCTAAAAAAAAGGAATGGAATTGGAGGAAACTAATGACTTCATGAGACAACAAGACTGTGTTTAAACAAAATCAAAAGATGGAAAAAAAACAGAAAAAAATGTAAAATACCTCATCAGCAAAATCACTGAACTTGAAAACTGATCAAGAAGGGAGAATCTGAGAATTATTGGCTTTCCTGTGAACAGTGAAGAGAAAAAGGTTTAGACTTAATATTACAGGAGGTAGTGATGGAAAATTGGGCTAATATCATGGAACCAGAGGGCAAAATACTTATTGAAAGAATACATAGATCCCCTCCAGAAGGAGATCCTAAAATGAAAGTACCAAGGGATGTTGTGGCCAAATTCCAGGACTATCAGATAAAAGAAAAATCCTACAATCAGTCAGAAAGAAAAAATTTGAATACCAAGGAGCAACAGTTAGGATTACACAGGACTTGGCCAAAGCAACATTAAGGGATCAAAAGGCCTGGAATGAGATTCCTAAGAGAAGGGAACTTGGAATGTAGCCAAGAATCCACTACCTGGCAAAGCTGAGCCTTCTCTTCCAGGGAAAAAGATGGACATTTAAAGAAATGGGAGAGTCCCAAGATTTCATGATGAAAACACCAAAGGTAAATAGAAAATTTGTACATCAAACAGGAGACTCAAGAGACACATGGAAAGGTTAAAAAAAACTGCTTTACATTAAGATAAAACTGATTATTTACCCATTTGGGAGAAAGAGTCTCAGAACTCTTGAGAATTGTATCTCTATTAGAGAGAATATACATAGCCAGAAGTGATAGACACTCATAACTTTTCTGTGACTCAGATAGAATGATTTAAAAACAATATCTCCTTAAAAGGAGAATGGAGGTTGGAGGGAGACTGAATGGGATAAATCTCATTACACCAGGAGGTACAAAAAACCTATTGTAATTGAGGGGAGGAAGGGAGTAGGTGAGAACCACCTGAATCTTCAACTCATCAGACTTCACTTAAAGTTAATTTAGACACACTTAATCAAATTAAGAAACTTATCTGAACTTTCAAGCATTAAAAGGGGGCAGGGAATGGGAGAAAAAGGAGAACTAACAGAAGGAAAGGAAGAAGGGGAAAAGGGAAAGGGGAAAAAAGGGGAGAGGGGTTGATTTAAGAGGGCAAACACACTGAACGTGGTGGTCTTCAGAGAAAACCACTGGGGAATATGGATAAAGGGGGGAAAAGGGAAAAAAGAAAGACTGAAGGAAGATAGCATCGAGGGCAATAGTTAGTAATTATAACTTTGAAATTGAATGGGATTGGGGGCAGCTAGGTGGCACAGTGGATAAAGCACCAGCCCTGGAGTCAGGTGTAGTTGGGTTCAAATCTGGTCCCAGACACTTAATAATTGCCGAGCTGTGTGGCCTTGGGCAAGCAACTTAACCCCATTGCCTTGCAAAAACCTAAAGAAAAGTGAATGGGATGAACTATCCTTTAAAATGTAATTAGAGTGAATTTAAAACCAGAATCTTACAATATACTGCTTGCAAGAAACTCATTTGAAGCAGCGAAATACATATAGTGTAAAGGTAAAAGGTTGGAGCAAAATATATTATGCTTCAGCTGATGTGAAAAAAACAGGGGTAGCAATACTTATCTCACACAAAGCAGCTGCAAAAATACTATCCAAAGAGGTAAGGAAGGAAACTATATCCTCTTAAAAGGTACTATAGACAATAAAGTAATTTCAATACCAAATATGTATGCACCCAATGGGACAGCATCCAAATTCTTAGAGGACAAGTTGAAAGAGCTACAGAAAGATACAGACAGCAAAACTCTACTAGTGAGAGACCCTAACTTCCCACTCTCAGATTTAGATAAATCAAATCATAAAATAAATAAGAAGGAAGTTAAGGAGATAAATAGATTGGTAGAAAACCTAGTTACAATAGATCTATGGAGGAAACTGAATGGGGATAGAAAGGAATATACTATTTTTTTTCAACAGTACATGGTACTTACACAAAAATTGACCAGGTACTAGAGCAAAACAACCTAATAATCAATTGCAGAAAGGCAGAAATAGTGAATACATATTTCTCAGATCATAATGCAATAAAAATCACATACAATGCTAGGCCAGGGAGATATAGATCCAGAAGTAATTGGAAATTGATTAACCTCATTTTAAAGAATGAGTGGATCAAACAACAAATTATAGAAAGAAATATTTCATTCTAGAAAATGACAATAATGATACAACATACCAAAATCTATGGGATACACTCAAGGGGGCTGTCAGGGGATATATTAGATCTTTAAATGTTTACATGAATAAATTAGAGAAAGAAGAAATTAATGAACTAAATGAGAAACAAAAACAATTAGAAAAAGAACAAATTAAAAACCCTAAATTAATACCAAATTAGAAATTCTAAAAATTAAAGAAGAATATAATAAAATTGAAAGCAAGAATACTATTGAACTAATAAATAAAAACAAGATGTGGTTTTATGAAAAAAACCAATAAAATTGATAGATCTCTGGTCAATTTGACTAAAAAAAGAAAGAAGAAAACCAAATTGCTAGTATCATAAATGAAAAAGGTGAACTCACCACCAGTGAGGAAGAAATTAAAGTAATAATTCAGAATTATTTTGCTCAACTCTTTGACAATAAATTTGACAATCTAAGTGAAATGGATGAATATTTACAAAAATATGAGTTGCCCAGATTAAATGAAGAGGAAATTAAAAACTTAAATAAACCTATCTCAGAAAAATAAATTCAACAAGCCATTATTGAACTCCCTAAGAAAAAATCTCTAGGGCCAGATGTATTCACAAGTGAATTCTATCAAACATTTTAGAAACAATTGGTTCAAATTCAATATAAACTCTTAAGAAAAACAGGTGAAGACAGTACTCTCCCTAACTCTTTCTATGACAAAAATATTGTGCTGATACCTAAACCAGGAAGAGTTAAAACAGAGAAAGAAAATTATAGACTTATCTTCCTCATGAATATAGATGCAAAATTCTTAAATAAAATCTTAGCAAAATGATTACAACAATTTATCACTAGCATAATGCATTATGATCAAGTAGGATTTATCCCAGGAATGCAGGGTTGGTTCAATATTAGGAAAACTGTTAGTATAATTAATTATATGAATAACATAACTATCAGAAATCATATGATCATATCAATAGATGCTGAAAAAGCTTTTGATAAAATACAGCACCAATTCCTGCTAAAATCACTAGAGAATGTAGGAATAAATGGTTTGTTCCTTAGAATAATAAGCAGTATCTATCTGAAACCATCAAGAAGCATTATATTTAATGAGGAGAGGCTAGAGACATTCCCAATAAGATCAGGGGTAAAACAAGGGTGCCCATTATCACCACTACTATTCAATATTGTATTAGAAATGTTAGCTTCAGTAATAAGAGAAGAAAATGAAATTGAATGAATTAGAATAGGGAAGGAGGAGACAAAACTCTCTCTTTGCAGATGACATGATAGTATACCTAGAGAATCCCCAAAAGATATCTAAAAACCTGCTAGAAACAATTAGGAACTTTAGCAAAGTAGCAGGATAAAAAATAAACCCTCATAAATTCTCAACATTTCTATATAGCATGACACAGCAGGAAGAGCTAGATAGAGAAATTCCATTCAAAGTAACCTCAGACAAAATAAAATACCTGGGAGTCCACCTACCAAGGCCGACTCAAAAACATTTTGAAAACAATTACAAAACTCTTCTCACACAAGTAAAATAAGATTTAAACATCTGGGCAAACATCAACTGTTCATGGATAGGTGGAGTTTATATAATAAAGATGAAAATTCCATGAAAACTAAACTACTTCTTTAGCACCCTTCCAATCAAAATTCCAAAAAACTACTTCGATGAGTTAGAAAAAGTTGTAAGTAAATTTATTTGGAGAAATAAGAAGTCTAGAATTTCCAGGGATTCAATGAAAAAAAAAGTACAAAAGAAGTGACTTAGCCTTACCAGGTCTACAATTATATGACTGGCATTGGTTAAGAAATAGAGTCATGTACTCGTGGAATGGACTAGGTACAATAGCAGGAAATGATTATAGTAATCTAATGTTTGACAAACCCAGAGTTCAGCTTTTGGGATAAAAAATCTCCATAAAAACTGTTGGGAAAATTGGAAGGTAGTATGGAAGAAAGTTCAATTAGACCAACACTTCACACCCTATACCAAGATAAGAACCAAATGGAAATGGGATTTAGGCATAAAAAAACATCATAAGGAAACTAGAAGATCAAGGTGTAGTTTATCTGTCATATCTATAGAAAAGGAAACCATTTATTGCCAAGGAAAAGATAGAGAACATCATTCAAAACAAACTAGATAATTTTGACTACATTAAATTAAAAAGCTTTCGTACAAATAAAACCACTTTAATCAAGATCAAAAGAAATGTAGTTAATTGGGAAACAATATTTTCAACTAATGTTTCTGGAAAAGGACTCATTTCTAAAATATACAAAAAACTGAGTCAAATTTTCAAAAAAAACAAGCCATTCCCCAATTGACAAATGGTCAAAGAATACACAAAGGCAATTTATAGCTGAGGAAATCAAAGCAATCCATAATCATGTGAAAAATTCCTCCAAATCATTATGTATTAGAGAAATGCAAATTAAAACATCTCTGAGTTATCACGTCACACCTCTCAGACTGGCCAATATGTCCAGAAAGGACAATGATCAATGTTGGAAGGGATATGGGAAATCGGGGTCACTAATACGTTGTTTGTGGAGCTGTGAACACATCCGGCCTTTCTGGAGAGCAATTTCAGATTGTGCTCAAAGGCCAACAAAAATGTGCATACCCTTTGACCCAGTAATAGCACTGCTGGGTCTATACCGTGAAGAGATGATAAAAAAGGTTAAAAACATTACTTGTACAAAAATATTCATAACAGCCCTGTTTGTGGTAGCAAAAAATTGGAAATTAAGTGAATGTCCTTCAGTTGGAGAATGGCTTAACAAACTGTGGTATATGTTTGTCATGGAACACTATTGTTCTATTAGAAACCAGGAGGGATGGAAATTCAGGAAATCCTGGAATGATTTGCATGAACTGATGCTGAGTGAGATGAGCACAACCAGAAAAAACACTGTACACCTTAACAGCAATATGGGGGGTGATAATCTACCCTTATGGACTTGCTCATCCCTTCAGTGCAACAACCAATGACAATTTTAGTCTGCCTGCAATGGAGAGTAACATCTGTATCCCAAGAAAGAATTATGGACTTTGAACAAAGACAAAAGACTATTACTGTCAAATTAGAAAAAAGGGCATTATATTATTATGTAATTTTACTATCTCATACTTTAGTCTTCTTCCTTAAGGATATGATTTCTCTGTCATCACATTCCACTGTTCAACATGGAATTCAATGTTTAACATGGAATCAATGTAAACACTAACAGAATGCCTTCTGTAGGGGGTGGGCAGAGGGAAGTAAGAAAGGGAGAAAATTGCAAAATTTGAAATAAATAATATCTTTCATTAAAAAAATAAAGATTATGTTGATGCTGATATAAAAAACATTATTGCTAAATTCATCATCCTGTCAATTATATTAAGATGAATCATTAAATACTTTTTATTCAGTTGTTTGATTAAGTAGTTGCATAATATAAGGCAAATATTTGCTTTCGCTACATGTAGGTGATTTCAGGTGAGAGAGCATTGGAATCTGAATTAGGAAAACCTGCATTAAAATGTGGTCTCAAATACTTACTAGCTGTGAGGCCCTGGGCAAGTCATGTAATTTCTATTTGCTACACTTCACTGCAGAAGGAAATGGCAAACACAGTTAATATCTCTGAAAAGAATTCATTATGGACAGTACTAGCATGCCATGGAGTCACAAGTACTCAGGCAGGATCTAATATATAATATAGCTCCTATCATATAGCATAAGTCTTAGATTTGTCATTAATATTCTATTAGGTGATTTTACTTAACACTATAGGCACAATGACTGAAATTAAATGAATCTATATATAGATTTAGTGCCTTCCAAAAAAGGCTAAAATTAATCCTTTTAATGTGCTCAGCTTGCAGAATAGATGTAATATGCTTCCATGTAGCTGTTAACCTTAAGAATAAAAAAGATTGAGAAATTTGATAGTTTCTTTAATTACTCATACATCTGTGCATAAATATATATAAATATATTATATGACTATATATATATATATTCATATAATTTTCTTTGGAGAGATTTAAGTATTAAAATAAGCAAAAGTTATAAATGCTTTTAGAAGTATACTTGAGGCAAAATATAATCTGGAAAATTATTTTATATAACTTCATTTTCTAACAAAAGCTTAGAATTTTAAAAGAAAAGTGATATATTTTGCTAAATCTCAAAACTGATCATACTTGTCATCTTATACAGAAAACAAATCCTAATGGCAAGGAAATATATTTTCAGTTTTTTTTTCCAATAACTACCCTTTAATGAAAATCATCTTATATTTTTATTTTTTGCTATAGAAGGAAGTTACCTGCTGTTATAAGTATTATAAAATTCACTCAGATTTTATGAAGCATTTGGAAAGGAAATGAAACAGTTCATAGTCCCTCCTCCACCATATATGAAAATCACAATTACTTTAAAATTAGGGGTAGGACCCTATTTTCTTTCTATCTTAATAAAAGTTATATAACCATGCATTTCCACTAATAAGTTTGACTCAGGAAAATTAAAATAAATTTTCTAATTTATGCCAAGACATAAATTTTTGCATATGTCTAAAAATTATCAAATCAGCTGGTTGATTTAGTGAATAATAAATTGATTTATTTTATACTACAAAACCTTTTGTTTGGCTGAGTTTTTTCCTCTCTTTCCTTTTTCTTTCTTCTCCTTCCTTCCTTTGTCCCTTTGCCTCTCCTCTCCTCTCCTCCCGTATTCCTGGCTAAATTTCAGTCCCTTCATGACCAAAGCAAATCTCATACTTATAAGTTACCGAGAACAGGACAATCTGCCTTGTTAGAGAATATTTTTTTTTCAGAAACTCCCGATAGCTAAAAGTACAGATTTCCTCTCTCGATTTCTAAGTCTTTTATTCTTATCTCTAGGTTTTTTTCTTGTCTACGTTATTAGTACCTATTGTATGAATAAAATGTGCTACCTTGTGGATAAAGTGCAATCTGTACAAATAGTACAAAATAATTATGAATGCATAAGTTAAAAGCATTCAAGTATAAGAATACAAATAAGGCAAAAATGATGCACTATGTAAAGTCTGAGCAGTGAGGGCATTTGTAAAAGGCTTATTGAGGGTTAAGCTTCCTGAAAATTAAAAGTTATGTAAAAACTCCTTAGGTAAAGACAGGGAAATAAAGTTTCAAGTACATGAAATATCTTGAGCAAAATCATGGGTATTTGTTAATGTCTCTCTGACAAGAATATACTTCAATATGACCAGAGGATAGATAGAAGGGAGCTATATGTAACAAGGTTAAAAATGTAGGTTGAGTCCAAGTTGTACAGCATTTTAAATGCCAAAAGACATTTTATACATCATTCCACATACAATATGGAGTCAGAATGAAGATGATTCTAGAGTAAGAGTTAGCAAGAATTATTGCAATAAAAATTATTAGTTTATATACATGCATGAAAACAAATGAAGATAATTTGGTGGAGATGGACTGAAATATAATTGAGTCAAGAGAACAGAGTTAATTTCAAGGAAATGAAAAGAAAATTAAGTGAGATAAAAGAATATGATTTTCAGAGAATAGAATTGTCACTGACCAAAGTGAGAATGGAGGTCATTAGAGTGAAACAAAGTATTTGCATGATTCTTTTTTTCAGAGTTCTCCCCAGTAATATTTAATTGCAAGAGGACAATTTGGGAGATGAGGTACAAAGCAAGAATAATTTTGTACTTTTTAAAAGTAGTTTGTTAAAAAAAAATCCCTTCAGGTTAGTAGATGAAAACAACAAAGGGAGTTAGTTGCCAATTAATTTCATGAAAAAGAGACAAAGTCATTGAGAGAGAGTGGTAAATGAATGATTTGATAGCTTCAATTATCCGTGTATATTATACTTACATAGTCATATTTTCTTATAATCCAAACAAGTAACATTAGCACCCACCACTGGAAAAATTGGAAAGGGATAAGATATTCTCAAAGGAAATCTGAACATCTATTAAGGTTAAGATGGAATGCTGGAAGGGGGATTTTATCCAAAAAATAAAATTTCAAAAGGATTTATAATTATATATGACACAGGCAACAGAAAGGTGCCTAACAAAGTATTATGGGAAATCTAAGAAAGAATGTTTTTACTGATAAGCATTTCAAGATAAATTTCATAGAAAAGTTGATATTTGAGATATAATATAAGAGATTATGGAAATTCAAAAGAGGAAGGAGGACATATTCATTGTACAAATAATCATAAGGTAAAACAGAAATAGGAAAGCAGAGAATATGTTTAGAGGACGGAGAACAGAGTAGTATATCTAGGACATAGTGAAACAGAAGCAGTGGTTCTTCCTTCACCTATGTCTTGCCTGAAGAGGTCCCAATGTGCCCCCTCGAATCAACTTCTTGTCATCCTTTACAAGATATTTCCTCAATTATCATCCCCATTTGATCTGGAATTTTTTATCACTGTCTACTGGATGCTTCCCTGATTCATACAACTATGTCCATATTTTCCTCATTCTTAAAATTTTCTTATCAGACCAGTCCTATCATTTATCTTATTTTTTCTCCTTTTCACAATCAAAAAAAATTTTTAGGTTGTTGCAAGGCAATAGGGTTAAGTGGCTTGCCCAAGGCCACACAGCTTGGTAATTATTAAGTGTCTGAGGGCAGATCCAAACTCAGGTACTTCTGACTCCAGGGTTGGTGCTCTATATACTGTGCCACCTAGCTATCCCAGTACCACCTAGCTGCCCCCAAACTTTCTTGAGGAAAATATGCTGAGTACTTTTACTCTTTCTTCTCTTCTGAATCCTCTGCCATCTTACTTCTACCTTCATCATTCAATTAAAAATTTGATAAAAATTATTCTCTCCAAAGTTACCCAAAAGAAGTCTTTGCCTTCATGTATCACACAATGTAATGGAAGAGGCAACAAGTAAACAAACTATAAACAATACAAATATGAAATAATTAACAGAAGGAAGGTGCTAGAATTAAAAGGGGTTGAGAAACACTTCATATAGAAGATAAAAGTCTGTTTGAGACTTCAAAGAAGTCAGGGAAACCAGTAGTCAGAAATGAAGAAAGAAAGCATTTCAGGCAGGAAGGCAACCCAGAGAAGACACCTAAAGTCCAAAGATGGAGCGTCTTGTTTGTGGAACAGCCAAGTCAGTGCCAGCACATCAAAGAGTATCTAGTGGGAAGTCTGTTGAAAAATGCAGAAGTCATCCTCAAAAAAGAGGACAGTGAAGGAAATATAGATTTTTGAAGACTCTCACATAGGGATAGAATACTGAAGTACATAAATAAATAAGGTACCTAAAAGAATACAATAAAGAAAGTCTAAGAACAAATTCTTAGGAAACTATTTCCTTAAAATTATTTTTATTTTTTTAAAAGATTATAATAATCAACATGCATTTTTAAATATATCTCCATTATTCTCGAGAGAAAAGCAAAACAGTGTTTGCAAGAAGCTTTCTTTCAGGGGAAGCAACATGTATACATATGTTTATATGTGATATATACAAAATGCATGTAAGGTGAATTCAGCAGAAGGGCACTGCTAACTGTAAACATCAAAAAGATCTCATTTTTTGCTTTTCTTTCAATCATTTTAGCCAACATGATAGGTTTAAAAAGATATGTTTAAGTTGTTATTAATTTACATTTCTCTAATCAGAATGATGTGGAACACTTTTCATATGACTATAAATTGCTTTTATTCATCTTAAAAACTACCTGTTCATATCTTTTGATCATTTGTCAATTGGGGAATGGCATAATCTTAAAGATTTTACAAAGTTTTATAAATATATACGTATATATTTTTATGATATGAAATCTTTATCTGATAAACTATAAATATTTTACTCCAATTTTCTGCTTTCTTTCTGATCTTCATTACATTTATTTTATTTGTATAAAAGCTTTCTAATTAATTAAATCATTTCCATTTCTATTCATTTATAAATTGTTTATTTATGTCTGATAAGTAATATGTTTCATGTTCTTCAAATTTTCTCCTAAAATCTCTAAATCTGGAGTAAATATTCATTTTGACTTTATCTTGGAAAATGATATAAGATGTTGGTCTATGCCCAATTTCTGTCTTACTGTTTTCAAGTATACATGATAATAGTTACCAAATAATAAATTTCTTGTCCAAAAATATATCTTTATTTTTATCAAATACAAGATGGTTATATTTATTTTCTGCTGCAAATTGTATCCTGTTCTATTGATCACCCTTTCTGTTTTTTCACCAATACAAGATAGTTATGAAAATTACCATCTTATAATATGATAAGATTTGTTACTAAAACTTCTTCTTTTTCTTCTTTGTGAGTTCCTTTGATATTCTTGACTTTTTTATTCAAGTTCATTGGTATTATTTTTGTAATTCAATAAAATAATTTTGTTAATTTAATTGATATGGCATTGCATATATTAAATAAATAATATTAAATTAGGTTAGGTAAAATCATCAGCTTTATTACATTGGACCAGTCTTCCTATGAGAAATTAATATTTCTCCAATTATCTAAATTTGATTTTATTAAAATAATTAAAGTAATTTCATTTAAATAGTTCTGAGGTTATTTCAACTTAAAGATTACTCATATTTGTCTAGTAAATAATGTAGTGTTTTCTAACCTTATTTGTTAGAGACAGTAGTCTGACTGGAAGGGGAGAGAAAAAAGTGGGAAATGAGGAAAGAGAAGAATTGATTGTGTTTCTATCACTTCTTAATGTGCTTACTGGTAAAAAAAAAAAAGACAAGAAAAATCAGATAGTATTTGGATGAACTCAATGGACCAATGGGAACAGTGTTGTTTTAATTTGAGTATTGAGGGTACCTGCATTTGTTGACAGGCAGATGGAAAGGATGGAAAGTAAGTAATTAAAAATGTAACACTGAAGAAGGCATAATTACTAAAGAAAGAAAGAAGTAAGAAAGACTAGAAAAGGCAGTTAGCAAGAGTATTAGCCTATAAAAGAAGTAGAAATATCACCTCATCTGGAGTAAGAGTAAAATATTAATGAAGGAAAGGGGACAGAAGTTAAGAAAACTTAGTCTTATCAATGAAATAGAAGATCAGGTCAATTGCAACAAGTGGGAATGAATATACATACAGTTGATAGAATGAGTAGAAAGATGATTTAAAATAGTTGCTAAAGAGGCGGCTAGGTGACACAGTAGATAGAGCACCAGCCTTAGAGTCAGGAGTACCTGAATTCAAATCCAGCCTCGGACATTTAATAATTTCCTAGCTGTGTGGCCTTGGGCAAGGCACTTAGCCCCATTTGCCTTGCAAAAAACAAACAAACAAAAAAACCCCCTTAGAATAGTTGCTAAGGTAATAAAACAAGCAGTCCATAATTAAGGAGAAATCAACCTAAGATAGACATGATTATAGAAGTTATATATTTATGTATATATATATATATATATGTATACATACATATAATTGATTGAGTTATTAAAATCTAGTGTGCTGATTGTGTTGCTAAGTAATTGGTATGGTATTTGTAACTAACGTATAGGTAGATATTGTAATCATGGTGTTGGTTTTAAATAGAGTTCTTTTTTTTTTAAAGAAGATCGATGTTTACTGCTTCATTAATTAAGGTACTCACAGTTCATTATTATCCTAGTCTCCATCATTCAATTACTCAAGTCATCATTGTCCAATTTGAATAGTGCAAATTGAATAATAAAAAATGAATGTAACTTTAGAAAAGATTAGTGAATCTATATCATAAGTCTTTTAATGTTAAACAAAGCAATTTGTGTTCTATCTTTGAGGAAGTAGGAAGTCATTGAAATTTCTTGAGTAAAAAATATAACATTGTCAGACATGTACTTTAGCAATATCCATTAGACAACTTAAAGAAGATTGTCTAGAGACAATGGATGACTCAGTGGATAAAGCTGTAAATCTGGAGTCAGGAAGTTCAAATGCAACTTCAGGCATCTGTTAGTTGTGTGATCCTGGACAAGTCACTTAATCACTATTTTCCTTTTTTTTCTTTTATATTATTACGATAATCTTGTTATGAAAGTAAACATAACTCCCCCCATATGATGAGAAACCTCAAGAATAGTGAGAGAGGAAAACAATGCATTTCAGTCTGTGTGTTCACATTCCAATGGATCTGTCTCTGGGGTGAGTTGCCTTCTTTATCATAAATCCACTAGATAAGTTGCTTCAATATTTCTTCCATAGTTATGTTACAAGCTGTATTTTCCTCCACTCTATTCCCCCACACTCTCTTTTATTCTATTTTCTCTCTCCTTTCATGCTGTCCCTGTCCAAAAATATGTTGTATCTGAGTACCCTCTCCCACAATCTTCCTTCTCTTCTATCACCTATTCTCCTTTCCTCCCCCCTTTTCTCCCTTATCCCACTCCTTTCTACTCTTTTTTCTCTAGGTTAAGATAAAATTCTAAAATCTATTAAGTGTGTATGTTATTTCCTCTCTGAGTCATTTCTTTGAAAGGTAATGGGGTTAAGTGGATTGTCCAAGGCCCACAGCTAGGTAATTATTAAGTGTCTGAGGCTGGATTTGAACTCAGGTACTCCTGATCCCAGGGCTGGTGCTCTATCCCTTGCGCCACCTATCTGCCCTCTAGTTGCCCTCTCTGAGCCATTTCTGATGAAAATGAAGGCTCACTCATTTCCTCTCACCTTCCCCCATTCCATTTCATTGAAAAAAGCTTTTTGTTGAATCTTATGTAAAATATTTAGGCCCTTCTTCCCCTCCTTTCTCTTCCTCCCAGTACTTTCCTTTATCACCCATTGACTCCATCTTTTTGCGTTATTATACCTTTATATGCTGCTCCTTCCTGTGCCCTGTCTTTATATGCTCCTTCTAACAGTTCTTATAAATGAGAAAGTTCATATGAGTTATCACTATCTTCTTCCCATGAAGGAATACAAACAGTTCAATATGATTAATTTCCTCATAGTTAGTCCTTCTCATCCATCCCCTCTATGGTTCACCAGAGTCCTGTACTTGAAGATCAAACTTTCTGTTAAGCTCTAGTTGTTTCAATAGGAAAGTGTGAAAGTCCCCTGTTTCATTGAATGTCCATCTTTTCCTCTGAAAGAGGATGTTCAGTTTTGCTGGGTTATTGATTCTCAGTTGTAAACCAAAATATTTTGCCTTCCAGAATCCTGTGTAATCCTAACTATAGAGTCATGGTAGTTGAATTGTTTGTTTCTGGCAGCTTTTAGTATTTTCTCTTTGACTTGGGAGTTTTGGAATTTGGCTATAATATTCCAGGAAGGTTTTGGGGGGGATCTCTTTCCAAAGGTCACCAGCGAATCCTTCAATTTCTATTTTACTCTCTGCTTCTAGGATCTCAGGGCAATTTTGCTATATCATTTCTTGAAAAATGAAGTCTAGTCTCTTTTCCTGGTTGTGACTTTCAGGTAGCACAATAATTTTTGAATTATTGGTCTGTTTTCGAGGTAGGTTGTATATTTCCAATGAAATATTTCCCATTTTCTTCTAATTTTTGGCTTTTTTGGGAGAGTGTTATTTCTTCCTGATTTCTCTCAAGGTCATCAGCTTCCTTTCTGCATTTGAAGGAGTTATTTTCTTCAGAGAGCATTTTATCTCCTTTTCCAGCTGACCAATTCTTCTTTTCAAGGCATTCTTCTCCTCATTTGCCTTTTGTTCTGTTTTTTCATTTGGCCTAAACTGGTGTTTAACATATTATTTTCTTCAGTAATTTTTTGTATTTCTTTCACCAAACTGCTGACTTGGTTTTCATTAGTTTTCTTCTTCACTCTCATTTCACTTCCTAATTTTCTTCTACCTCCCTTAATTGCTTTTCAAAGTCTTTTTTGAGCTCATCCATAGCCTGAGCCCCCTTTCTATTTCTCTTAGAGGCTTTGGATACAGAAACTTAGAGTTTGTTGTCTTCTGAATCTTTCATGGGACCAAAGTAATTTTCTATGATCATGTTCTTCTTTTGCTATTGTTTGATCATTTCCTCATCCCAATACTAATTTACTGTACTTCCAAGGTCTTGGGGGTGGGAGGGGGGTTGAGACATCCTGCTGGGACCTTTATTCCTTCAATATCTTATGCTCTCTTGCCTATGCTTTGATATGTAGATGACCATGGGTTACCTTCTTCCCTGGATCTGTGAGGAGGATCCCTGCTATTTTAGTATGGAAGGCCAAACTGCAACCTGGATCTGATTGTGAACAAACAGCTGAGTCCTAGCACAGGGAGAGCAAAGAGATTTCTGCAAGCTCCACCGACCCCCTTACTGTGTGTAGGCTGAGATTCTCACTGCAGGTTTTCAATGCAGGGTTGTCCTGAGGACATTGTTCCTACACTCTGGTGCAGCAAAGTTCTCTCACTGTCCCTTCAAGCTCTTCCTGGTGATCCTTGGACTGTGCTGTGACTGGGGCTTTTTTCCCAATCCCTGGTCTAGGTGAAACACACCTTTCCCATGGAACTTTTAAGTTTTCTTGGATTGGGAAATTATGTCATTCAGTCTTTCTGTGGGTTCCAAATTTTGCTCCTCTAAATTTTGGCTAGAGTTATAATTTGATGACTTTTGGAGTTTTTGGGGGGGGATGAGTTTTAGGGAAATCATGCCTTCATGCTGCCATATTATCTCTGCCCCCCACTTAATCACAATGCACTGGAGAAGGAATGGGAAAGTCATTCCAGTATCTTTGCCAAGAAAATCTGATGGACAATATTATCATGCTACAAATATTAAGAATCAAACATGACTGAACAGTTCAACAACAGCAACAACAATAAATTGAGGGATTAGAGAGGAAAGAAACTGGAGCCAAGAATATTGGTCAAGGGGATATTGCAATACTATAAATGAGAAGTGATGTGGAGGACTGAGTTAGGATAGTGATAAAAGATGGATTGTAGAGTCATTATGGTGGAAAATTAATAAGACTCAATAATTGATTATATATGCATTATAGAAACCTGTTTAAAAATAAAAAAAAATTCTAGGAACCTACTCTAAAGGTGCCTAGCAGGAAATAATACTTTATACCTTTCATTCCTAAAAGATATTGCTAGGGAGAATGATGAGCTCATGAGCCATAAGACTCAGGACAGGCCAAGCATGAGAAGAGGTTTTGCTTTTTTCCCCAACAGTTCAGACCCCAAAAATCCTTCCAACCCCAAATGTGAATTATTGAAAACCTAAATGCAGGAAGATCAACTTTGATTTCAGATTATAAACTAGAATTTCAGGGGGCCTCTGAAAGTCATAATTCTCTATCAAATTCTCGGCCATGTAAAACCTGGATTATAGACTACTAATTTGTTTGTAACTACTCAGCTAAACTGGTTAAACTTGTAGAAATTAATTAACATCAAGTGTTGTGAGAGAGTTTTGGGGACATCTGAAAAGCCCATGATTTCATGAACTGATCATAAGAGATTAACTTATTCAACGAGTAGGAGCTGAATTTCATAGAAAGGATAAGCAAGGATTTATGATATCTTCTTTTAACTTGTAGAAATTGAGTATAAAATTTAGGTGAATGCACAGTACTTCCTTGCTGCCTCTTCTTATCAGGTAATCAGGCAATTTGTCCAGAATTAATTTTCAAATTTAATTGGAAGCAGCAACATTTATATGATCTTCCTAGTTTGGGGGGTTAGAGTGAAATAATTTTTTTGAGATTTTGAAATCAAAAGGGTTTTTTTCCCTCCTGCTAGTTTCAATTTATTTAAAAGTCTATAGATAGGTGGATGGGGAGAGAAGGTTCTATTTTTTTCTTCATAAGCTTGCTTGGGAGGAGTTTCCAATATCCTTGCAGTAAGGATTCACTGTGGCATCTTTGGGGGGAAGAAAGGATGCTGTGTTCTTGGGAGGGGGCACAATGGGTCTTTTGGGGAGGAAGAAGATAACTTCTTCACACTGGAATTGTATCTGTTTTTTTAAAGCTCTCTCATAAGAAAGTTTTCTGATCACTGATGGCAAAAATATGCATTAATATTATTTTTTAAATTTAATCCCACAAACGTTTTAAAGTATCTACAATATACAAGATACCAAATTAGTCATGGAGTATGTACAGATTAAAGAAGACATGTATTTTGTCTCAAGATGAAAATATGCTGGTGCTGATATTCCATCTTCTACATAGATACATTCAACCTTTATCATTTTTCAGAAGAGGCAACTAAGATAAAAAAAAGTTGCTATGAGTAGTCTAAGGTGACATGCCTAATAACTCAGAACTATGACTTAGAATCTACACTTTTTTCCTTTTGCTCTGATTCTGCTTTCATAACATGACTAATATGGAAATGTTAAACATGATTGAACATGTATAACCTATATCAACCTTCTCACATTCTTAAGCAGGGAGGAAGGAAAGGGAGGCAGGTAGAAAAAAATTGATATCAAAATCTTGCAAAAATGAATTTTGAAAATTATCTTTATGTACTTTCAAAATACAAAATAATTTTTAAAAGAATTTATGTGGTTCTTAATAATTCCAGTTTTAGCATGACTACCACCATCTTCAGCTGCTCAGAAAAGGGAAGACCTTGAAGCTACTCCTCCTGTATAATACTATATTAATATTGATAGAATTTTAAAATGTCACTAGTCTATGTACAGTTATTAGGCCAAATTGTCCAAATGAACTGATATGCTGTATAGTTTTATGATTTCAAGTGATTTCCAAGATATCCTGTGTTGTTTCTCTCACACCCAGATTGATAATTATTTTGAAATCTATAAATTTAGAGAATTGCCTGTGAGTCTGAGAGTGGATGGGGAGAGAAGTCTGCTAGAATGTAACAGTGAGGCATGATCCCAAATCTTTCCAACTCAGAGAATCCCTTTTTCATTATAACATGCCACAGTACTTCTTGACTTCTAGATAAATACATAGCCTTTCCCTCCTTCCAGTGTTTCTTTTCCTTCTCTTTCCTTCTTTTTCCTTATTTCCTTCTTTTTATTTCCTGCTTTCTTTCTTTCTCTTTCTTTCTTTTTTCTTTCTTTCTGTCTCTGTATATAATAGATACATATATACATATTTTTACACATTTATATACACATGTCACAATATGTGCCTTTATATATACAAACATGTATATATGTATACACACACATACTCCCATGATTATAAGCATATATGGGATAGTATATTACATGCCCTTTTAATAGCATTATATAGACTTTTCATCAAGCAGTTTATTGACATCATAAACTTCATGTAGTTAGGAATACTCCTTAAAATTCAAAAAAAAAGAACTAAATTTTTGAAAAGCTTTAAATTTCTGAAAAAATGAGTTCTTGGACACCTAAGTCAAATCAAGTATCACCCCCCTCTGTTACTTCACTTTACTTTGGATTCTAATGTCTAGGGACACAAAACATAATAGAAGTCCTCTTCAAAGTGTTCTCCAGGGAGATTTTCCCTAAATATTTAAAAAAGAAATCACATTCATCACATATTCCTCATTGTTCAATGTTTCTCTGTGAGTATCTTGATGAGAGTTATCTATGAAATTAATGTTTGATTCTGGGAATCTTTGGTTAAATTTGTCAGAGATGGGGAAAGGCAGAAAAAGGTTTTGCCTTATTCCAGAGGAAAACACATTTTATGAGATAAGCCTATGAGGCTGCTTAAATGTTACACAAAATGCCCAAAAGGCACTTTAACACGGCTTAGTAATGAAAGGTTCATTATAATAATGCCCATGAGGAAACAATTCCTATGTTGAAGAGCTTTTAAATTGAATGGGCAAAGTCTTGTGCTTACCATAGTAAGTTTCTCTTTTCTAGGAAATACTGATTATTGCCAGGGAATGCATCTCAGAAACAGCCCTAGCCTTGATTTCTCAAGAAGGAAAATGTGTATAATCTTGATCTGAAGAAGAGAATTGTTTGACTTATGAAATGATTCGTTACTTTTAGGTATGAGAGTCAGAATCTGTGAATAACCTCACACTGTTCAAAGTGAACTCTTCTTGGAGAAGCATGTGGCTTGGGACAGAAAGTCTCCAATCTAATTTCAAAATTTCCATGGTAGTTGTAAATTACCTTGGGCAGGAAAGTGGAAACTGGCAAAGTTTCTGTAAAAGACATCCTTTTGAAATGTCATGTAGGGAATCAATAATCAAGGTTTGCAACATTCTCCTTTGGCAGATACAATAGTGAAAAGAGGCTCTATTTATTGACTGGCTCCCTGCAGACTTGACTCCTCTTCTCTTACATGATACTAATAGTAAATGAAGAGATCCCAGGGCTTTAGGAGTCGAACAGTTGCTATTCTCTATTGAAATAGATAGGGCTAGAGCAAATTAGGGATGTATATTTGACTCAGAGGAATAGCCATTTCAGGATCCATTGAAAACAGGTTAAGAAGGAAATCATATTGGAAAGACTTAAAGGTTCTTAATATGTTCCACTGTATCCTTGAAGGTAGATGTGTATATGTATGTTTATGAGTGTGTGTATGTGTGTGTGGGTGTGTGAATTACCAAATATGAGGATAAAAAAGGTATATGACATTGTTGCTACCCATTAAGGGTTTAGAACACATAAACCCAGATGTATAAAAATGGGCATATTAACATTTAATTGGTGGTAGCTAACAAGAGTCACCATATCATGTAAATTAGTTCTATTTAATGAGTATGATCAATCATAGTGGACATACAAGCCACTCTCTCTTTTCATCCTTAGAGCTCCAAATTTTCAAGTTGTTAGAATATACATTTACATAGTTTATCTTATTACCATTTTTTCATCACAGAAGACATTTTATGACCCTCATTACCCCTCATTTAAGAACCAAATGAAACATATTCTAAATTTCCAATCCACTGAATAGTTTATAGCATAAAATATAATCAAATCATTGAGAGAAATAGTTTAAATTAATAGCACATGCTGGGGCTCTCCACCAAAGTTTGGTTCAGCAGTTTATTTTTCTCTCCATTTAAAGAGTTTAATCACTATGCTACAACTAATGGGAAATTAATAGATTTTAAAGTTCTGCAAGCAATGAACATCTTACAACCATGCATTATTCTTAATTATGGAAAGTTATGCTTGAGTTCCTTTGATGTAAATCTATACAACAAGACTAAAATCTTAAATGAATATAAACCTTTTATAAGAAACAAGGAATAGTTAATTTATTTGAATTAAACTGAATTGAATTGAATCAATATCTTCCATTTGTAAAACACTTTTTACTTTTTTAATTACTTTTCACAAATACCATCTCCATTGTAAAAATGAAGATCTAATAGAGTAAATAATTTATCCATGATGTATAGATAGTAAAACAGAGATGGTATTGACTTTCAGGTTTTTCTGATGTCAAATCTATTTCTTTTCCATAAATAGCAAAATAGAAACTCCCTTGTTTAGTTTTCAAGGACTTTCAGCACTTGGTTCAGCATATCTTTGTAGCTTCATTGTATATAATTCTACCAAACTATTTTTTCTCTGTAACAGTACATCTCCCATATTTATGCCTTTTCTCTGGCCATTCTGCAAGCCTAATATGTTTACTACATTCACCTTCACCTCTCCCCATTGCTTCAAGACATGGCTAAAATATTGCATGTTCTATGCAGCATTTCCTAATTCTGTCAGCAATTATTGTTCTCTCTTTAAAACCAACTTATATTTAACTATTTTAAAAATATTTTTGTTTATTGTCTTTACATTTATTTGACATGTAATATATGCTCATATGTACATATATATATATAATATGATAATTATACACATGCAAAAACATTTAATGACTTCCCCATACTCTTCATGAATGACTACAGAAATGAAATTAATTGTATTCAAACACCCTCCCTTGGTTGTTTCCAATCTCAACTTTCCATTCCAACCCTCCAATCTCCAACTTTCCATCATGATTTTGTTACCTCTGTTTTCCTCAGGACCCTGTTCTTTCTACATTCTTTCTTATTCTTTAATCTCTGCAGTTTTTACTTACTCCTTTTCTTCTGTCTGAAAAAATGCTTAGGTCTGGAACAGTTTAAAAATGTGTGTGTGTGTGTGTGTTTGTTTTGAATATGTTAACAGAATATTTTCAAGAATCGAATGAGATCATATAAATACAGCACTTTGGAAACATTAAAGCTCTATATAAATGATAGCTATTACTTTTTATTGTGGAAAATACACTAGATATGGTATTAGAAGGCATAGCATTTTCTCCCTTATTGGACCATTCCTCCCACAATCTTAATTCTTAAGAAGAGTGCCCAGACCAGCTACATCTCATTGATGACCATCCAGGCTGCACTGACCCTGAACCAGGTGTCTTCAACTCCCTCACTTATCCTCATTAGAATGACCTTCATGAAGGCAAGGACTTTCTTCTATTGCTTGTGTTTGTATTCCCAGTGCTTACAGCACAGTAAGTACATTAGTAAATGCATGTTGACAAGTTTGCATGTGTCTGAAGCTTACCAATACTACTAATTGAACTTTGACCAACGACAATTTTATTGCCCCACGTTCAACATCTCTGAACTCAGGAAAATGTAGAATATAATTTCGAAAGTACTTGGGAGAATAACAATTTAGAATCTATGTTCCTATGTATGCCATATCCAGTTATAGCTCTTAGCCATGAACTAAATCACAACCTTTTTCTCCAGTACCAGCACTACTAGGTATGTTTAGTATGATTGATTGAAAAATTGAACCAAAGATAGCCTTCCAATAGAGTGATTAAATTATTGCTAGAGTTCCAGTCATTGCTATTGTTGACTAGGACAAGGAAAGAGCAAAGCTAGAAATTAATAACAGAGAAGTAGAAATTCATCTGGCCCTCCAACTCTTTTGCAAACATCATTTGCTAAAACGAAAGGGGGAAAATTACTTTTATCCATATCTATAACAATAGTGAATATCAATAGTATATGGCCTCAATAACCCCTGCCCAAGATAAGTGACCTCAAAGATCAGTTGAAAGAAACTTCTGATAGTATAGAATATTTAAGAAAAAATAATGAGGAGCAGATAGCTAGTGCAGTAGATAGAGCACCAGCCCTGGAGTCAGGAGTACCTGAGTTCAAATCCAACATCAGACATTTAATAATTTCCTAGCTGTGTGACCTTGACAAAGTCACTTAACCCCATTGCCTTAAATAAATGGGGGGAAAAGAATAAATGAATGCAAGACAATTTGCCAGAATTTCATGATATTTGCAAATACCAGATTACACTGCAATAGTTTTCCAATGATCTGACTGGGGTTTTATTTACTCCTACTTTGGTTAATATGGAAGGCCTCAAATCATAAACTTTATCAATTAAATATAAGCAACAACCATGAAGTGCCATAGACCTGTAGTCATGTTAATTGGGATGATTCAACATGGATTGACATGGCTAAGTCTTCAAAACAGTCTAGAAGTCTTGATTTACAGTCCTTAAATAGCTGGCATGTTATATTCACTACTGAATCAGTATTAGAATCAGTGTTTCTTCAAATTATACAAATCTATCTCACCATCCATAATAAATAATTTTCTGGAATGAATGTTTACTATATATATACATATATATATGTATATACATATATATATATATATATATATATTTCATTTAATGACAAAAGATGATCCCTTCTCTTTCCATTTCAAAATTTTCATTCCTTTTCTGACCATCTAATTTCTTTTTCCCTTTTGTCAGTAAACCCAGGTTTGCAGAGAAGAGCTCACACTGTATTGTGCTCAATTTGTAAAGAAGATTTTTTGCGTCAAGGATTTTTCATTTACAATTTACATTTAAATTTAATACAATATAATTGTTTCCCTTTGAATTTTATTTTAAGCATTTAAAATATTATCTTAAGGTGTCCACAGGCTTTACCAGATTGCCAGAAAGTTTATCACACACATATATGAAAACATTAAGCATTAGCAATAATAATGCACTGCCAATATCTGTGCCCTGTCCTTATTCAGCATGCATATAAATAGCTAAAGGAGCAAAAAATTCTTACAGCAGGTCTATGGTATTACAAAATGCTCCCATAAATCAAGTTCTAATTTGTGGCCTACATAGGGTTGGCAGATTATAACTACTACCGATTCACTATTGACCCTGGTCTAGGTCATTTAATGTTCCTTTGGTACCAGTACAGCACTCAGACAGATCATCTGTTATTTTCTTTTGACAGATGCCCCTTCTATTCTAATCATATATTTTCTGGATTTATTTTATGCTATTTCTGACTTATAAATCATTGTATAGAGCGTATATACTGAAGACTACTCACCATGGTCAAGTAGCTTTCCACTGCCCTTTAGTACATCTACATTTTTCTTTTCTTTCCAATGAGGATTTACCTTGATATCCAGCCACATGACATCTAGGAGATATTTTTTGTCTGTCTTTGTTCTGAACATGTGATTCATTGGTGTAGAGTACTATCAGTGAAGAAATCCTTTTTACTAATATGATTTTGTTTGTGTTCTGAAGTTTAGAATCTTAGAAAGTTGCCTGGAAAGTTGCCTTAGAAAGTTAATCTGGAGAGGTTAAGGGTCAATCAGCTAGCATGAATCAAAGATGGGACTTGAACCTGGTTGTTCTTTCTTCCAAGACTGTCTATACATTGCATAACTGTTGCTAAAAAATTCATGAAATATCTAAGGAGGATTAAAAGCTCAATATTCAATTATTTTAGATGAAATGACCCCCATTTAAAAAAACATAACTTCCAAATATTAATAGAAAGTTGGAAAACATGAAGATTCACAGAATATACAGGTACCAAAAACAAAGATAATACAAAGAATGAAGACAAGTTGAACTTTATTAGGGAAATTTAGTGAAATTACCTTAATTAAAATATTTGAGGTGGATCTTGATACCACTTTATGATATCAAAGAATGAAATTGTTAAGATTTCCACAAAGATCACGAGTCCTCCAAGGAAATGTATATTCTTTTCTATTTATTCATATAGCCACCCTGAATCAAGCCCTCAAAACTTCTTACTTATCCTATTATATTTTTCTGATAATTTTCTTCATTGCTTGCACTCTACCTCAGAAGCCTTTCCTCTGCAATTCTTCTTCCATTGTTGCTGAAATGGTCTATCTGAAGTCACAGGTCCTACTGTGTCTCTCCCATCATAAAGAAGCATTAACGTCACTTTTGAGGAGGGACAGGGCTAAAGTAACGAGAGAATAAAGTAAATGGGGATGGGAGAGAATAGGATGGAGGGAAATATAAATAGGATTAGCAACTGTGGGGAAAAATATTGAAGCAATTTATGTGATGGATTTATGATAAATAATGGTATCCATCCGAAAGGAGCTGATGGTGTTTGAATACAAAGTGAAATACATTTTTTTCCATTTTATTTTTCTTGAGATTTCGCTTTCTTTGTGAGGAAGGGGGTATGTTTAATTTTACAACATGATTGATGTAGTAAAAAAAAAGAAGCATCAGTGTCTCTATATTGCCTCTGATATAAAATATAAATTCCTCTGTTTGGCATGTAAAGTCCTGCACAATATGAGTAGGCACAACATTTCCAGGCATATTACACTCCCTTACAATTCTATGTTCCAGGCAACCTGCTTATTTGTTTTAGACATATATAAAATTTCATTTTTCATCCCTATGCCTGGAATGGAACTAATATTCTCCTGGATCTCATAAATTCCCTAAACAGATGCTCAGCTCAAGTTTCTTATGACGTCTTTCCTTATCTCACCAAATAATAATGCATCCTCATCCTGATCATCTAATGTGTATTTTCATTTAACTTGATTGTACTTATATGCATACATTTTGTTTCCCCCTAATAGAATTAAAGCAACATTTCTTTAGAGCAGGTACTATTTAATTTCTGTCTTCATCTCCCTGACACTAGGTGGATTGAGTGTCAGACCTGAAGTCAATAAAGGCAAGTCACTAAGGGAAAGTTGCATAACCCTGTTTCACTCAATTGCCCTTCTGTAAAATGAAATGGAGAAACCACTCCAATATCTTTGCCAAGAAAATTTAAAATGCAGATATTAATAATCAGATGGGGCTGATGTAGCTAAACAACACTAATACACAACACATGTCATAATACCTGATATATAATAGATACTAAATAAATGATTATATGTTGATTAGTGAATAGTCATTTATAAAATTATGAAATGTGGCAAGTATGGTTGGTTATTTGGGTACTTTCTGGGAAAGACCATACTGTCAGTTGAAAGTGAGAATGCTGTCACACTTTACTAAGGCACAGAGGGTATAGAGGAAATCAGCAGTGGTCAAAACAGCAAAAGAAATACAGAGGCATATGGGCTGGGAATGGGAATAGGATGGTAGAGAAAGACAGGTAGTGTAGGGAAAATATTAGGGAGAGGGAGAAACACAGGTAATCATTCATGTAACCACATATTGAAACTGAGAGCACTTGTCAGCACTGATCCTATAAAAATCAATGAGTGTATGATAGGACAGGAATTTGAGGTCTCCTTTTTACATAATTTTTGTAGGGAAATAGACAAACTCTTATCTGAACTACCTTGAGGTATCTCTTAAATATATACAGATTCTCTCTAAATTGACAGTGAAACTTTAAAGTTAACATGTCCACATCATCTCAGAATTAGCCACACCATTTGGTGCTCAGCTGATCTTATTGCAGATGCCTTAAATTTATCCTAGATTTCCACCAGATGACCAACCGGCTCTGAAAGCAAATCCCAGATAGTTTCCCCTGTTTCAGCACATATTAACAGGATTTGATTTTTGATTAATATTAAGGTATTGTTTGCAAACTATATTCCTTTATCTTTGAGACAGTTTGTAGATTTCTCTAGGTTCCCCTTTGCAAACTCATTTCCTACTACTACTAATTTATAAACTAATTTATAATAACTAGAGGTGGGCAGTGGTCAGAGGGTCCAGAAGATACAATTATAATACATTCAGTTTTGCAAACAATAAAGTATATATTTATAGTTAAATGCCAAAGTTAGTTTTGTAAATAACATGTTGACAAAATTATGGAGCTACTTTCCCAAAACAGCCTAGGTCTCTATAAAGCACATTACTACTCCAGTTTCAAAATAATCTGTGGGCCTGAACTCTTAAAATTATAACTGACAATTCTCTTCCAACATACTTATTTTAATAGTCAGATAGTTGGTATAATTAGCTAAAAAATGATACTTATTAGATGACATAAAATTAAAAGAAGTTACTCCACATTCTTTTCTCTTTTAAACTTAAAATATATTCTCCACTATATACAGAAAATACTAGTGGGAAGAATGGACGTTTTTACAAAATTCTGTAGAAGTGAAGGTTACATGTAGGGAACACATATAGAAAAAAAACAAGTTATAACTTTTTCACATCAGTTTCCTGTTACCCTTTCTCTTTTTTGTGTTTTCCTCACATTGCTTTCTCCTACGATTACCAAGTTATTATTCAGGTCACCTGAGTCCTGAATGGCAGACCTAATCTCTCCTGAACACAAATTTTGTTCATTTTTCTGCTGTCCTACTTCTTTTTTCTTTTTTTTTTGTTTTTTAGGATTTTGCAAGGCAAATGGGGTTAAGTGGCTTGCCCAAGGCCACACAGCTAGCTAATTATTAAGTGTCTGAGACCGGATTTGAACCTAGATACTCCTGACTCCAAGGCTGGTGCTTTATCCACTATGCCACCTAGCTGCCCCTGCTGTCCTAATTTTTGGAGCCAGTTCTACTGGTACCATTTTTATTCCTGAACTTGTCGCCTTCTGGTTATACTGTCTTCTACTAAGCAAAACAACTCAAGTACAAGTTACATTGGGCAAAAGGAAAGAAGAGAAAAATTCACTCTGTACTTTCATCCCTCTGTTAGAGATAAAATGGGCAAAGCAAAATGATGCTCTCTCAAGAGCTGGACTCTTCCCCTTTGCTAGCATTACTGTTTCTATCTACAAAACTTTTCTAATACCCAAACTGTCAGCACAGCTAGTAAATTAAATTTTATAAATCTGCTTAGGGATATTCACCCTTTAGAAAGTCAATGATAGTGCCTTCTGATTTCATGTGGGAAAACTTCATACTTAATAAAGGAGTAAAAGTTCATTTAGTTCATGCAATTCATTTAATATATTAGCATTTTTCTTCATAATATTTTTTATCTTTTTGAATTATAATTAACTGAGCAATAGACTAGTGAAGCAGAGTGAAACTGCTTCAGGGTTTCCTAACCCTGAACAACCTCACCTCCACCCCTAAAACTATTTAAGAGTTTCCCTACCACCTTTGATAGTTCATTTGTATAAATGTCCTACTAAGATTAAATTCTTTAGATTTTTTATTTCTCAAATTGATTTTTTAATTATTTTATAATATTAAATATTCATTTTGGTTATATTTTCAGCTTTGTTGGCTTATCATGGGGTATAAATGTTACTTATAATTTCCGTATTTCTTTTTTTATGCTTCTTAGATTTGCCATAGTTGTCTTTCTAAGGAGAAAATGTATTTTAATTTCATTGCTTCAAGCCAGGTTTTATACTCTCCTCTTTCACCCTCATCAAGAGACTTCTTAATTCCCTTCACTTTCTGCTATCAGAATGATATCATTTGCATATCTTAAATGGTTGTTATTCCTATCAGCAATCTTAATTCTGGTTTTGATTCATCCATTCTGACATTGAGTATGATGTACTCCACATAAAATTAAATTAAATTTTTTATTTAATAGGGTGACATGCAGTCTTCTTATATTCCTTTTACAATCTTAAACCAATCAGTATTTCTATGTTCCATCTAACTGTTTTTTTCTTGTTCTGAATACAGATTTTCAGGGTACAAGTAAAATGATCTGATACTCCTATCTCTTTGAGGACTTTGAGGACTTTTAATGGTATCAGTGAAATAGAAGTTTTCTGAAATTTCCTTGCTTTCTAAAAAAATCCAATAAATGTTGGCAATTATAGTCTTCAGTTTTCTACCTCTTTGAAAACTAGCCAACTCTTTTTTTTAACATTTTTTAAAATTTATTTAAGGCATTGAGGTTAGGTGACTTGCCCAAAGTCACATAACTAGGCAATTGTTAAGTGCCTAAGGCAAGATTTGAACTCAGGTCCTCCTGACTGCATGGCCAACTCTTCTGGTAAATCTTGGTTCACATTTTGTTCAAGTCTAACTTACAAAGGAGCATAAATGTTAAAGAATTTGTCTTTTAATATTTGGACATATATCAATCCTTTTCAATCAAATAGTTACTGTTGAGTATTTAGCAAATTTACTGTCATATTAAGTTCATCACTTTAACAGGACCATTTTTAGGATTTTAAATAGCTCATTTGGAATTCCATCTCTTCTGTTAACCACTATGGCCTTTCTGTCATGTGTAAACCTGAATGACATAGCTCATACTTTCACTGAGCTAAGCAAGTCCCTCCTCCATGACAAGGTAGTGACCTGGGGGGATGGGGAGGAAAGGGAAGACTGAGCTACATTAGCTATAACACTCATTGTGGTACTTAAATATTCAGTGAGAATAACTGGTAGGATAAAATATATTCAGAGATCACTTGGGGAAAATAATGGAACAATAATTTGACTCTCCAACTCACTAGAACTCACTCAAAGAAACATAAAAAGAAAAGTAATTAATTAATGAAGCTGATTCTTCATACATTTCCTACAAATTTAATTTAGAAGGCATGGATTGTGTTCCCATATGTTCCACTTGTATTATCTGATAATTTCAATTTTAATAAATGTAAAATGACAGATTTCTAACTTTAAATGCATTCTACATTATGGTGTATTGCAGTGGTTCTCAAATTGGAGGCCTCTGGGAATCCTTGACTTTCTTTAGGGAGTCCACAAAGTCAAAACTATTCTTTTAATAATACTAGACATTACTTACTTATGAAAACAATCCAACCTGTTCTGACAACATATTTTGTGCGAGGGTGGATTTATTTTATATGTTTCAGCAAAGAAAAATAAAAAAGAATTGAATGCAGCAGTAGAAATAAGAATTAACTTGTCCTCTATTGAGCAATATATTCAATAGATTTATAAAAATATATAAAATAATCACACTATTCTTTTTCCTTCAGAAGCTATAGTTATTTTCATAAAATGTTTATTAACATTTGTTCTATTGATTTTATTTCCTTAAGTCACATTTTATTTTGTGATGTGGTAAATATTGATAGAAATAACCAAAGTAAAGAAAAACTCAGGATACTTAATAGTTTTCATGGGTATTAAGTGACAATGAAAGAAAGACAAGAGGAACATCAAGTTATGGAATAACTTGGAATCAGCAAACTCTATTTTCAAATCCCACTGGATGCTTATTATGTATGGAGATCCTTGGCAAGTAACCAATTAATCCTCAGTTTCTTCATCCGTAAAATAGCGATGATAGGTGAGCTCTTTGTGATGGCAAGATTGATCTTTGTATCTCCAACAATTAGTATAGCTCCTGAATGAAAGTAAATGTTTAATAAAATCTTCTTAGGACTTAACTGCCCTGTATCCCAGGATTGCTATGAGAATCAAATGAGACAACATTAAACAATGTGAAAAACTTCCAAGTTCTGTGCAAAAGTTGTTTATTGCTATTCATCAACTGTGAAGTAGTTTTTATTTTGAGATATGTAAAGTTATCATTTAAATTCCTTTATCTTTTACTTCTAGTGTTTACTCTTTCAACTATTTGGTTTTACCTGAAGAATTCAGTCACCAGAAACAGCAAAGATATTCTTAGTCTCTTCAAAAGAGTCACTACACTTGGGAAAAAAAAAAAGTTTCAAAAGTTCCAAGTGGATATGAAAGGGTGTATGAAAGCACTGAAAATCAGACCAATTTGAGCTAACATCAAAAGAACTATGATGAAAAAAATCAACTAATCTTAAAATTTCTTCAAGATAATTTAAAAATTATGCTGCAAATAGAAAAAAAACCAGAAGTTTTCTAAAGCTCTACTAAAACAAAATGCACATTGGCAAACATCAGACAAGAATTCTATTGAATGCTAAAAAGAAACAATTTTTTTTAATTCCCAAGGATTAAATACATGAATTTTTATCTTTCTTATTAAATTAACATAACAACACCAATTTGAGTTTCAGTACATTTCTTTAGATTGAGGTAGACAACAGAATGCAGGCACATTGTGGAGAAATATAGAGTCCCCCCTTTCAAGATGCTTACAGTCATTGAGGATGTAAGAGAGTAATAACCATGAAAAGATATCATTCTATAAGTGTTCAATGAATAGTTCAAGAATTTAATTCCTTTACACATTATTATAATCTAAAGATAGAGTCATTCACAAATATAACAGATTATAAGCATGCAACTATTGATTTACTGGATGTCTATTGTTTTGGTGTGGCCACATTCACAATGTTTCATATAGGAAGTAGGATCAATAAGTAATAACTGATCCTGAAAATAGATGAATGACTTGAGTGGAAATGATGTGAGGCATAACTAGGTAAATTGGTTTGATAAATAATAGTAGCTCTATACAGTACCCCTCCAATAACAATGAACAACTTGTGAAGAGAACTAAACCTTCTAGCATTTCTGTCAAAAGTGATCAGTTTTAGCCAAGCAAGAAGAGTGAGCAAAATTATAGACAGAAGAAATTTTATGCTTCCTAAAGGTTGTAGCTGATTTGGAGATTTCAAACTAAGCACCTTAAGTGTGACCTATAAAGCTTGGATTTGGGACTTACATATAGAATATTTAGAGGTTATCTAGATTTGAGAGGACACACATGTAGCAATTTTAAAATATTTTGACTTTATTCTTTCTATTTTTATTCTGTGAGGGTGACTGGAGATAAGTGTACAAACAAGTCACATTTATGTGATCAATTACATCAGGCTAAGCTGATATTGAATTGAAATTTGAAGGAAGAAGAGAAAAATTTTCTTAGTAGAAGGCTGAATCAGACCACAAGCCTCGATTAAGTAGACATTTGCACTGAGAAAAAAACAATCTTCAAAATAAAATTTTGAGAACTACAGAAAACTTGATATTCCACCTGCATGACTTCTGATCTCTAATGGAATGAATAACAACTAACTCAATCCTATCCTGTTAGTTCTTTAATGTGGTGGGGTAACTGGGTAAAAATAGCCCAGAGAGATCATATGTATGTGCATAAACATATACGTGAAAATAGTTTGCATTTATCATAGAGAGCTGTTGAATGTAAATATAAATTGTTGAATTATTTTATGGGAAATTTTATTGTGTGAGATGACATTAGTGACAAATTTGTTATAATTTCAATAGGGATAAAAATGAAATAGAAACCAAGATTGGTAAAAAAAAAACACATCAGAAGATTAAGGAACATAAGTGGATTTTCAAATATAACTGTAAAATGGAAAATATTGCTGAGGTGTGAAGATATTAGAGACATGCTTCAAAAATAAACTAAAAAGAAATAACCAGTTTAGGTTTACAGGATAAGTTGAAAGAAGTTTTCTAGATGTACATTCACCCAGAAAATATATAATATGAAGAAAGAAATTTGTGAACACTTGTGCCAAAATACTGTAGGTTATCAAAAATATATGGAAATTAATCGGTAATGGCTTTTTTGAAGCATTAGTTTCAGAAATCTGCAAGTTGCAATATTCTATCATAAAAAGAATTTTGAGATGAGCAATGAAATATGCAAATTCAACCATTATATTATGGTACAAAATCCTAATGTTTATAAAGTGTGTGGATAGAGCTTGCTATGTTTTAAAGATTTACATTTAAATCTTGCTTCTTGTTCCTTTTCCGCAGTAAATTGTAAATTTTACTTATTATTATTTTTAATATTTTGTTCCTTAAAAATATGGAGTTCCAAATTATTTCTTCCTTCCCAGTCTTTGCCAATCACTGTAAAGTCAAGAAATGTGACATCAATTATACTTGGGAAATCATATTAAAATATATTGGCCATGTTACAAAAAGAAAAGAAAAAGAAAATGAAAAAAATTATACTTCAATTTGCATTCATATTCCATCTGATTTTTCCTCAGGATGTGATTAGTCATTTTTCATGAGTCCTTTGTAACTGTCTTAATTGTTGTATTGATAAGAATAACCTTCCTATAAGCAGCTAGAAAGAAAAAGTTTAAATACCAAGGAGTCACAGTAAGGATTACATAGGACCTGGTTGCAGCAACTTTAAGGGGTCAAAGTGCCTGGAATGAGTTATACCAAAGAGCAAGGGATATTGGAATGCAACCCACAACCCACTACCTGGGCACGGCTGAGCCTTCTTTTCCAGGGAAAAAGATGGACATTCAATGAAATGGGGGATTTTCAAGATTTCATGATGAAAAGACCAGAGGTAAATAGAAAATTTGGGCATCAAACAGGAGGCTCAAGACACACATGAAAGGTTAAAAAAACAATTGGACAAATAAAAAAATGAGAATAACTCTATCAGATCTTCAATTGCACAAATGTAAAAAAGAAAATGATTTTTTCAAAACCTCCACTGGGCAAATGCAAAAAGAAAATGATTCTCTCAAAACTACATTTGGGCAAACAGAAAAGTCTTTCAAAAATAGAATGGACCAACTGGAAAAGGAGGTGCAAAAGATAAAGGAAGAAAAAAATCTTCTCCTCTAAAAAGAAAGAACAGAATTGGATGAAACTAATAACTTCATGAGACAACAAGATTGTGTCAAACAAAATTAAGAGATAGAAAAAATAGAAAAAAATATAAAATACCTTATCAGCAAAATTGCAGATGTCGAGAATTGATAGAGAAGGGAGAATCTGAGAATTATTGGCTTTTCTGAGAACACTGAAGAGGAAAAAAAAAAGCCTGGACTTAATATAACAGGATTTAGTGATGGAAAATTGCCCTGATATCATGGAACCAGAGGGTAAAATAGTTATTGAAAGAATACATAGATCCCCTCTGGAAAGAGATCCTAAAATGAAAGCACCAAGAAATGTTGTGGCCAAATTCCAGGACTATCAGATAAAAGAAAAAAATCCTGCAAGCAGCCAGAAAGAAAAAAATTTAAATACCAAGGAGCAACAGTGAGGATTATGCAGTACCTGGCCACAGCAGCATTAAGGGGTCAAAGGTCCGAGAATGAGATTCCTAAGAGCAAGGGAGCTTGGAATGGAGGCCAAGAATCTACTACCTAGCAAAGCTGAGCCTTCTCTTCCAGGGAAAAAGATGGACATTTAATGAAATGGGAGACTGCCAAGATTTCATGATGAAAAGACCAGAGCTAAATAGAAAATTTAGGCATCAAACAGGTAGCTCAAGAGAGACACGTGAAAGGTTAAAAAAACTGCTATACAACAAGTTGAAACTGATTATATACACGCTTGGGAAAGAGATTCTCATAAAACTTGAGAATTGTAACTCTATCAGAGAGAATATACATAGCCAGAAGTGATGGACACTCATAACTTTTCTATGACTCAGATAGAATGATTTAAAAACAATACCTCCTTAAAAGGGGGCAGTAAAGAGAAGGCAGGTTGGAGAGAGACTGAATAGGGTAAATCTAATTACTTCAAGAGGTACAAAAGACCTATTGTAATTGAGGGGAGGAAGGGAGAAGGTGAGAACCACCTGAATCTTCATCTCATCAGACTTGGCTTAAAGTTAACTTAGACACACTTAACCAAGTTAGGAAACTTATCTTAATTTTCAAGCATTAAAAGGAGGGAAAGGGTGATGGGGAGGGTGAGATAAAGGGGGAATAACAGAAGGAAAGATAGAAGGGGGCAAAAGGAAAGAGGAAAAAAAGGGGAGGGGGTTGATATAAGAGGGCAAACACACTGAAGGTGGTGATATTCAGAAACAAAACACTGGGGAATATGGATAAAGGGAAAAAAGGGGAAAATACAAACAGAAGTAAGAGAGCATGGAGGGCAAGAAAGACTTAGTAATTATAACTTCAAATGTGAATGGGATGAACTCTCCCTTAAAATGTAAGAGAATAGCAGAGTGGATCAAAAACCAGAATCCTACAATATGCTCCTTATAAGAAACTCATTTGAACCAGAGAGATACATAGAGGGTAAAGGTAAAAGGTTGGAGCAAAATATATTTGACTTCAGCTAAAGTGAAAAAAAGCAGGGGTAGCAATCCTTATCTCTGAAAAAACAGCTGCAAAAATAGATAGCATTAAAAGAGATAATGAAGGAACTATATCTTCCTAAAAGGAACCATGGACAATAAAGTAATTTCAATACTAAATATGTATGAACACAATGGGACAGCACTCAAATTCTTAGAGGACAAGTTGAAAGAGCTACAGAAAGATATAGACAGCAAAACTCTACTAGTGGGAGAACTGAACCTACCACTCTCAGAGTTAGATAAATTGAGTCATAAAATAAACAAGAAGGAAGTTAAGGAGGTAAATAGATTGTTAGAAAACCTAGATATGATAGACCTATGGAGGAAAGTGAATGGGGATAGAAAGGAATATACTTTTTTTTGGCAGTACATGACACACAAAAATTGACCATGTACTAGGACTTAAAAACCTACTATCAATTGCTGAGAGGCAGTAATAGTGAATACATCTTTCTCAGATGATAATACAATAAAAATAATATACAATACTGGGCCAGGGAGATATAGACTCAGAACTCATTGGAAAGTAAATAACCTCATTTTAAAGAATGAGTGGATCAAACAACAAATTAAAGAAAGAATTAATTATTTAATCCCAGATAATGACAATAATGATAATACATACCAAAATCAACAGGATACACTCAAAGCAGCTGTCAGGGGATATATTATATCTTTAAATGCTTACATCAATAAATTGGAGAAAGAAGATATCATTGAACTAAATATGCAAATAAAAAATGAAAGAACAAATTAAAAGTCACCAATTAAATACCAAATTAGAAATTCTAAAAATTAAAGGAGAAATTAAATAAAATTAAAATTAAAAAATTAAATTAAATAAAATTGAAAGCAAGAAAACTCTTGAACTAATAAATAAAACCAAGTGCTGGTTTTATGAAAAAAAGGAATAAAATTGATAAAGCTCTGGTCAATTTGATATAAAAAAGAAAGAATAATCCAAATTGCTAGTATCATAAATGAAAAAGGTGAGCTCATCACCAATGAGGAAGAAATTAGAGTAATAATTGAGAAATATGACAATAAATTTGACAATCTAAGTGAAATGGATGAATATTTACAAAAATATCAGTTGCCCAGATTAAATGAAGAGGAAATAAAAAAGCTAAATAACCCTATCTCAGAAAATGGCATTTAACAAGCCATTATGGAACTCCCTAAGAAAAAAATCTAAAGGGCCAGATGGATTCACAAGTGAATTCTATCAAACATTTAAGGAAGAATTGTTTCCAATTCTATATAAACTCTTTGGCAAAATAGGTGAAGATGGAACTCTGCCTAACTCTTTTTATGACACTAATATGGTGCTGAATCCTAAAACATGAAGGGTTAAAACAGAGAAAGAAAATCATAGACCTATATCCCTGATGAATATAGTTGCAAAAATCTTAAATAAAAATCTTAGCAAAATGGTTTCAACAAGTTATCACTAGGAAAATAAATTATGATCAAGTAGGATTTATTCCAGGCATGCAGGGTTAGTTCAATATTAGGAAAACTGTTAGCATAATTAATTATATCAATAACATACCTATCAAAAATCATATGATGATATAATTAGATGCTGAATGAGCGTATGACAAAATACAGCACCCATTCCTAATAAAAACACTAGAGAGTGTAGGAATAAATGGTTTGCTCCTTAGAATAATAAGCAGCATTTATCTGAAACCATCAACAAGCATTACATTCAGTGGGGAGGGGCTTGAGGCATTCCCAGTAATATCAGGGATGAAGCAAGGATGCCCATTATAACCATTACTATTTAATATAGTACTAGAAATGTTAACCTCAGAAATAAAAGAAAAAGAAATTGAAGGAATTAGAATAGGGAAGGAGGAGAAAAAACTCTCACTCTTTGCAGATGACATGATGGTATACCTAGAGAATCCCAAAACGTCATCTAAAAAAGCTGCTAGAAATAATTAGCAACTTTTACAGTGTAGCAGGAAATAAAATAAACTTTCATAAATCCTCAACATTTCTATATATGACTAGCAAAATACAGCAGGAAGAACTAGAAAAAGAAATCCCATTCAAGTAATGTGAGACAACATAAAATACAATCTCCAATACTATTTGCCAAGGCAGAATCAATTTGAAAACAATTCAAAACTCTGCTCAGGCAAATGAAATCAGATTTAAATACCTGGGCAAACAGCAACTGTTCATGGATAGATCGAGGTAATATGATAAAAATGAAAATTCTACCAAAACTACAGTACTTTGTAGTACTCTGCCAATCAAAATTCCAAAAAAACTGCTTCAATGAGTTAGAAAAAGTTGTAAGTAGATTTATATGGAGAAATAAAAAATCAAGAATTTCCAGGGTTTCAATGAGAAAACGTCCAAAAGAAGGTGGCTTAGTCTTACCAGTTCTACAATTATATTATAAAGCATCACTCCTCAAAAGTTTCTGGTATTGGCTAAAATTGAGTCGTTCATTGGTAGAATAGACTAGGTGCAATAGCAGGAAGTGATCATAGTAATCTGCTGTTGGACAATCCCAGAGTCCAGCTATTGGGATAAAAACTCTTTCTATGTTAAGAACTGTTGGGAAAATTGGAAGTTAGTATGGAAGAAACATGGATTAGACCAACACCTCACACCCTATACCAAGATGAGATCCAAATGGACACAGGATTTAGACATAAAAAAAACAATATTATAAGCAAATTTGAAGTTCAAGAAGTAGTTTACCTGTCAAATCTATGGAAAGGGAAACAGTTCATGACCAAGAAAGAGATAGAGAACATCATTGAAAACAAACCAGATAATTTTGATTACATTAAATTAAAAAGCTTTTATGGGGGCAGTTGGGTGGAACAGTGAATAAAGCACTGGCCCTGGAGTCAGGAGTACCTGGGTTCAAAGCCAGTCTGAGACACTTAATAATTACCTAGCCTGTGGCCTTGGGCAAGCCACTTAATCCCATTGCCTTGCAAAAAAAACCCCATAAAAACATAAATTAAAAAGCTTTTGCACAGACAAAACCACTGTAACCAAGATCAAAAGAAATGTATTAGACGGGAAACAATTTTTGCAACTAGTATTTCTAACAAAGAACTCATCTCTAAAATATACAGCGAACTGAGTCAAATTTTTTAAAAAATTCCTCAATTGACAAATGATCAAAGGATATGCAAAGGCAATTTTCAGCTGAGGAAATCTAAGCAATCCATAGTCATATGAAAAATTCCTCCAAATGATTACTTATTGGAGAAATGAAAATTAAAGCATCTCTGAGATATCACCTCACAACCTCTCAGACTGGCCAATATGACCAGAAAGGACAATGATCAATGTTGGCAGGGATGCAGGAAATCTGGGACACTAATACATTTTTGGTCTAGTTGTGAAGTCTTCCAGCCTTTCTGGAGAGCAATTTAGGATTATGCCCAAAGAGCAACAAAAATGTGCATACCCTTTGACCCAGCAATAACACTGCTGGGTCTTTACCCTGAAGAGATTATGAATAAGGGCAAAAACATCGTTTGTACAAATATATTCCTAGCAGCCCTGTTGGTGGGGTTAAAAAATTAGAAATAAGTGAATGTCCTTTAATTGGGGATTGGTTTGACAAACTGTTGTATATGTGTGTCATAGAAAACTATTATTCTAGGGATGGGAATTCAGGGAATCCTGCAAGGATTTGCATGAACTGATGCTGAGTGAGATGAGGAGAACCAGAAAAACATTGTACACCCTAACAGCAACATGGGAGTGTTGATCTACCTTGATGGACTTGCTCATCCCTTCAGTGCAATAACCAGAGGCAATTTTGGGTTATCTGCAATGGAGAATACCATCTGTATCCAGAAAAAGAATTATGGAGTTTGAACAAAGACCGAAGACTATTGTCAAATTAGAAATAAACAGTTATATTATTACATAATTTTACTATCTCATGCTTTATTTTTCTTTTTTAAGGATATGAATTCTTTGTCATCACATTCAACTGAGATCAATGTATAACATGGAACCATAACAGAATGCCTTCGGTGGGGGGTGGGGGAGGGAAACGAGAATGGGGGAAAATATGTAAAACTCAAACTAAGTAAAATCTTTCTTAAAAAATGTAAAAACTATTAAATACAAAAAAAATAGCCATGTCATTCATTGTTGATCACTGTACAATAATGCTACTGCTGTATGCAATGTTCTGGTTCTTCTCGCTTTACTTTGCATCAGTTTTTGTAACTTTTTCCAGCTATGTCTGGAAGTATCCTGCTCCTTATTTATTATAACACAATAGTATTGCACTACTATCATCTACCACAGCTTGTTGAATAATTCACCAAGTAGTGGGGATTGCCTACATTTACAATATTTTTGGAAATTTTACCTCCACAAAAAGAACTACTTTTAATATTTTTGCACATATAAGTACTTTTTAATTTTTCTTTGATGTCCTTGAGATAGAAAACTAGTAGTGGTATTGCTATGTAAGAGCAGATGAACAATTTGCTAACCCTTTAGGTATAGTTATAAATCATTTTTGGGAATTGGTTGGATCAGTTCACAATTGGGTCAAGAGTGCATTGGTGTCCCTATTTTTCCGTATCCCACCTATTATATTAGCAAATCTGAAAGACATGAGGTGGTACTTCAAAATTGTTTTAATTTATATTTCTCAAATTCAAAATCATTTAGCATATTTTCCCATATGTCTTAGATAGCTTTTATTTCTTCTTCATTTCCTTTGAATAGTTACCAGTTGAGAAATATTTTTTTTATCAGAGAAATTTGCTGTATTTTCTCCCTCTTTTTATTTCTTTTTTATCTTGAATGACTGGATTTTGTTTGTTCTAAAAATCTTTTAATTTCATGTAATGAAAACTATCCTCTTTATATTCTGTAATACTCTCTATATCATTTTTGTTCCCACAATATTTTCTTATCATAATTATAACTGGCAAAATTTTCCATGTTCCCCTAAGCTGGTAAGGACATAAACATTTATGTCCAGATCATATACCCTTCTTGCACTTATCCTGGTAGACAGTATGGCATGCTGTTTCTGCCAAACTGCTTTCCAATTTTCCCAGAAATTTTTGTCAAATAGTAATTTCTGTCTTAAAATCTTGAATCTTTGGACTTATAGAATACTAGATTACTATGGCAGTTTTCTATTGTATATTGTGTACTAATCTATTCCATTGATCTATCAATCAATTTTATAATGAATACTTTATAGTTTTGATAATTAACATTTTATAATATAGTTTGAGATGTGGCTCTCCAGAACTACTTTCCTTCACAAATTTTTTCTTTAATTCCTGTGATATTCTTGGCCTTTTCTTTTTCAAGATCAATTTTGTTATTATGTCAAGCTCTATAAAAAAAATTCTTTGTCAGTTTGTTCATATGGTGCTGAATAAGTAATTTATTTATGTAGCTAGGTGGTACAGTGGATAGAGCACCAGCCCTGGGGTCCAGAGGCCCTAAATTCAAATTCAGCCTCAGGAACTTAATAATTACCTGGATGTGTGACCTTGGGCAAGTCACTTAACCCCACTGCCTTGCAAAAAAACAAAAAAAATAAGTAAATAAATTTAGATATAATTTTCATTTTGCTATCCTGGTTCAAACACCATGACCAAACAGTATTGCTCAAATTGTTTAGATATGTTTATTAATTTTATGAAAAATGTTTTATAACTATGTTAATATCATTCCTGAGTTTTTCTTTTCAAGTAGATTCCTATTATTTTATATTGCTTGCTTCTATTTTAAATGGAATTTTTCTTTCTATCTATTTCTGCAGAACTTTAATGGTAATATATAGAAATCAGTTTATATGAGTTTATATTATATCCTCTCACATTGTCAAAGTTTCAATTAACATTTTAATTGATTCTTTAGAATTCTCTGTGTCATCATAGCTTCTGCAAGGAGTGATAGTTTTATTTTCTGTTGCTTATTGTATATCTTCATTTTATTTTCCATTGTTTATTACTATAGTCAGGATTCCTAGCATAGTATTGAATAATAGTGGTGATAATAGTAAATACTTCCTTCACTTTTGATTTTATTGGGAAGAATTCTGGCTTATCCCCTTGATAAATAATGCTTATTGATAGTTTTAGAAGGTACTAATCATTATTTATTCCCATGCTTTCTTGTATTTTTAATAGGAATAAGTGTTATATTTTGCCCAAATCTTCTTCAGTATCTGAAATAATCACAAAATATTTGATGACTATCTTATTTCTATCTAAGCTCTTTTTATTTGATCATGGCTTTAAGGTAGTTTGGGAAAAATATGGAACCACTTGTGAATCTATTTTCTATATATTATCTTTCCTGGATCTATTTTGAGGTATTTTCTGGTGTTTCCCTAAGATGTATTTCATGTTTTCTTTTATTTTTTGATTCTTTTAATTTTTTTTGTATCATAAAGTCATTAACTTTTACTTTCTCAATTATAATTTTTAAGGAATTATTATTTTCAGAAAGATTTTTAAAACTTTTTTCAATTGTCTAATTTTGTCCTTTTCTTCTATTTCTTTTTTTAAACTTATTTTTTTTAGGTTCATCCATAAGCACATGTGTATTTTTAAGCCACAAAATTTCCCACCACCCTCCCTTCCCACTCCCCTCTCCTCACCAGGGAACAGTCATGTTAGCATTGTAAACACATATTTTGATAAATATGTTTACAGATTAGTCATTTTTGGTTTGAGGAATTAGGATTAAGGGAAAGAGATACACACGAAATAATTTTTATAAAGTATTCATCAGATTATGAAGGGTTGTTTTTGGTTTTGTTTTGTCTGTCTGTCTGTGTGTGTGTGTGTGTGTGTGTGTGTGTGTGTGTGTGTGCATTTTGTTTTGTTTTGTTTTGTTTTTCTTCCTCTGAATGGGAATAACATTGTCCATAGCTTGTCTAATAGAGTTGTTCTTATTCTCTGAACTGGTGAGAGGTGCTGCTTCCTACAAGGTTGTTCATCTCACAGTGTTGTTGATCTGTAAATTGTTCTCTTGGTTCTACTCCCTTTGTTCAGCATCATTTATGGTTTCTTATAGAACAATAGTATCCCATAGTATTCATGTGCTATAACTTGTTCAGCCATTCTTCAATTGTTGGATATCCCCCCAATTTCCAATTCTCTGCCACTACAAAAAGAATATTTTGGAACATGTAGACTTTTCCCTTTATAATTTCTTCTGGATATAATCCTAGAATTGAAATTGCTGGGTCAAAGGCGGTGAACAGTTTTATTTCTCTTTGAGCACCATTCCATATTGCTCTCCAGAAAGGTTGTATCCATTCACAACTCCACCAGCAATGCATCAATATCCCAATCCTTCCACAACCTCTCCACCATTCATCATTTTCCCTTTTTCTTATCTTGGCCAATCTAATAGGTGTGAGATGATACCTCTTTGTTGTTTCATTTTGCATTTCTGTAATCAATAATGATTCAGAGAATTTTTTTCATAAGACTATATATAACTTTAATTTCATCATTTAAAAATTATTCATATTCTTTGGCCATGTATCAATGGGGAATGACTTGTGACCTTATAACTTTGTTGCAATTCTCTATATAGTTTAGAATTAAGACTGTTATCAGAACTCCTTGTTGGGAAGATTGTTTTACAACTTTCTGCTTTTCCTCTAATTTTGGCAGCATTGATTTTATTAGTGCAAAATCTTTTTAATTTAATATAGACAAAATAAGTCATCTTGCAGTTCATAATGTACTCTAATTCTTGTCTGGTCATAAATTTATTCCCTTTCCATAGATCTGATAGATTATTTCTTGATCTTTTAATTTATCTACTGTATCACTCTTTATGTCTAAATCCTTTACCCATTTTCGACCTCATTTTGCTATAGGGTATGAGATGTGCATTTATGCCTAGTTTTTGCCATATTATTTTCCCAGTTTTCCCAACAATTTTTGTCAAATAGTGAGTTCTTATCCCAGAAGCTGATGTTTTGGGGTTTGTCAAATAGAAGATTGCTGTAGTCATTTACTGAAAAATTTTTTGAACCTATCCTTTTTTAAAAATTATAAAATTTAATTTTCATCTGTATGTAGATGAATATTTCCAGGTTCCAAGATTTCCCTTCCCCCTACCTTCAGCAGGGGTTTAAATATGTTTTGTTTAAACATATTTACAAACTAGTAATTTTTTGCATGATGAATTAAGATTAAGGGAAAAAGAGATACATAATAGATAATTTTTATAAAGTGTTCATCAGATAGAGAAGGGTTGTTTTTTTCTATGTGTTTTACTTTGTTTTGTTTTTCTTCCTCTGGTTGAGATATTGAACCTATCCTAATCCACTGCTCCATTACTCTATTTCTTAAACAGTAACAGGCAGTTTTGGATGACTGTTGATTTATAGCAAAGTTTTAGATTTGGTAGAGCTAGGCCACCTTCTTTTACATTTTTTTTTCATCTGTCCCCTTGATATTCTTTAGCTTTACCTAACCATGAGCATTTGACATTTCCCCAATTATTTAGCTCTTTATTTGAGTGAGAACTGCCTTATAATTGTGTTCATAAAGTTTCTGAGTTTATCTTGGTAGGCAGATTCCCAAGTTTTTAATGCTTTATATAGTTATTTTAATAAGAATTTCTCTTTCTCTCTCTTGTTCTTGAGTGTTTTTGGTCATATATAGAAATACTGATGGTTTAGGTGGGTTTATTTTATATCCTTCTAATTTGCTGATTTTGTTAATTGTTTCAAGGAGGGTTTTAGATGATTTTTTCTGCTTCTCTAAGTATACCATCATATCATCTGCAAAGAGTGAATGTTTTGCTTCCCCAAAGCAAATTCTAATTCCTTCAATTTCTTCTCATATTGCTATTGTTAGCATTTCTAATACTATATTGAATAGTAATGATGATATTGGGCATCCTTATTTCACTCTTTTCTTCTTTTTCTAAGGAACACTTTTATTCAGTGAACTTTTGTGCCACTTTTCCCATTTGACATGAAGAAGGCATAGTTCCAAGCTTCAGATATTTTGTGCTGCTCTTCAGAGGTAGTTCTGAGGATCTGGAAATTTTGTGCTTCTAAGGTGGTAAAATTCAATAAAAGGATTTTATCACTGCTCTCTTGACTTGGGTTCTGTTCTTTATCAAGTAAGGTTCCTGTTCTGCAGCTGCAAGTCTTACAATTCCTTGCTTCTGACCCATACTAGCTGTGTGATCTTAGGCAAACTACATGTGGGGGGGCATCTTTAGTGTCCTTGATTAGTAAATTGGATTTGAATTAAGAAGTAATGACATGGAGCAGCAATTACAGTTTTATACAAGAGACCGTGACATGATTGAAGGCATATTTAAGGAAAAAAAGTTTATTCATGAAAAAGCAAGATAGAAAATACCAAGTGTTTTTAAAGGTTATCTCCAAGGAGTTTTCTTTCCCATTATAAGGTACCTTCACAATTAAATGAAGTTACAGATTTGAACGAAAGGTTCATTATGTCTACAATAGGCCAAGCATTCATTTCTTTCCTTAGGCTGGCAGGTGCTGATTTAAAGTGAAATAAACTTTAAATACCATAAGCTAATAAATTTGTCTAATACATAAAAACGTTTTACTTTTTTAAGAAAATCTTCCCTTTTTATATCAGGAAAACTTCCATATAAGCCATTTTGATAATTTCTCTACCATGAAAGGGGATATATATATACATATATATATGTATATATATATATATATATATATATGAAATATTCCCACAAATCTATCGCAGGTTTATGAGGGTATGATATGTTAGACACCATCCTTATGATATTTTGTTGCTATGTGGGCACTGATGGAGTTCACTGACTCTCTTTCAGTTTACTATCCTTCATTTTCTTCAATTATATTAAAAAAGTGGTAATAATTTTTATTCTTCCTCAAATACATTTCCTCTTCATATCTCTGCTCAGGGGAGGGGGAGGGGAAGGGAGGGTGGAAAGAAATTTTGTAACTTAAAAATATGCATATGCATATAGATGAATGTTGAAAACTTTGAATAACATGTAGTTGGAAAAATAAACAAACAAAATATTTAAAAATTTTAAAAAGATGATAATTCTGTGAAAATACTCTGAGAATAGGAATAAATGCTGAAATCTCCTGCTCACACAACAGAATGTGTAGTTTGGTTTTTGGCCTCTTGTAATTGGCAGCAACACAAAAATTATCATAGCATTTATTTATTTGTCTAAAAGGGTCCATGTAAATTAATTAGTTACTACCTCCCCCCCACCCTGGGCCAAAGTTGCTGTGTCTGTTCAAAGGTAAGGTTCTATTTTAGAGTAGTAATGCTAATATCGATCATCTTAACCTGAGATAGGGCTAAGAAAAATAAAGAGAGGATGAGGATCCTAAGGAATCAAAGTGTGCATTTTTCATGATGAAATTTTATTCTTTTCACCTTATTGAATCCTGACAACTAGAGAAAAATTATTCTTTAGGAATTATCTTTTACCTAAATTACAGAATCATGAAATCAAATCTAAGAGGTTTCAGTTCATCTTCAAGATTTCTGAATCAGATCCACATTTATTCATCAAATAGGGGAAAAACTACTTTTCAATGGCTTTATAGCCTCTAAGTATTCTATTTTGCTTGTAATTTTCACAGAAGTATTCTGTAATAGAAAGAGTATTACAATTGAAATCTGAGGGTTCAGATCCCAGCTCTGCCCTTTACTACTCATATAACTTAAGGCAAGATATTGAATCCCTGCAAACATCATTTTCTTCAAGAGGAGATGGGACTAGATGAACCCTAAAGTCCCTTCATTAGCTACTGAAATGATGCTAAAATGTTTATATGAGCAGATATGCCAGGCTGTATCTAAATTCTGTTTACTAAAGGCTATTACTAAAATTATAAAATACTAAAAATATGAAGTATAATTGGGATTTAAAAGAAATGTAAAAAAGATAATTCCTGCTCTCATAGAGGTTACAGACTAATGGAGGAGACAATAGGAAAACAATTATGTAGAAACAATATATATATATATATACACACACAAAATATATATATATATATATATATATATATATATATACACAGAATGAATTTAACATAATCAATGGAGAGAAGAAACTAGAAATGAACATCATGCAAAGTGTTCTTGTAGAAAGTCAAATTTTAATAAGGACATGAAGGAAGCCAGAGAAACCAGAAAAAAAGAGATATATAAAGAGAGCAATCCAGGTGTCAGAGACAGCCATTAGAAAAAATGATGCTTGACAATTTGGAATTATACACAAACGTCTAACTATTTGATGCCTACTAAGACTTGTAACCCAAAGAGTTTAAAGAAAAAGTAATTATGCATACAGAAATTTTCATAGTAACTCTTTTGAGTGGGAGGAGAGAAAACTGGAAATTGAGGGAATCTCCATCAATTAAAAAGTGGTTGAAAAAGTTGTGGTTAAATAAGTGATATATGATTGTGATGGAATACTATTTTGTTATAAGAAATTCTGAGCAGGATAGTTTCAGAAACACTTTGAAAGGCCTATATGAACTGATACAAAGTGAAGTCATAAAAATGAGAACAATGTATATAGTAATATCATATGATGATCAATGATAAATGATTTGACTTTTCACAATGATCCAAGAAAATTCCAATAGACTTATAATGAAAAAGTTCTTCATTTTCAGAGAAAGAACTAAATGCAGAGAAAATCATACTTATTTTACATTCTTTATTTTTCACATTTTTTCAGTAGGTGTTTTTTTACAACATGGTTAATGTAGAATATGTTTTGCTTGACTATACATGTGTAATTGTTATTAAATAGTCAATCAATAAAGAAGTAGGAGGAAAAGGAGGAAAGAGAATTTGGAACTCAAAATTGTAAAAATGAATGGTAGAATTTTTAAATTTAATTAAAAATAAAATAGTTAAAGATTAAAGTATTTTTTCAAAAAATAATTAGATTTGGAAATTGGAATTTTTAATTTGAGGAACAGCAAGCAATACATTGTCACTAGATTTCAGTGTGTGTACAGTAGGTGTCTCATCTCCTAGCCACTCTTTTACAAATTGTACTTAATTGAAAATAGCACAGATTTTTAATTCTATCCAGTTGAAAAATATCAAGCTGGTTCTCAAATTCCAGTTTACTTTTTAGTATAACAGATTTAAATTTGAAAGGGAACTCAGAAATCATGTAATCCAAATCCTTGATTTTACAAATAAGTAAAAAGAGATAGAATACACTAATGTGGAGTAGCTAGGAAATGCAGTTGGTAGAGTATGGGACTTGAAGTCCAGAAAATCTGAGTATAAAATATGCTTAAGATATTTATTTGTTATGCATCACTGGACATATGTTATAAATGCATATAATAATGAAACTTAGCCTGAAATGGTTGAAGGGTTTATTGACATCCCTGCAGGAATGAGCAGTCCCCTTAGTGAGAAAAGCCCCAAATTGTTACAATGCCCAACCTTATATAGAAAGGTTTCCCCCTCTCTTCTGAGTCCTGACTAGTTCCCATCATTAGGCAAACAATTTAAAGGATACACTGAATTCCATAACACCCCTTAACATGTTCTCCCCCTTGCTGATCATACCACATGCATTATGGTGATGAACCTCAGTTGTCACAGGGGAAGTGTAGATTAACATGAATGGACCTTATTAGTCAAGTGCACATGCATCAGACTCTAGGCCAACTTCTAACTAGTTCAAGTTAGTTGCTGTCTCCACCTGGCCAAGGTACCTTCATGTTCTGTGACAGGTCAAGGTCAATTCCTCCCCTTTTGTCTTACTCCCACATTCCTGCATGGGTGCCTCATGCCTTTCAGCCTAATCAATAGCCAGAGACAGACCCTATCTTTGTAATGTATTGTTCTTACAGATATCTGTGAAATCCTAAAAACATCTTCTCATATCCTGTGGAAAACAAACACTCAATAATTCCTCAAAATTAACAAAGTTTCCATATTGCATTTTCTTCATCAAGGGAATATAATAATGATAATAATGATATTAATGATATCTAACTAATGGGGTTTTGTAAGGATCAAACTTTCCTAATTAATCTAGCCTGTATTAATCTCTTCTGTCCACCTATATATTTTAGAACTTCAAATGGGTAGGGGCTTATATTACTGTTATAATACTATGCCTTTATATTATTATGTTATATTACCATTCTAGTTCTTTCTCTCCCATTAAATCATAAGTTTATTGAGGGCAAAAATTGTTTTACCTTCATTTTTATCCCTAGCATTTAGTTAATTAAATGGCAAATAAAATCACAATTAATAAATATCTATTTGATATGTATTGTATCTTAATGTTCCTATCATAGCCTTCCTGGATCATATCTTAATTCTTCTTAAAACACATTCCAATTTTATAGTTATATGTAATAGGGAAGCAGTGAGTTACTAATTCAAATGCTTATTTCATACATAGATCTTTAATAATATCAACTGTCTCTGAGAGATTTTATATGATACAGAGGAATCTGAATTCTGGGGTACTTTACAGTATTTTGAAATATAGTCCTTTGTGTACATTATATTATTGTAAATTAATAAATTGGGGATGAAACTATTTGGGATTTTAAATTGATTTGAATTTAGAGAATAAAATATCACCATCAAGATCTTAGAATTAATAATTCTATGTAAATAATGAAACATAAAAATAAAGGCTATGTGTTTAATTATTCTTTCTTGTTTTCAGTCTTTTAGCTTGAATTCAAGAGTTTTTTTTATCAACTACACAAATTTGCTAGTAATGTCTCTTCAGAGAAAATCACCACTATGTGAACATAAAGTATAATCAAGTTAGGAACTTGTAATTTTTTTAAAAGCCTCTTTTTATAGTTCATAAAGACAGGGGAAATTTGAAAATATGATGAGAATGCACTAAGTATTACATAGATAGCAAGATTTAGAGAAGGCATTCCAACTGGTCAAATCTATGGTTCAATATTTTCTCTGCTGATTGCGGAAGAATTATTTTTAAGTTAATTATTGCATATTCTATCTTTTTAAAAATTATTTTTATTTTTTCATGGATATTAACATGTATATTTTTAAATTATAAAATTTCCTTCCATCCTTCCTTCCCAACCCCCCTTCCCTCAGCAGGAAACAGTCAGGTTAGCATTGTATAGACATGGTTTTGATAAACATGTTACAGATTAATTATTTTTGGTATGAGGAATGAGGATTAAGGGGAAAAGAAACAATAATTTTTATAAAGTGTTGATCAAATTCTGAAGAGTTGATTTTTTTGAGTGTGTGTTTTGTTTTGTTTTGTTTTGTTTTTCTTCCTCTGTATGGTGATAATATAGTCCATAGCCAGTCTAATACAGTTGTCCTAGCCCTTTGAACAGCTGAGAGAAGCTACATCCATCAAGATTGTTCATCTCACAATATTTTTGTTGATGGACATCGTTCTCTTGGTTTAGTTCCCTTCACATGTATATTTTCAAATTATCAAATTTCCTACCACCCTCTCTCCCCTCAGCAGCAAACAGGTTAGCATTGCACATACATATTTGTGATAAACATGCTTACAGATGAGTCATTTTTTATATGAGTAATTAGGATTATAGCAAAGAGATAAATAAGACATAATTTTACAAAGCATTCATCAGATTCTGAAGGTTGATTTTTACTTTGTTTTGGTTTGTTTTTCTTCATAGATATGGGGATTACATTTTCTATAGCTGAGCCAATACAGGTGTCCTAGCTCTCTGGACTGCTGAGAGGAGCTGCTTCCATCAAGGTTGATCATCTGTCACTGCTTTTGTTAATGTGTCCATCATTCTCTTGGTTCTACTCCATTGGTTCAGCATTAGAACCTGCAACTCATTTCATACTTCTCTAGAGTCCAACCATTTTTGGTTACTTATAGAACAATAATTTTCCATAGTATTCATGTACCATAACTTGTTCAACCATTCCCCAATTGATGGGCATCCCCTCAATTTCCAATTCTTTGCCACTACAAAAAAAAGTTGCTATAAAGACTTTGGAACCTGTGGAACTTTTCCCATTATTTTAAAATTTCTTCTGGATATAGACCCATAATTAGAATTGCTAGATCAAAGGCTATGAATGGTTTCATTGCTCTTTGGGCATAGTTCCATTTTACTCTCCAGAAACGTTGGATCCTTTCATAACTCCAGAGCAATGCATCAATTTCCCAATTCTCTCATAATCTCTGTAACATTGATTATTTTTCCTTTGTCTCATCTTGGCCATTCTGATATGTGTGAGGTGATACTTCGTTGTTATTTTAATTTGAATTCCTTTCATCTTTAATCAATAACAATTTGGAGAATTTTTTCATATAATTATATATAACTTAATTTCTTCATTTGAAAACTGTCTATTCATATCCTTTGACCATTTATCAATGGGGAATGACTTGCAATATTATAAATTTTATCCACTTCTCTATATATTTTAGAAAGGAGACCTTTATCAGAATTTTTAGTTGAAGATTGTTTCCCAGCTTTCCACTTTCCTTGTAAATTTGTCAGCATTGATTTTATTAGTGCAAAACCTTTTTAAATTAATATAGTCAAAATCATTCATTTTAAAATTTATAGCATACTCTAATTTCTGTTTGGTCATAAATATATCTCCTTTTCCATAGATCAGATAGAATATTTTTTGATCTATTAATTTATCTATGATATTACCCTTATGCCTGAATCCTATACCCATATTGACCTTGTTTTGGTATAGGGTGTGAGATATGGGCTTATGCCTAGCTTTTGCCACATTATTTTCATTTGTCCCAAAAATCTTAGTGAAATAATGAGTTCTTATGCCAGAAGCTGATTTCTTTGGGTTTGTCAAACAGTAGATTTCTATAGTCATTTACTGCAGTTTCTTTTGTACCACTAATTCACTGATCTACTACTTTATTTCTTAACCTGTACCAGGAAGATTTAATGACTGCTGCTTTATAGTATAGTTTTAAATTTGATAGTGCTAGGCCACCTTCCTTTACATTTTTGTTCATCAGTTCCCTTGCTTATTTTGTTGTTTTGTTGCTCCAGATGAATTTTGTTACAGTTTTTTCTAGCTCAGTAAAGTAGTTATTTGGTAGTTTGATTGATATGGTACTGAATAATTAATTTAATTTGGGTACAATTCCTTTTGCTCAACTTAACCATGAGCAATTGACATTTTTCCAATTATTTAGACCTAAATTTATTTGGGTGAGAAGTGTTTTATAATTGCATTCTTACATTTTCTGTGTTTGTCTTGGGAGGTAGATTCCCAAGTATTTAATGTTGTCTACAATTACTTTAAATGAAATTTCTCTTTCTGTCTTTTGTTCTTGGGCTTTGTGATCATATATAGAAATTCAGATATTTATGTGGGTTTATTTTACGTTCTGATACTCTGTTGAATTGGTTAATTGTTTCAAGGAGTTTTTTTCATTGATTTTCTCAAGAGTGAAAACTTTGCTTCCCCATTGCCATTTCCGATTCCTTCAATTTCTTTTTCTTCTGTTATTGTTTCAACTGGCATTTCTAATACTATATTCAATAGTAATGGTGATAATGGACATCCTTGTTTCACCCCTGATTTTATTACAAATGTTCCAAGTATATAGCGCTATATGTATAATATTTGTTGATGATTTTAGATTAAACTATTTATTATTTTAAGCAAAAGTTCATTTATTCCTAAACTTTCTAGTGTTTTTTAATAGAAATGGATGTTGTGTTTTATAAAGGCTTTTTCAGAAGCTATTGAGATAATCATTTGATTTCTGTTGGTTTTATATGCTTAGTTTTTGCCATGCTATTTTCCAGTTTTCCAGTTTTCCAGTTTTCCCAAAAATTTTTGTCAAATAATGAATTCTTATCCCGAAAGCTGATTTCTTTGGGTTTGTCAAACAGTAGATTGCCATATCCATTTACTGAAGTCTCTTTTGAACCTATTCCACTGCTCCATTACCCTATTTCTTAACCAGTACCATGCAGCTTTGATGACTGCTGCTTTATAATATAGTTTTTAGATCTGGTAAAGCTAGGCCACCTTACTTTACATTTTTTTAATGATTTACCTTGCTATTCTTGCCCTTTTGTTGTTCCAGATGAATTATGTTACTGTTTTTTTCTAGCTCAGTAAAGAAGTTATTTGGAAGTCTGATTTAATTTGTGTAGAATTGTCATTTTTATTATATTAGCTCAACCTTACCATGAGCATTTGATAATTTTCCAATTATTTAAGTCTGACTTTATTTGGGTGAGATGTGCCTTATAATTGTATTCATACACTTTCTGAGTTTGCCTTGGGAGGTAGGCTCCCAAGTATTTAAGGTTTTCTATAGTTACTTTAAAGGCAATTTATATTTCTATCTCTTGCTCTTCATGTTTGTTATACATATATAGAAATGCTGATGAATTATATGGGTTTATTTTATATCCTGCTACTTTGCTTAATTTAATTTTTTCAAGGAATGGGGAAGAATTTTTTAAGTAGGAGAAGGAACTAAGTACAACACTAAAAGATAAAATGAAAGAATCTTCCAAATGGACAACTGCATAATTTCCATAATATAAAATGGTTGTTGCTGTTTGTACTTTGTTTTCAAAAAGGATGAATTACATCATGGGTGATGTCTTGATTTTCACCATAATTGAATTGAAGAAAGAGTGAATTGTGCAAAGTCATCCCTTTTTCCTCCTGTACTCACTAATATCAGAGTTCAGTGACAAGAAAAATGTCAGAATAATTGGCGATATCCTGGCATAAATGGGATGAATTTGGTTTCTTTGATGTCTGAAAAATTTCTAAGTACTTCATAGTTGCTCCTTCAAAAGTCTTTGTTTTCGTCTGCCAATTCCTCAGGGGAATATTCACATCCTCCTTAACATTGATGGATGGTAAGCCTATTCCTTATCTTCAACTGGGTATAGATCATCTGCCAAGGTGATTTACCTGAGTGTGGTCATTCTGCATGCTGCAACTTCTGGACCCCACAGGTTGGGTAAAAAGTTTGACACCAAATTTAGATGAGAGCACTGAAAAGAGTTCAGCTTCCCTCACAATAGAGTTGCTAGTCTTTCCTTGAATGCCCTTAAACACCCTTGAACACCACTAGCTAATGAAGGTAGATAGATAGATAGATAGATAGATAGACAGTTAGAGATAGATGAATGAATGTAACCACATATATTGTTATTCCAATATGAATCATAATCCTGATACTGGTCAATTAATCTCACTATAAGCTCTCTTGGACCCAAGCCCAAATCCTACCTCAGACTCCCAATAACCACCCAGTCATATGGTCTTAGGCAGGCCACTGAACCCTACTACCTTGCAAAAAAAACAAAAAAATAAAGGATGTTGTATCTGATGACCCTCTCCCATGATCTTTCCTCTTCTTTATCTCCTACACTCTCCCTTCCCCTCCCTTCTGACCATTTTCTCCCATCCCCTTTCTCTCTTTTTGTGTATGTTGTTTCCTCTCTGAGACATTTCTGATGAGAATGAAGTCTCACTAATTCCTTTTCACCTTTCCCCTTTCCACTCCATTGCAAAAGATTTTTGACGCTTTTGCATGAACCATCTTAGCTCATTATTCCTCTCATTTCCCTTCCTCCCATTACATTCCTTGTTCACCCATTGACTCTATCTTGAATACATTATACCTTCATATTCTGCTCTCTCTTGTGCCCTGTATATATATATATATATATATATATATATATATATATATATATATATATTCCCTCTAACTGCACTATTAATTGGGATGGTTCATTTAAATTATTAGTATTGTCTTTCTATGCAGGAATACAAGCAGTTCAACATCATTAAATCCTTCATAATTTGTCCTTTGCATTCACACTCTTTGTGCTTCATCTAAATCCTATACTCATTTCAACAGGAAAGTTTGAAATTCTCCTATTTCACTAAATGTCCTTCTTTTCTCCTGGAAGAGGATGTTCAGTTTTGCTGGGTATGATCCTCAGTTGTATTCCAAGGTCTTTTGCTTTACAGAATATTATGTTCCAAGCCCTGTGAGTTCTTAATATAGATGCTGCTAAATCCTGTGCAATTCTGTAGCATCATGATATTTGAATGTTTTTTTTTTTCTGGTTGCCTGTAATATTTTCTCTTTGACTTGGAGTTCTGGAATGTGGCTATCTCTTTCAGGAGGTAGTCAATGGATTCCCTCAATTGCTATTTTACCTAATGCTTCTAGGACATCAGTTCAATTTTCCTGTAAAAAATCTTTAAAAATGAAGGTAAGACACTTTTCCTGGTCATGACTTTCAGATAGCCCAATAATTTTTTAATTGCCCTTCTGGATCTGTTTTCCAGGTCAGTTTTTCCAGTGAGATATTTCACATTTTCTTTTCACTTTTCATTCGATTGGATTTGTTTAATTGTTTCTTGATTTCTCACAAAGTCATCAACTTCATTAGCTCCATTCTACATTTGAAGGATGTGTTTTGTTCAGAGAGCTTTCTTCTTTTCATCTGACCAGTTTGGTTTTTAAGGCATTCTTATCCTCATTCACCTTTTGGACTGCTTTTTCCATTTGACCTAACTGATTTTTAACATGTTATTTTCTTTGCTATTTTTTTGTATCATTTTGACCAAGCTGCTGACTTGTATTTCATGTTTTTCCTACATCTCAGAATATTCTTCCCAATTTTTTCCCTCTACCTCCCTGACTTGATTTTCAAAATCTTTTTTGGAGCTTATCCATAGCCTGAGTCCAGCTCCTATTTTTCTTGAACACTTGGATACAAAACCTTTGACTTTGTAATTATCTGAATATGCATTTTGATTCTCCCTAGGACCTAAGTAATTTTTGTATGGTCAGGTTCTTTTTGTTCTGTTTACTCATTTCACTAGCTTGTGCTCTGTTTTCAAGGTATTTCCAAAGCTTTTTGGTGTTATTGGAACACCCTCACAAGGACTTCAGTTCCTTCAAGGTCTTAGGAGAGGCTCTGACTGATCTCCTGCCTGTACTCTGGTCTGTGGATGACCGCAAGCACTCCCCTTTGCTCTGGAGCCGTGAGGAGGGTCCCTGCTCTGCTATAGCAACTGTGTTCAGAACAGAGCACCAGGGTCCTGCCTCAAGGATAGCAGAGGGATCCCCAGAACCCCTTACCTTCCATGGGATGAACATTCTGGAAACAGCTGCCAGCAGCTCCCTGCTGTGTGAGTGCACAGGCTTGCTTCTGTTTCCAGGACAAGGGCTGTGCTGAGGACCATACAGGCCTAGGCTCCACAATCACTCTGGCAGAGCTTTCTCACTGAACATTTTTGCTGATATAAATGTATGATACTTTGTTTTTTATTTTTAAATTTATTTATTTTGAATTTTACAATGTTTCTCCTAATCTTGCTTCCTTCCCCTGCCACACACACACAGAGGACAGTCTGTTAGTCTTTACATTGTTTCCATGGTATATATTGATCTAATTTGAACATGATGAGAAAGAAATCATATCCTTAAGGAAAAAAAATAAAGTATAAGATAAAGCAAAATTATATAAAGAGGTAACATTTTTGTTTTTCTTTTTTTTAATTAAAGGTAATAATCTGTGGTCTTTGTTCAAACTCCACAAATCTTCCTCTGGATACAGATGCTATTCTCCATTCCAGATATCCCCAAATTGTGCCTGATTGATTGTTGCACTGAAGGAATGAGCAAGTCCATTAAGGTTGATCATCACTCCCATGTTGTTGTTAGGGTGTACAATGTCCTTCTGGTTCTGCTCATCTCACTCAGCATAAGTTCATGCAAATCCTACCAGGCTTCTCTGATTTCCCATCCCTCCTGGTTTCTAATAGAACAATAGTGTTTCATAACATACATATGCCATAATTTGTTCAGCCATTCCTCAATTGGTGGACATTCAAACAATTTCCAAATCTTTGCTATCACAAACAGGGCTGCTATGAATATCTTTGTACAAGTGATGTTTTTACCCTTTTTCATAATCTCAGGGTATAGATCCAGTAGTGATATTGCTGGATCAAAGGCTATGAATATTTTTGGTGCCCTGTGGGTGTAATTCCAAACTGCTCTCCAGAAAGGTTGGATGCCCACGGAACTTTTTTTTTAGGTTTTTACAAGGCAAATACAGTTAAGTGGCTTGCCCAAGGCCACACAGCTAGGTAATTATTAAGTATATGAGACCAGATTTGAACCCAGGTATCCTGACTCCAAAGCCGGTGCTTTATCCACTACGCCACCGAGCAGCCCCAACCCACTGAACTTTTAAGTTGTATTTGGTCATCCTTGGATTGGGAGCTCTGGAAACTGCTTTGGCAGTCTTAAACCCATTCATGTCTAGGCACCTGGGTATCATGGGCTTATCCTGGAAAGCTGGAGCTTATTTGCTCTGGTGCTGCATTACCTTAGTTGCACTGCTATCCCTTCAGAGCCTTGTGGACCATTGCCTTCCCATCAATCTTTCATGTTAAGGAGGCTTGGATGGAAAAATTGATTCATTGGGTCTTTTTGTGGGTACTGTCTCTCTAAAATTTGGCTTGAGTCATAATTTTAAGGTTTTTGGAGTATTTTAGAAAAGACCTTCTGTAAATTCTTGCCTTCATGCTGCCATCTTTGCTCTGCTGCCTACAGTATTTTTTTCAATAACAATCCAAATAAGATAAAAACGATTAGAACAGTAATGAAAATGACTAAGTAATAACAACATGTCCGATTTGAGTACCTTCACCATCATGGATAATCTGTAATTAATTAATATTAATATTCAAAAATGTTTTACCCAGACCTGATTAAAGCCTATCAGGTTATAGTTTGGCCAGAATATATTACAACAGGAATGTAATCTGCAAAATCCTGGACACTGTACTACCTTTTGAAACTTGTTTTGGCTTTCTTGATTGCTCTATCACATTATAGATTCGTGTTGATCTTGTGGGCCACTCAAATCTCCAGATTGTTTTCAGTCAAATAAATTGCTATCCATAAGCACTTCTACCATCATGCCCTTGGTAATTTTTTTAAATTTTATTTATTTAAGATAATGGTGTTAAGTGAATTTCCCAAGGTAACACAGCTAGGCAATTATTAGGTGTCAGAGATCAGATTTCAACTCAGATCCTCCTGATTCCAGGACTGGTGTTCTATCCACTGTGCCATGGTCCTGTCCTTGGTATTTTGTAAAAATAAAAATATAGTTCTCAGGAAATCTCAGTATAAGAATAAGAAGTAAAATACTGTCTATAGCAGCATTGAGTCTATAGCAAAAAGTACAAGTGGGAATAATATAAATTACAGGGTAAATTAATGAAGCCCAAGTATAGAGCCAATTCCCAAATATCGCCAAATTTCATTCTAATTTGCTTGGCAGGTTTGGGCAAAGAGATTTTAGAATGGAATTCCTAAGGATGGAATGAATTTATTACACTTCAGTCTGTGATGTGTTTTTTGGAAGGTGCTACACCCTACAGTTTACAACTCTACCTCCTTAGTCCCTACTGACATGCTTGTATTTGGATAAAATCAGTCACTAAGATGTTATTTACTAAAATATGAAATGTTTTCTTCAATTTAATCCTAAAGAAAGAATTTAACTCATTTTCTCGTTAGAGAGGAAAAACAAGAATAATAACAACCTTTATTTAACAGAAGGCAAAAATAGAACTAATAATAACATTAAATTCATAAAATACAAGGGCAGTGATAATTATAACATTTAGTAGAAAGCAAAAGCAGAAATAATCAAAAGGTAACAGTCAACCTATAAACTTGGGTCACCAGTCTACAATCAATACATGCAATATTCCTAGAGAAAAGTGGGCACACAGAAATATAGCAGGAGTAAAAAAATCCTGTTGCTAGGAAAATTAATACATCTGTAAGCTAGACCATGATATATTAGGTTTCATTAGAGAATATTCTCCACCATACTCTGCTATATTCTCCTCATGTGGTCTGTATAGTTGTCCTATGTGGCAAAGATACTTCTCTAGTACTCTTAGACTTCTGGAGTAGTTACAAATTTATTTTAGCACCCAACCTCCTAGTTAAGAATGCTGAGAAAATTCTCCTTCACTGACAAGCAGATTCCTTACACCAAAGCTTCTCAGTTTAGTTACACTAAGGAATTTCTGCCTTTTGAGTCTTATTGTGATAGGCCTATGCATCCAATGAACTTTTCAGTAGTAAGGGACTTTTCTTTGTCTAATCAACTTTCAGCAAAAACAAGACCTTTTCCCATCAAAGCAATGAAAAGTCTGTTTTTATTCTCTGCATCGCTATCTATAACTAAAGAGGCTCATACAGGAAAACACAGACATTCCTAAGTAGGGTGCAGGTCACTGTTGTATGGTTCTTTAGCACCCTTTCAATGGTATGGGTGGTGCTAAAGAACGATAGGGCAGCTAGATGGTGCAATGGATAGAATATTGTTCTATAGTCAAGAAGATTTATCTTCCTGAATTCAAGTCTGATTTTGGAGACTCACTAGCTGTGTGACCCTGGGTAAGTTACTTAACCTAGCTTGGCTCACTTCCTCTTTATCAAATTAGCAAATAGAAAACCATTTTAGCATTTTTGCCCAAGGAAATCCTTAATGGGATAATGAAGAGTTGAACACAAATTAAAGGACTAAACAACAAAGAGTAGCAAGTCCAGAAAGCTCTTCAAAGTCAGAGGATTTACTTCTCTTCTAGAGAACTTCCAGAAACTATTATACTCAAATTAGCCCATGACAGTTGATAACACTTTTATCTCTGAACAACTTTTCCAGTCACCTTTTGTGTTTTCACTCCTTGAGAATGCTTTTTGTTCTCTGCTTCTTCCTTTTCCACTCTTCATCTGCTTACTTTTCTTGCTTTCAGGTTAATTTGCTTCAAATCAGTTCTCCTTCAAAACAGTGACCTGTCTAAATTAAGGTGTTAAATTCAACTGCTCTACCTTTCAGTGATTCCAACATTCCTCACACAATCGCCCTGCAACCCCCAGAAATAAGATTTATAATTTCTAAACTTTGAAAACAGTCACATTCACAAAAATCACAGTTATCATTTCCTCAGTCAGTTCTCTAACTTTAATCAAGCACTTCACCAGATTTATCTAAGAGAATTCTCTGTTTTCTCTATATTTTATTAAACCATGTTTAGTCTCAATAAGCTTTTAATAGGTCTTTTTAGACAAATGCTTATTTTCTCCCCTTTTCAACAACCAATATGTCCATATATGAATATCTTACTTTAATTAAAATGAGGTAAATTGATGATGGACCTCAAAGGGCAAGGAATATGACCAGAAGAAAATGCAAGTTTTATTTCATTATAAACAATTTTAAGAAATATCCCACAATTGGGGAATGACTGAAAAGTTTTGATACAGATTTTGATGGAAAACTTTTGTAATGTAAGAAATAACGAGCAGCTTTTCATAATGGCAAAGAATTGGAAGTTGAGAGGATGACCATCAATTGAGGAATGACTGAGCAATCTATGTTATATGAATGCTATGGATACTATTGTTCTATAAGAAACTATGAGTGGTCAGACTTGAGAGAAGCACTTAAAGATTTATATGAACTGAAGCTGAGCAGATGGAGTAGAACCATGAAAACATTGTATACCTCAAGAAAAGCACTGTGAGTTGATCAACTATGATGGATACAGATCCACTTAGCAGTTCAAAGATCAAAGACAACCCTAGAAGATCTGTTAGAGACTATGTCATCCACATCCATATTCCAATTATATAATCTGAGTGTATACTATTTTCAAATTTTTTAAAGTCTCATGTTTTTCCTTTCTATCTCAGTCTTCTGTCTTCCCTTAGTCCTAATTCCCCTTACACAACATGACTAATATGTAAATATTATAAATATGAAATATGTAAACACAAATGTACATGTACAACTTTTACCAGACTTTACCATCAAAGGGAGGGGAGGGAAGGAAAAGTGGTAGAAAATTGTGTAACTTATGGATTTGCAAATGGATGGATGTTGAATAATTTTTTTAAAAGGAAAGAAAAAAGAAAAGGAAAGAAATGATGAACAGGATAATTTTAGAAAACCTGAGAAGGCTTATATGAACATATAAAAGTGAAGTGAGTAAAACCAGAACAATGTACACAGTAATAGCAATATTGTAAGTATTTTGAAACTATGGAAACTTAGCTACTTTGACCTAGAAAACTAACTAAGACAATTACAAAAGGACCTTGATGAAACATATCCATCTTCAGAGAAAGAACTGATGAACTCTGAATTAAATTGAAGTATACTTTTTTAAACTTTATTTTTCTTCTGTTTTATAAAAACTCTATTAAACCACTAATTCATTGCTAGGAAAAATTAACGTCAGGAAAACCATCAGAATGAATCTTCATGAAGACAATAGACTTTTAAATAATAAATTTTTAATTCATTACTTGTTTTTCCATTGTAAACATAACTGAGTATATAATGGACAATAAAGAATAATGAATAGATTATTGGACTTGGCATCAAGAAAATTGGACTTCAAATTTTGCATCAGACATTCACTTGGTATGTGACTATAAGAAAGAATTAAATTTCTTCCATACTCTTAAAATTCAACAATCTACTGGGCCATTGCAACATGTAATAGTTAAAGGAGTTCTTACATTGCAGAAATCATTTGTCCTTGAAGCATTAATTTGCTAAAAAAGAGAATCTTAACAGTAATAACAAATTTAATATTAATTGAAAAACCATCCAGAATAGTGTGTATATTCAATATATGTGATTCCATTGTACTTTACTATTCTTGCAATTCATCCCTATTGCTCTGGGATTATTGCATAATGTTAATGTGCTGTGATTAAGAAGAGCTGAAACAACTGGTGTTACATTTCCATCTTTTCTCTCAGCTGCTGACAACGAATGAATGGGAAATCTGAAAAGTTATTCTATTAGTCATTATGACAATAATAGTTCTTATTAAGAATTTTTTCAAAGGTGCACACAAAATAGTCAATGAAAAATTTTCAGCTACATGAGTCATTTGGTTTTAGGAGGGATTGAGTTATAAACATAAAATCACTTTAAATAAATTTATAACAAAAATAAGAAAATACTTCATATCCTCAAATATAGAATCCCAATTTTGCTCAATACAACTGCTAAGTTATAATGATTTCCAATTTGATAATCTTGAATTCTATTGCTACAGAAGACTGCCACTGCAGTAATTAAAAAAGAAAGGTAATTAATAATTTTCAAGGGACTGAGAGGATAATATTTTTCATTAGGTTAGTGGAAAAGGGGTTAGGTTTATAAAATCCAGTAGCTTATTATTACTTCCAAGATCAGATATAATGTCCTCTATTTGGCATTTAGAATTCTTCACTACCTGTCCATTTCCTAGCTGTCAAATCTTTTTAAACTTGCCTCTCCTCCAAACACTTGACAATCAATCTTTCCTGTTCTATATGTTGTTCCTCAGTCAATCAATAACTATTTATTAATATTAAGAGTATGCTACTATATACTAAGTATCATAATAAGTGCTTGGAATAAAAAGAATCAAAAGTCAGTCCTTACCTTGAAATAGCAATACACTTCATCAATCTATTACACACTTTTATATTGATTTATCCCTATTTCATGAGTGCACTACCCCTCAATTTCTATTCACTTTCTTTACTTACTTATGTACCTAATTCCAAATCTTTTAATTTTCAAGAACCCTTTCTTGTATACATATCATACACACACATACACACATACACACACAAACACACACACACACACACACACACACACTCTCAAACATATACATTCACTTCCAATAACAGCAATTACCACAGTGCCTGCCATATTAATAGATGGTTGTTAACTGACTGATATTGGAGAAAAATTCTGGGTTAAAACAGAACATTGAATCTCATATACCCCTGAACCTCATATTGTATTTCCATAAAATTGAAAATAATCACCCTTATGCTATCTATCCAGTTGAAAGGTCAGATGAACTTTCTAACAAATAATAACAATAAGATAGTATCAATTTATTAGAGAATTGTTGCTTCTCATTCAATTGTTTATACAACATTATTACTTTCTCTTAAACAATCGTAGGGAACAGCACTTCAAAAAATAAGACTTGATAGACCATTGTGAGGAAAATTAGATCATAAAGTTATCATTTAGGTTATTAAATATTGGTAATTAGCTACTAAAAACCCCAATATCCAAAAGTATTAGAATCTTACCTGTATTAAATATAAAATCCATTTTTGAAGAGTTCAAAAATTAATTGACATTTCACAGGAAAATGGAATCTAGATAATAAAAGAACAGGATAAAGCAATATGAAATATGATTTACAGTTTATTATAAAAATAAAATGTAGATAATGAATCCTGTTTTCTTTAGCTATGCTCTTACCAGGATAACTTCCATATGTATTTTCTCATGGTGGATGACTTTCAGAAAAAAGGTCACCAGCTCCTCACAAATTTCATTGCCCCATGCACCAATACCAGCCTTGGAAAATTCAATTTAAATCAATTCTAATCATTTCTGCTAGGAGCAAGATGCTTCATAACAGTTTTCATCCTTGAATTGTAACATCACTTTGTTCCTCTCTCCTTTCAGACTTGTTCCAATTCTGCTGAAGTCTAATTGGCTGGCAAGGGATTCTACTGTCACTCAAATAATTCTTGCCAGCCTCACTGAGACAGCTGGAAGCTCAAATTGACATGTGCTATGGGTCCTGAGGGTCAGTTTTCCCTGGATGAGAAAATGAAGTCTCCTGTAAGTAGCCAAATGCAATGTGGAAGCCTTGGGTTGATGGAACTTGTTTTTTTCAAATTGAAGAGAGAGATTTTAAAGCTATTTTTATATCTCTTTCAGTTCCTGAAATTCTGTGATTATCTGATTTTTATACTGCTATTACCTCAGCTCTTATTAGAAGGTAATGATAATAATAATAGTGATAACAATACTAATAAAGAACTGACATTTGTCTAAGCACTTTATAATCATCATTTCATTTGATTATCACAATGACCTTAAGAGGAGACACGATTATTATGCCCACTCTACAGATTAGGAAACTGAGGGTGAAAATTATGTTGTCTCTGGGCTTCTTTATGAGAAACAGATGTGTCATAAGGCTCCCTTCAATCCCTCTTAACTGTCTTCTTGTTTAAGCTTTAATAAATATTATTATATGATCCAACTATATTTGGTTTCTAGAAAGCAGTTAATAAAACTTGTCTTGAGGCAAAAGAAAGAGTTTCAAAATCAAACTAAATATCATGAAAATTGTGGATAGAATAAAATGGACTTGAAAGTTTTAGCATCCCCAAGAAGAAAGGCTATGAACAAATGGAAACTAAGTTGTTTACTTTAAACAGCTCTAAATAACCTGAGTACACTAAATCCTGATAAAATAGTGGTAATGAAAAGAAAAATATTAAGTGATTACCATTTTTCTGTATTTCCCTACCTCTGAGCATAATAATAGTAATATGTGTTGACAGAATAAACATAAGTTCTCAATGTGATATGATTTCAGGAAAATTGCCTTAATAAACAAAAAATTAGTAAAAATTTTATCAAATAACTTTTATTTATCAGGCACAATACTAGGTGTGCCTTTGGGGACAGAAATTTTCTCTAAATGATTTATTCTGAAACCTCAAAAGACAGTAAGAGAAGTGCAAATGAAGACACCAATTGTAGATGGCTTTCTCTGTTTAGATAGAAGGAACAGTCACAAGATGAGAGCTAGCTTAGCTGATCAGATAAAGTGAAGTTATTTCAAATAAATAGAATCAAGGGCATTTATAACAATTGGGGAAAGAGGCAGTTTTTAGGAAGAGACTGAAGGTTAGAGGTAAAGAATTAATAAGGGGCACCTGCTGGAGAAAAGAGAGTGCATGTAAAAGGGGCAGTTCTTGGCATGAAGGGTGTCCTTGTCATCCAATACAGGAACAAAGGAGATTATGGGAGATGATATCTAAGTGATATGAGAAAAAGAGGAGGGGAACATCATTTTTTTCCTAGTTAAATGTAAGGAATGATTCTCCACTGAGAGAATTCAGAGGTGGGGTTGGAAGAGTGCTTTAAGAAAACTGAAGAGGGGCAGCTAGGTGGCATAGTGGATAAAGCACTGGCCCTGGAGTCAGGAGTACCTGGGTTCAAATCTGGTCTCAGACACTTAATAATTACCTAGCTGTGTGGCCTTGGGCAAGCCAATTAACCCCATTTGCCTTACAAGAACCTAAAAAAAACTGAAAGGGAGAAAATTTGCAACCACCAACATCAACACAGCAAATTCAAATTAGATACTGGTAAATCCAGACATTCTTTTTTGGCTGATAACATCTTGATAATTGCATCCGGTCAGAAAATATTGCAGATATTAAATAATATCATTAATTCTTCAAAAATTTTGACCTTTCCTTTTTCTTACTGAAATGAGAAAAGATGTGAAATCTTACTTTCTGACTTTGAGAAACAAGATGTCTATTTTAGACAGACAATGACAAAAGAAAGAAGGGAATGTCTTAGTCAATTTCAAAGTTCTTTTGTGAAACCAACCTTCTGAGATTTATATTGCAGCAATATTCTCCTGCAGATGTTATATGACTACAAAATATTGAATTCTATTTAAATAAAGAATTATATAAGTGTAATAAAGGGTGATGTCATAAAAATGTGTGATCAAAAAAGTTGGCAAGCATGAAGAAATAGCAAGGAATATCAGATAGACAATGTCCCATATTTTATTCCTTTTGATAGTAAAACAATAGGAAAAAAGACTCCTGGCACAGAATGAAAGTTTTGGAAGGAATTTATGAGATTGTATGGATACAAGTACCGCAGATATGGGTGAGTTATAATCTGAATCATTAAAGGGAATGTCTGTTGTAGTGAGAGGAGAAATACATAACCATATTTACATATGGATATGAATTATTTACAAATGGATAAGAATTCTACAGGAGGACTGATGTTCAGAGTGAGACCATGTTAAGTCTGGGGAAAACTTCTGAACAAACAGAAATAGTGGGGAACCTATTTTTGGATGCAATCCATAATGACTGTAGATTACACGGAATGCAATAGTATAATATAAGAATGGATATGTAAAATGTTTTCACATTGCGGAGAGCCCTGAATGTTAATTAGGTTAATGAATTTGAACTTAATGTATTTAGCAATGGGGAGGAAGAGATGTCTTCAAGGGGGGCAGTGTACAATGGAAAGTTTACAAGTATTGGAACTGAGAAGATCCATTATCCTGAGTTCCATTCCAATCTCAAACAGAGCTTATGTGACCCTGGGAAAGTCACTTAACCTGTTTGTCTCAGTTTGCTCATTTGTAAATGAGCTGGAAAAGGAAATGATACACCCCTCAAGTATCTTTACCGAGAAAACTTAAAAAAGTCACAGTTGAAAACTCTAAAAAGCAATTAACAAACAGTAAACAAAATGTATGACCAACATATATAAGAAGAAGAGTCTAATAGTGATGTGGAATTTGATTTCACAATAATCCAAAGGAGTGGTAATGAGACCGTGGTAGTAGAAGAAGTTGAAAAGAGGGAATAGATGCAACAGATATCATGGAGATGAAATCTCCAGTAATGAATTAGAAATAAAAGTTCTGTAAAAGGGAAGAGTCAGAGATAACATCAAGGTTTAAAATACTGGAGATGGAATGGTACCATGGTCAGAAATATTGAAGTGAGAAGGAGCAAGTTTAAGGGTCTGTCTATTAAGTTTGGTTTTGAACATGCCAACTTTGATATAATGATGGTATATACAGTTAGTGATAGTACCAGAGACAGCAGGAAATGAACATCTGGGGGTCAGAATTATATATAATGATCATCTGCAAATAAACACTTGAAGTTATTTGAATGAATATATTAGTACAGATAAAATGTAGGGAGAAAAGAAGATTGAAGATAGAAATGTAAGTAATAATTATCCTAGTGGTTCTAGGATTGTTAGAGATGTAATAAAGGGAATCATGAAAGGGTCATATTTCTCAAGTTAAGGAGAAAAAGATTGAATTTGATAGTAGTCAAAATACTACTACTACTACTACTACTACTACTACTACTACTACTAAAAGATCAAAACAGCTATATACAAAAAATAGCCATTATATTTTATCATGATGAGGTCACTGATGGTCTAAGAATTAGTTTTCAGCAATACCCTGAGAGATGAAGTCACACTGTAAAGATATAAGTAACTAAATTAAAAGCATTTATTGAACCTTTGCAATGTGGCATAAAATAAAAAGGAAAGAAATGAAAGATACCTGACTTTCAAGGAGCTCGTGATCTAATTAATGGAGATAAAACATTTTCAACTTTAGAAAAAAGGAAAAGGCCATGTGATCTTAAGAAGAGTATGACAAGAGGACAAATACAAAAGGTTCTGAAGGTTCTTCGGACAGTCAAATTGCAATAACTGTGATTCTGGAAAATATAGCAGGAAAGCAAATAGTAAGAGTCAGTGACTATCTTATATGAAGGGTTATAGTTCATGAAAGATTTTTGATCCAAACTATGGGGGGTAGGTATGTCTTCCTTACAAAATTGGAGGAAGAGTGCCTCACTACAAATGTGAAAGAGAAAATAAATTATAAACTGGTCCAAAGTAGGGTCTTCAAATTTTTTCTTGGAGGTTTGGGATAGAATTGGCGGGGCCAATGTCAGAATTCAACCAGGATAAGAAAGGGAAAGGGAGCATTGGCAGCAAAGTTAGGGGGGGAAAGTTGCATCTTCTTCCAGGTCCTTTAAATTGACCTACATGGGCCCACAAGGTAGTAGAAGCACTAGGTTTCAAAAGAGGTTTAAAAAAATCGATTTTGAAGGATAGCTAGAAGGTGGAGTGAATTCAAATCTGGCCTCAGACATTTAATACTTAGTGGAGTGAACTTTTGAAAGTCACTTCACCCCATTCCCTTGCAAAAAGAAAAAGAAGAAAAAGAAAATAGATTTTGAATGAGACCAAGGAGTTCATGTGGTTCTAAATACCAATAAAATTAACTCTTCCACATGATGATTTTTCTCATCATGGTTAGTATATATGCCAGTCAACAAAAGAAATTAAATGGGAATTTTGGGGGAGTTTTGTGGAAGCCACAGGTGACATATGAAGGCCAGCAAGTAAATGACATAGAACCTAAGACCTAATACTTAACCCAGATTTTATGATAAGATATAGCAAACACCCATAAAAGAAAAAAAAGTGAACCTTCTTTGCTGGTATGAAAGAAAGGCCTACATATTTTAGTGGCTATTCCAGATCAACAGGTTCCTTGCCCTTAATCTCCACAATCTAGAAGAGTTAGATGAATTGCTACTATACATAAACTTCTAGTGAGGATAGCATGGAGGAGCAGGGGAAGTCCAACCATTATCTCAGTCTCAAGAAATTAATGTACTAATTAGGGATGCATGAAATACACTTAAAAATTAATATTATAAATAATTATATAAATTCCAGTTGAGAAGTACAGATAGTATAGGAATAAAGAGGAGAACACTAGCCATTTTCTAGCTATTTACTCATTATGTCAATGCAGTAGTGCAGGGAATATATAGAAGACAAATGTCCATTCATCTCCTTGGACTGAACACTCAAAAGTTTTGAAATAGTTTTCGTCTTGCTCAGCATATTCTCATAATGCTTTGAATCCACAATAAGTAGCAGATAATGCTAATTCATAAAATCTGCTTCCATACTTGCAGACCAAGTCATTATGCTTCACTACTATGGTTAAATGGCCACATTATAAGAGTCTTTCCAAACAGAAGATATTTTTCCCTCAAGTCAAATATATTCAAACAATATAGAAATGGTTCCCATCAGTTCTCAACAGGTTTATCCTTTTATAAAATACATAAAATTCTTATTTGTTTTGCATTTATAAATAACATTATATCTTCTTTTTTACAAGAGTATAGCATGTTTTAAATAGGTGCATATGTTTCTCTATCTGGGTCATTCTGATGTTTTTAAAACCAATGCAATCTGTTATCTTGTCCACATATTTTTGCATTCATTTATTGTCATTTAATCTCTGGAACTCTTTTTATTCTTTAGAGTTGGTTTTGGTCAATTAAATTAGCTTTGCCTTTTTCCCCTAGTTGTTTCCTTAATGTGCTTTTCCTTTTCCTTTTCTCAAAATTACCTTATTTAGAACTATTATGTGTTCAAACCTTTTAATTCCATCAAATAAGATGAAAAGCAAACTACAATATTAAAAAGCTATGATTGTTGATGCTCCAAGTAAGAACACTATTAAATGGAACATGAACCTTTCAATGTCCTCCCTTTTGAATTATTATCAGTAAGTTAGCTTCTGCCCATCCTAGGAAGGCAATTCCTGGAGAATGCAAAGTGAGGGATCCAACTATAGAGTGATTCCTATGTTAATGCTCTTCTCAGATACACAATAACCCATGCATAAATTGTTTTATATTACAAAACACTATATAAGCTGAGTTTTCTGGTGTGATGGATAGGAAGAAGTAAGAGAATTTAGACCATATGTTGAAGTTAAATTTCTGCAGCACAAAGTTGGCAAGCATATAGCAAATCTTCATCAGTTTTTAATGGAGTACAAATTACTTTTTTATGGTTAATGGCAAATCAAAAGAATGGTATTTTGCCCCTATAGTCACTAGACTCAGAAGGTAAGTGGGAGTCAGAAAACAAAATGACACGTGAATATAAAGAAAATCCACCTGACTAAAGAGATCTAGCCAAAAGTAATCGCTTCAAGACAAAATATTAAAAAATGTACCATTATTTCCTTTATTTCATTTCTACCTTTATAAAGTCATCTTCCTTTAATTCCTATGACACTGTAACTACCCTGATACAAACCCCCATCACATTACTATTGCATTAACTATTACAATAGACTAATGTCTCAAGTCTCTCCTCACACCAATTCTTCCTCCTACAACTGTCAAATTGGTCTTACTAAAATGTAATTCACCCCCTCTCCAATATACTCGAACATCTACCTATCATTTTCAGAAACAAATATAAAAATCTTCTCTGACTTTTAAAGCCCTTTATGATCTGGCCCTATTCCTACCTATCCAGTTCTTTATACCTTCCTTTTCTCCACCTATTCGGCAATCCAATGATAACTACTTTTATGTATCTACCAAAACACACCTTATTTCCTTGCTCAAATGTTTTTTATGTTTTTTTCCTTCCATCTTTTTCTCTTGGTTTCCCTGGTTTTTTCTTACCAATGAAAGACTACCAGAAGCTGAAACTCTAATTCAGAACTGAAGAAAGCCAGGGAAACCAGGAGAAAGAGATGAAGAGAGAAGCATTGTATTAAGCATTGGATATGCAAATATGGGAAAGAAAGACTGTTTTTAACTTCCTAGAGAATATAATCTAAAGAAAGAAGACAAAATACATATTGAAACTAAAAAGTGCAGATGGGGAGGAGAAGGTACCAAAGCAGGTATGTAGTAGAGGAAATAGTCAGAGAAGTTCCAATATAGTACAAGGGTCAGAAATGAAACTACTCCGCTGAGATTACTCCCAATTGACGCTGGATATAACTTATTCGTACATAGTTGCTTGTATGATGTTTTCTCTATTAGATTGTAAGTTGTTTGAAAGCAGGGACCATTTTTTTGAAGGGGAGAAGTTTGTTTGCTTTTTGCATCCCCAGTATTCAGCTCTGTTCCTGAAATATTTTTGCTGTTCAATCATTTCAATCTTAGTTTGTCATTTCTTTCTCCAACTCATATTTTATTGAGGAAACTGAGCAAACAGGGTTGTGACTTGCCCATATTCATACAGCTAGTAAGTATCTGAGGCTAGATTTGAACTCAGATTCTCCTGCCTCCAGACCCAGCATTACAATCACTACACCACCTAATTGCCTCATCCTTACAAATATTAAATGTTTTTAAAAATGCTAGTTAAATGCTACCAGTTCTCAAAAAAGCTCATATTCTAAAAGGACAATATGCAAAGATCTATACATAAACAAGCTATATACAAACAAGTTAACTGGAGATCATCAATAGGAGGAAGATACTAATAGTAAAGAAGCAGAGTACAGGTTTCTTTTTTAAAAATGGGATTTTAACTGGGACTTAAAAAAGGCTAGGGAATTCAGGAGACAAAGATAGAGAGGCATAGATGACAATCAGTAGAAATTCCTAGACTCAGGAAATGGAGTATTTTGTGTAAGAAACAAAAAGTAAATTACTATATCTCAATATATGTGATATTTTGGGAATAAGGAGACTAGAAAGGTAGAAGGGATCATGTTATAAAGGACATACTAAGTCATATAGAGGATATTGCCTTTGTTCTTCATAGAAATAGAGAACCACTAGCGGTTATTGAATAGAGGGAGTAGCTTAATTTGACCGGATTTGTGCTCTAAAAACAATTTGACATCTGAGTGGAGGATTGATTTCAGTGGGATAAATTTGAGGTAAGAAGATTGACTAGAAAAGAATTGTGATAGTGAAGTCATGAGATGATGAGGGATTCCACAATGGTGGTGCCAATTTAAGAGGAGAGAAGGGAGCATATGTAAGAAATGCTCCAAAAGTAGAATACACAGTTCTTACCCACAGATTGGATATTTAAATATACAGCATGATGGAAGAGATTATATGTTTTAGGAGATCATTTTTATTCATATTTTGTTGGTTTTTCCAGTTCCTAAGGATTATTTCTCCTAGTTATAGTTAACTTTAAACAAGTCACCCAAGGTTTTTCTTAAAACTTAATGAGGGGGGCGGCTAGGTGGCATAGTGGATAAAGCACCAGCCCTGGAGTCAGGAGTACCTGGGTTCAAATCTCAGACACTTAATTACCTAGCTGTGTGGCCCCAATTGGGCAAGCCACTTAACCCCATTTGCCTTGCAAAAACCTTAAAAAAGAAAGAAAAACTTATTGATTGCTTTAATTGTGATTCTTGCATCTATTTCATAATAAACTGTACGAAATAATTCAAGGATATTACAAGCCAATGATCTGTAAGAATTTCAGTTATTTATGTCAGGCTTATCTCATTCCAAAAGGTCTCAAAAAGTTGCTACCTTCTGCTAGAAACAGATTTCTAAAAGATAAACCCTAAGGCAACAAGGTGAAAAATGTAAGCTCTTGAAGGGGATTGAGAAGAATAAAAGACAAGAAATAGTAATTGAAGGTAATTTGAAGGAAAATAAATAGACATTGATCAGGAGATTATTTTCTAAGAGGTAAGTTTTTGACTTTTTAACTTCCCTACATATGTATCTCTTTTGAATCTGATCTTGAATTAATTTGCTGTAGTTAGGACTTAAGAAGGCATTTTTAAAAATAGATATATCAGACATTCTGATTGATAATTTCATGTCATTCCTGGTGTACACAGATCCAAATGATATGACAGATTGGGAATTCTCAGAAATAGCAGTGGTAAATGGACCATTCAGGCATTTGTATTACTTCTCTTATATCTGATCCCCTTAATTAATGTATACTTATTTGAAGAACTTAGAGGTCAAAATAGAGATACTTATTTATAAAAATTATTAAAATGGCATTCTTTCATATCATTTTATTATAACAATTACACTGTTATAAATTAAATATTTATAAAAAATTATATTAAGTAAAAGAGCACCCAGTTAACAAGAGAAATTGCTGTAAAATTAATGGAAAAGAGTAAGTCTGACCATAAATAAAAAGGATATTGAACTCAAGAAATCTGAGAACTGTACTACCACTAATTTAATGTTTAACTCCATTCATTTCTTTTAGATCTCAGTTTCATCATCTTCAAAATTAATGGGCCAGATTATATTATCCTCAAGATTTCTTCCATCTCTATGATATTTTATTTCTTTAATAGTCACACATTTTTGCAATGTAACAAGGACAGGTTAGCTGCTTTTACACTTTATTAGCCTTGTCATGAAGATTAGTTCTAAGCAACATTGTGAAGCTGAAAAAAGAAAAAATATGTGCAAGGTCTTCCATTCCTCTTTTTTGTATTCACTTTTCCATTTTGGAATCTATTTCCTGGCACACTTTTTTTTTTTACCTTTTTGAACCTCTCTTTCTTGTAAATGTCTTAAAAATAGATTTTGAGATTTTTTACAATTATTTCACTTTGGATTATAATCATGGATATTTTTCTAATAAACTGTCTCAAGGTTAGCCCAGACTTATTCAGTTATATTACAATTTTCTTTTTCCAGAGGGGTTAAATCCAAATCTGAAGTGTAAAGATCAGCTTAAAAAATTCTATGAATCTTATTCATTTCCAAACTACTGGTTGTCATGGTATTTTCATCTATATGTTCTATCAGCATGATCTGAGAGTTGAATTTTATTCCAAGATTTCTAGGGGAAGATTTTACCCTCCTTTTTTTCCCTACCATTTTACATGATAAATGATCATGTGATAATCTACAACATCCTGCATAACTTACTGAATAAAAGTGCTTTTTTGATGTTATGTATCTGCTCAGAAAGAATCTCTCTTTGCTTACTAAAGTAATTTCCAAGATTATTGTTTCCGCCTTTTGATCCTGCTTGTGCCAGAACTGCGTGATCATGTCATTTGAAATCTTCGTGTGAAATTCCAGCCAAGATGGCAGAGAGAAGCCAGATACCATGAACCGCCTTAATCTTATCTCATCACATTAGGCCTAAAGTTAGCATATGCACACTCATTTAAGTAAAGAAATTAATCTTACCTTTCCAGTATTAAAAGGGGAAAAGGGGAGGTGGTAGGGAAAGGGGAATTAACAGAAAGAAGAATGGGCAAAGAGAAAGGGGAAAGAAAAGGAAGGGTGGTTGGATATAGGAAGGCAAACACACTGAAGGTGGTGGTATCCAGAAACAAAGTACTGGGAAATACGAAAAAAGTGAAAAATGGGGAAAAATACAAACAGATTGAAGATAACATGGAGGGCAGTAAAACATTAATAATTATAACCTTGATTGTCAATGGGATGAACTCTCCATTAAAATGTAAGAGAATGGACTTCTGGCCAAGATGGAGGAGAGAAGACAGGCAGGTCTAAAGTCTCTTGATCTTTCCCCATTCTATCATATGAAACACACCTCTTAACAGAAATCTGACCCACAAAACCCAGAAAGAAAAGCCAAGAAAAAGAACATCTACCTCAGGATTTGTCTCTGGCAGCAGCTTTGGCCCAATTTGGGTGGGTGAGTCTGGGGTCAGAGGGAGGTTCAGCACCAGATCAGCCAGATTAGCAGCTGAATTTGAAGGAGGGGATCTGGATGACAGGGGCTTGGGTCGGCAGGGAAGCAGAGGTGCTGGTATTGATGCTGTCCCCCCGGAGCTTGGGGACAGGGCTGGGGGTAGAGTTCTGGTAAAGGACAGCTGCGGACACCATCCCTGGGCTCTTTGGGTCTGAGGAACTCTGAGTCCATGCCTCCATTGTGGCTGAGGCCTCTTCCCAGGCAAACAAATGCAAACTACTTCTGCCTCAGGCCCAGGTGTGTGAGCAGAAGAACCAGCCCAGCTGAGGAATGACCTTAGGCCAGGATAAGGCCCACCATTGATTGAAGGCAAAAGAATTCAATAGTTTCAACACCTCCCTTCCAGCAAAGGGAGAAGGCCTCAACCAAGCCTTCTCTTCCAGGGAAAAAGATGGACATTGAACGAAATGGAAGAATTCCAAAAATTCCTCATGAGAAGACCAGAGCTAAATAGAAAATTTGGACATCAAACAGGAGTTTCAAGAGACACATGAAAAGGTAACAAAAAAAGTGGGGGCAATAAAAGTAAAAAACTGTTATTCAGTAAGTTGAAACTGGCTATATCCCAGGATGGGGAAAAAAGATTCTCATAAATCTTGATAACCATAACTCAAACAGAGAGAATATACCTACCCAGAAAGGGTGGATATTCATGATCTATCCATGAGACTGCTATCTAAAAGGATGTAATTGGCTTTAACCCCACTTAGGAGAAAGACTCTAATAACTCTCAAGAATTTTAACTCTATTAGATAGAATACACTGAACTAGAAGTGGCAGACACTCAGAATATTCTAAGACTCAGATAGAATGATCTAAAAAACACAACCTCCATAAAAAGGGGGGGCAGGAAAGAGACAGGAGGAGGGAGGGGTTGAATGGGGTAAATCCCATTACACTAAGAGGTACAAAAAACCCCAAAAACCCTATGGTAATAGAGGGGAAGAAGGGAGCAGAAGAGAAATACCTGAATCTTCTCATCAAACTTGGCTTAAAGACAACCTACACATACTCAGATAACTTATAAAACATCTAATCTTTCAAGTATTAAAAGGGGAAAAGGGGAGGGGGGATGGAGAAAAGGAAGGGGAGTGGGGGGAAATAGGGGAAATAACAAAAGGAGGGGAAGGGAAAAGGGAAAAAGGGAAAGGGGACAGAAAGGGGAATGGGTGACATAGGAGGGCAAACACACTGAAGGGGGTGATATTCAGAAACAAAATACTGGGGAATATGGATAAAGGGGGGGAAGGGGGAAAATACAAACAGGGAAGATAGCACAGAGGACAATAAAGAATTAGTAATCATAACTTTGAATGTGAATGGGATGAACTCTCCCTTAAAGTGTAAGTGAATAGCACAGTGGATTAAAAACCAGAATCCTACAAGAAACTCATTTGAAGCAGAGAGATGAATATAAAGTAACAGTAAAAGATTGGAGTAAAATATATTTTGCTTCAGCTGAAGTAAAAAAAGCAGTGGTAGCAATCCTTATCTCAGACAAAGCAGCAGCAAAAATAGATAGCATTAAAAGAGATTAGGAAGGAAACATTATCCTCCTAAAAAGTACCATAGAAAATGAAGTTATTTCAATACTGAATATGTATGCACCCAGTGGACAGCACCCAAATTCTTAGAGGAGAAGCTGAAAAATCTACAGGAAGACATAGACAGCAAAACTCTACTAGTGAGAGACCTCAACCTCCCACTCTCAGATCTAGATAAATAAAATCATAAAATAAACAAGAAAGAAGGTAAGGAGGTAAATAGATTGTTAGAAAAATCAGATATAGTAGACTTATGGAGGAAGCTGAATGGGGATAAAAAGGAATATACCTTTTTCTCTGCAGTACCTGGAACTTATACAAAAATTGACCATGTACTAGCACATAAAAACTTAATGATCAACTGCAGAAAGGCAGAAATAGTGAATACATCTTTCTCAGATCACAATGCAATAAAAATCATATGCAATATTGGGCCAGGGAGATATAGTCCCAGAACTAATGGGAAATTGAATAACCTCATTTTAAAAAATGAGTGAACCATAAAACAAATTATAGAAACAATTAACCACTTTATCCTAGATAATGGTAATAATGAAACAACATACCAAAACCTATGGGATTCATTCAAAGCAACTCTAAGGGGATATATTATAGCTCTAAAATGCTTACATGAATAAATTGGAGAAAGAGGAAATCAATGAACTAAACATGCAACTAAAAAAATTAGAGAAAGGACAAATCAAAAATCCCCAATTAAATACCAAATTAGAAATTCTAAAAATTAAAGGAGAAATTAATAAAATCGAAAGCAAAAAAAAAATATTGAATGAACAAATAAAACCAAAAGTTGGTATTATGAAAAAAAGCAATAAAATTGATAAAACTCTGGTCAATTTGATTAAAAACAAGAAAGAAGAAAACCAAATTGCTAGTATCATAAATGAAAAAGGTGAACTCACCACCAATGAGGAGGAAATTAAAGTAAAAATTCAAAATTATTTTGCCCAACTCTATGCCTATAAATTTGATAATCTAAGTGAAATGGATGAATATTTACAAAAATATCAGTTGCCCAGCTTAAATGAAGAAGAGATTAAATACATAAACACCCCTATCTCAGAAAAAGAAATTCAACAAACCATCATTGAACTCCCTAAGAAAAAATCTCCAGGGCCTGATGGTTTCACAAGTGAATCCTACCAAACATTTAAGGAACAATTGGTTCCAAATCTATATGAAATCTTTGGGAAAATAGGGAAAGATGGAACTCTGCCTAATTCTTTCTATGAAACCAATACGGTGCTGTTACCTAAACCAGGAAGAGGTAAAACAGAGAAAGAAAATTATAGACTTATTTCCCTGATGAATATAGATGAAAAATCTTAAATAAAATCTTAGCAAAACATTTACAACCAATTATCACTAGGATAATACATTATGATCAAGTAGGATTTCTTCCAGGAATGCAGGGTTGGCTCAAGATTAGGAAAAATGTTAATATACTCAATTATATCAACAACAAACCAATCAGAAATCATATGATCATATAAATATATGCTGAAAAAGCTTTTGATGAAATACAGTATCCATTCCTACTAAAAACACTAGAGAGTATAGGAATAAATGGACTATTCCTTAAAATAATAAGCAGTATCTATCTGAAACCATCAACAAGTGTTATATTTGGGGAGAGGCTAGAGGCATTCCCAATAAGATCATGGGTGAAACAAGGGTGCCCATTATCACCACTACTATTCAATATTGTGTTAGAAAACTTAGCATCAGCAATTAGAAAAGAAGAAGAAATTGAAGGACTTAGAATTGGGAAGGAAGAGAGAAAACTCTCACTCTTTGCAGATGACATGATGGTCTACCTAGAGAATCCCAAGAAATCATCCCAAAAAACTACTGGAAACAATTAGCAATTTTAGCAAAGTTGCAGGTTATAAAATAAACCCTCATAAATCCTAGTCTTTTCTATATGTGTCTAGCAAGATAGAGCAGGAAGAGCTAGAAAGAGAAATCCCATTCAAAGTAACCTCAGACAATATAAAATACTTGGGAGTCTATTTGCCAAGACAGACTCAGAATCTTTTTGAAAACAATTATAAAACACTTCTCACACAAATTAAATCAGATTTAAATAACTGGGCAGATATCACTGTTCATGGATAGGTAGAGCTAATATAATAAAAATGACAATTCTACCAAAAAAAACTATCTGTTTAGTGCCCTACCAATCAAAATTCCAAAAAATTACTTTGATGATTTAGAAAAAAATTGTAAGTAAATTAATATGGAGAAATAAAAAGTCAAGAATTGCCAGGAGCTTAATGAAAAAAAAAGTGCAAAGGAAGGTAGCTTAGCCCTTCCTGATCTAAAATTATATTATAAAGCACCAGTCATCAAAACTGTTTGGTATTGACTACAAAATAGAGTAGTGGACCAGTAGAATAGACTAGGTGCAAAAGCTGGAGATGATTATAGTAATCTGCTGTTTGATAAACACAAAAAGTCCATCCATTTTGATAAAAACTCCCTCTTTGATAAGAAATGCTGGAATAATTGGAAGTTAGTATGGAAGAAACTTAGATTAGACAAACACCTAACACCCTTTACCAAGATAAGATCCAAATGGTTACAGGCCTTAGACATAAAAAAACAATACCATAAGCAAATTAGAAGATCAAGGTCTAGTTTACCTGTAAGATTCTATGAAAAGGGGAGCAGTTTATGACTAAGGAAGAATTGGAGAACATCACCAAAAACCAAATAGATGATTTCTATTGCATTAAACTAAAAAGCTTGTAACTAAGATCAAAAGAAAGGTAGTAAATTGGGAAACAATCTTTACAACTAATGATTCTGACTAAGGATTCATTTCTAAAATATACAGAGAACTGAGTCATATTATTTAAACAAAAAGCCATTCCCCAGTTGACAAATGGTCAAAGGATATGCAAAGGCAATTTACAGATGAGGAGATCAAAGCCATCCATAGCCATATGAAAAAATGCTCTAAATCATTAATTATTAGAGAAATGGAAATTAAAGCTTCTCTGAGGTACCACTTCACACCTCTCAGATTGGCCAATATTACCAGAAAGGATAATGATTATTGTTGGAAGGGTATTGGGAAATATGGAACACTATTACACTGTTGGTGGAGCTGTGAACTCATCCAACCCTTCTGGAGAGCTATTTGGAACTATGCCCAAAGGGCAACAAAATGTGCATAACCTTTGACCCAGCAATAACACTACTGTGTCTATATCCTGAAGAGATGATGAAAAAGGGTAAAAACCTCACTTGTACAAAAATATTTATAGCAGCCCTGTTTTTGGTGGCAAAGAATTGGAAATCAAGTAAATGTCCTTCAATTGGGGAATGCCTTAGCAAACTGTGGTATATGTATGTCATGGAACACTATTGTTCTATTAGAAACCAGGAGGGATGGGATTTCAGGGAAGCCTGGAGGTATTTGCATGAACTGATGTTGAATGAGATGAGCAGAAACAGAAATACACTGTATACCCTAATAGCAACATGGGAGTGATGATCAACCTTGAAGGACTCAGCTCATTCCATCAAGACAACAATTGGGAACAATTTTGGGCTGTCTGCAAAGGAGAGTACTATCTTTATCCCAATAAGGTGCTGTGGAGTTTGAACAAAGTCCCAGGACTATTCCCTTTAATTAAAAAACAAAAACAGATATCTCATTGTCTGATCTTTTTACCTCTTAGACTTTTTGTCTTTTCTTTAAGGATATGATTTCTCTCTCATCACACCCAATTTGAATCAAGGTACAACATGGAAACAAAGTAGACTGACAGATTGCTTTCCGTGGGGGGTGGGGGGTGGGCGAAAGGAAGTAAGATGGGGGAAATTGTAAAACTCAAATAATATCTTTAATAAAAATAAATGTTAAAAAAATGTAAGAGAATAGCATACTGGATAAAAAATAAGAATCCTACAATATGCTGCTTACAAGAAACTCATTTGAATCAGAGAGATACATAAAGAGAA